>NW_024070205.1:29179885-29493887 GCF_014754425.2 Oryx dammah | reverse complement strand
CTCTTGGCCTCGACGCGGGGGCCTGGTCGCGGCCGGGCCGGGAGCGGCGCGCGGGCGGGGCGCGGGCCGGCAGCGGGGAGGCGCCCGCGTCCGAGGCCCGGGCCGAGCCTGAGCGCCGCGCCATGGCGGAGACCAAGATCATCTATCACATGGACGAGGAGGAGACGCCGTACCTGGTCAAGCTGCCGGTGGCGCCCGAGCGCGTCACGCTGGCCGACTTCAAGAACGTGCTCAGCAACCGGCCCGTGCACGCCTACAAATTCTTCTTCAAGTCCATGGACCAGGACTTCGGGTCAGTGGGCCGTAGGGCCTGTGCGCGGGTGCGCGCGGTAGGCACCTGTCCGGCCAGGCAGGGCAGGGGATCCAGGGGCTGTGACCTGGGCGGTGTCTGCGCGCCCTGGTGCGTGTGTCCCACCTGTCTGTGCTCTGAGCATGGGACGCCTGGGCCCCTCACTGCCTGCTCCGGGGTCTGAGAGCATTGGACGGTGGGCGGACCGCAGTCCTGGCTTCTCCTTTCACCCTGGGCCCTGTTCTGAGTGTGTGTGACTTGCGGTGGAGGTCTGTAGTCGAAGCGGACCTCCGAAATCCCATCTTGGCACCTGTCAGACTCAGGGTCCGCTGCCCCCCTTATGTGGAGAGCAGGTAGGATTCATGAGGCTTGGGGTCAGAGGAGTTTCCAAGCGTTGGGGGGAAGGGGTTAGGGTGGGGACAGGTGCCAGCCACCCAGTGGGTCTCCTAGTTAGCACCAGGGAAATAAGGTGATCCGGGACAAGGGCACAGATCTGTCTGCAGGGGTCTGCAGAAGTTTCTGGAGGCTTAAAACAGCATTCTTCTGGCCCCTTTCTCCAGGGTCCTCAGGACAGGGCAGGGACCAAGGGTCACTGGGCAACATGGGGCTTTTTTCCACCCACCCCAGCCTCAGGGTTGCTGGCCACAGGGCCTGTGTCCCTGCTGAACTACATGCCACTTGGGTTCCTGAGAGCAGTGCAGGCCAGCTGCTAACTCCGGCAGCCTCTGGGTCAGAGTTCCCACGTCTGCCCTTAGTGGTGGCTGTCCCAGCTGAGGGGACTTCCTGCTTGTGCCGGGCTGGCCCTCTGGAACGGTGAGTGGTGAACTGGAGGCTGGCTGGACGCTCGAGCCCTGACCTAGCACAACCACGGGTAACCTGAGTCCCCTGCTCGGCAGTGCTGGGGGGGCACCCAGAGGCCGCCTGGGCCGAGCAGGTGTGCTTGGGCGCCCTTAGGCAGCCCGTGTCCTTGTCTGAGGCTTCGTCTTGGGACTTTGACATTGAGGCCATTTCCTGGATTCTGTGGTTTGCACTGGCCCTGGGCAGTCCCAAGTCAGGTTAAACTGAGGCCACTTTGTGGCTCCCAGGGAGGCCTGAGGGACATGGGGGCAATTAGACTGTCTCATACCCTCAACACCAGGGAGAGGCAGAGAACGGGGAATGGGTCCTTGGCAGCCCCCAGCCCTGCTGGGCTCAGGTTAGGAGCTGCCCCCAGGCCAGGCTTCACAGGGTAGGGCACAGACTGGGGAGCCTGGTCCTGGCCACTGGCTGCCCCCCACCCGCCTCAGCTGCTTGATCGCCTACAGTCTCACTTCTCTGAGCCTGCTCTGCTTTGGCTGTGAGCATCAGGTATGTGAAAGGGTGCTTTTGTTTTTTAACTTAGTTTATCATTTTAACAAAAATTACTGAAATCACACATGCTCTTTCACACACTGAAGGAAGTGTGTGACAAACTGTGTGCCCAACACCCCCAGGTTGCTGCCCTTGGACCATGATCTGGGGTGTAGCCTGAGGGACCCAACCCTCCTCCTGTGTCTAATAGCCGCTGAGCTGCAGGTGCACTCTCAGCAGAGGCTGTACCTGCTAGAGGATTTTCAGGATCCATGGGTGCCCTGGCCCAGGAAGTCATGGTGGGCAGGCAAGATCTGGGTCTTGAAGCAAGAGTAGGAGTTCTTCAGGTTGTCTGAGCATGACTGGGATGTGAGGGAGGGAACAAGACCGGGCTGGTAGGCTGGGCTGGGACAGAGGGAGGGATTGGGGTGACTCTGGAAGGTGCAGTGGGCATGGGCAGACAGAGCAGGGGTGGCTCATCTTATTCCCCACCCCCACCCCCAGACCTGTGGTTGGTGACCTGTTGCCCTCAGGGACCCTTGAAGGGGATCTGCCTCCTTCCTTCCCTCTCCTGAGATCTACCTACAGAGTTCCAGGTTCTGTTTATTCTATAGAATCACTTACTCAATGGAATAAATTTCCTCTGGGAGTGTCTGATTAGTCACCCACACTTTAGTATAAATGAGAGTTAGAGTCTCACCTTGGCTACCTAATGGATATAGCTGGAGGTTGGAGAAAGAGGGAGCAGGTCCTGGCTGGGCTGGGGAAGTGGCCCCCTTATGAGAGGGGTGGCCTCAGATTGGGGACTGTGAGGTCCCTGACCCTCCTGAGGCCTCTGTTCCTAAAGTCTCACTCAGTTCTTGGCCTCTCTGGCCAGGAAGGGAAGCCTTCCTAAGTCTAAGGTGTGGCCATAGCCACTTGCTCTGGCCAGGCCCCACTCTCCATGAGCATCTTTGGCAAGTGGGTAGAGAGTCCTGCACCTCCATCCCACTCTTCCCATGCAGGTCATAGCTGTGTGTCCCAGTGAAGCTGGGGAGGCTCTCAGAGCCTGTGCTGGGCTGACCCAGAGGTGCTAAGCGTTGGGCTTGGTGTGCAGCCATGCTCACAGGCTTCCACTGCCTTGTGGACTCCAGGTCTCCCTGGACTTGGCAGTGGCTCTGGGCCCTGCATCTCTGGGCCAGGAGTTCTGGTCTGTGGGGCCATCTGTCTTGGGGCCCTGGGGGCTGTGGTGGGGGCTGCGCTTGGCCTGGTCCAGGCAGCCTGAGCTCCCACTCTGCCCTCTGCAGCTCTGCCATCTGCAGTCAGTGCCCCTGGTGTTGGGGGGTTCTAGATGCCTCACCCCCTGGAGCTTGCGGTCAGGCGTGGAGGATCTAAGGTCTAGACCCTTCACCCTGGAGCCTTCAGAGCCCAAGCCTGGTCAGGAGGCAGTAGGGGGACAGATGAAGGCTCTGTGGGAACTGAAGACCCTGACTCCTGGGGCAACCCTGTGTCACAGGCGGGGCATCCCACTGGGTCTCTGGGACCCCAAGGGTCCCTGGGCTCCTGGCTCTGAGCAGGGAGCCCTGTTCTGTACGGGCCCTGCTCTGAGCAGATTCCTCACTGGGGCGCGTCTGCGGGGGTGGCGGGTGGGGCTGGACAGCCCAAGTTCCAGGTTATCAGGGATCTCACCAGGAATCCCAGAGCTGGGGGCAACATGCCAATGGAGGTTCCCCTGGGTGGCCACCCTGAGGGTTCATGTCTTTGCTGACCACAGCTCCTGAGGTCTTCTCTCAGGCTCAGGGAAGGCTCTCTGGATTGTTTGGGGGGCATTTCCCCAGGCTTGGTTGAGGCCTCCCCCAACCCCACCCCTAACTTCATCCCTGTTCCTGGCCATCACTAGGGATGCCCCCTCCCTCCCTGCTATCCTGACTAGCTGCTCCTCGATGCCCTGACCCCCAGGGGGAAGGCTGGGTGCCCTTTAGTTCTGGCCAGAAGGTGTATATCTCTCAGGCTGGAGAGGACTGGGGAAGCAGGGCCTCTGGGCCCAGGTGGGGGGCATTCATGTGTGGGTGGGCTCATGGGAGCCTCAGGCAGCTCTGGGTGACCGATTGTCTGGAGGTGCTGGCTGTGCAGGCAGTGGGGGTTCAGGGTGCCGCCTGAGGTGTCCACCTCTGGGAAGCCCCATGGACCTTGTGTTGTGAGTCAAAAGGGCGGGGGCATAAGTGCAGGGAGAGAGGGGAGGCTGCCTGCTGGGCCACCTGGGCTGTGAAGTGATAACCAGGTCCCCTCTGGGTCTCTTGCTGCAGTCACTCAGAGGCAGTGCTTGGGGCCCATTGGGCCCCCTGGAGGGCTTGCTGCAACCCCCTGTCTCCTGGCTGCAGCCGGCAGAACCCCAGGTGTCCCCAGGCCACCGCAGGTCTTCATGTGGTGACACCTTCTGTCATCTTGGGCTGGGTCTCAGCCTCCCCAGAGCTCAGCTCTGCCAGACTGTGGTGCGTGATGGAGGCTGCAGACACTTTGTCTGTTCCTCACTGGGGAGAGGGGTTTCTGAGAAATGACTCCTGTCCATTGTTCTGTCCACCTCATCTATGCCTGTGTGGCTGGCCTGGGAGGCATCTGATGGAGTCGCTAGAGGACCCTGGCGGAGTGCCTTCTCCAGGCTGCCCTGTCTCCTCTGTGCACTCTGCCCTGAGGTCTTGGGCCTCTCCTGGTGGGTGGGGTGGACCAGAGCCTTGCTCTCTGAGGCCTCCTGCCCCCTGCTGCTGCCTCGGACATGCTGAGTTGAGGTGTCTGGGCCCAGAGGCCACGAGGCTACTTCCTGCTTGGTCTGCGGCTCCTATTTCTACACTGGGCCCTCATCCTAGGTGTGGAAATCTGCGGTGCTGGGCAGGGCTGCGCTCCAGGGGCCTGTTGCCAGCCCTGCCCTGCCTCCCCTGCTCCCTGGGCCTCTAGGAGGCCACAGTGTGGGATGTGTCTGGGCCACAGCACTGTCTGCCCTGCCTCATGGCCCTTCCCTGCTGCCCTTCTCACCCCTTTGAACCAGACTCCTGGACCTCCCCAACCTGTTTCTGACCCCAGGGTCATTGGCTTCCTTTCCAGTTAGAGTTGCCCTGGGCCTTGGCCATCTGCCTCTCCTGTCCCCCCAGGCCCACCTGCTGGGGGCAGCAGGAAGGGACAGGCCAGGCTAGCCGTTGGGCAGTGGGTAGAGCTGGTGACACTTGCTGACCTTCAGGGCCTGAGGCTTCTCCGTGGGCCCTGCTGGCCCTGCACTTGGATGCCCTTCGAGTTGGGCCAGTGTTGTGAGTGGGGGTCTGTTTCTGTCTCCTTGGCTGGGCCAACAGGTCAGGAGGGTGGTGGCCCGCTCCTGGAGTGTGAGCTTGCAGATCTGTGTGCTGTGCATCTCCCAGGGGGTCTGCCCACACCCTATTTGTGCTGAAGCCTGCTGTGAACCGGGCCCTGCCCTCGTGATACGAAGTCTGGGGGAGTCACACAGAGCAAGGAGGATACTTGGCATTTGTGTCTGGGCCCAATGGGCCCTGGGTGGGGTTCTGGGAGGATGGTGATGGTCTCCAGAAGCGGAGGTGCTGGGTGAGGGCATTCGCACAGACCAGCATCTGGGTGTGTGGCCAGATGCCCCATGTGACCCACACCCCGGACAAGCTGGGGGCCTTAGTCCAGAGCCTAGTGATGGGAGCAGGCCCCAGTGTGGCTGCCTCACAGCTGCGTCTGCCTGCAGGGTTGTAAAGGAGGAGATTTCTGATGATAATGCCAAGCTGCCCTGCTTCAACGGCCGTGTGGTCTCCTGGGTGAGTCCATGGGATGCTGGCGGAGGGCCCTGGGCTGGTGGGAGTGGAAGAAGGGGACTGCCCATGCCCAGTGCCCTGCTGGGGTTGCCTGGACACTGGTTCCTGAGCCCTGCTCTTGTCTACAGCTGGTCCTGGCTGAGGGTGCGCACTCGGATGCAGGGTTTCAGGGCACTGATGGACACACAGACCTGCCCCCGCCTCTTGAGCGGACAGGTGGCATCGGGGACTCCCGGCCTCCCTCCTTCCAGTAAGGATTCTGGGAGGCTGTGCTGAGCCCAGTGGAGCTGAGGGGCTTGCATCCTGCCAACCTATTGGAAGTGGGGAGGGGCAGCTGAGCAGGGACCCACGGTCAGTAGGTGCTGGTCAGCAGAGGAGGGGCAAGTGGAGAGGCCCAGAGTGGGCCAGTGGGTAGATGGGGGCTCTGATGGAGTTGAGGTCCCACTGGATGTTGGGAGGAGAGGAGCTGAGAAGGTGTTTGAGGCATGAGTGGCCTGGCCGCCCCAGCCCAGCCCTCCTCGGCACAGCCCGAATGTGGCCGGCAGCCGCGACGGGATGGATAACGAGACTGGCACGGAGTCACTGGTCAGCCACCGGCGGGAGCGAGCCCGACGCCGGAACCGTGAAGAGGGTAATGAGGCCATGCCCTTGACTTCCCTGGGACCCCCGTGGGCACCCCAAGCCCTTGCTGGCCCCCCTTCCAGTGGGAGTCCCTTGGCAGAGGTTCCAGACCCAAATACCCTGGACCCTAGTGACCCCTCAGCAGCCCTGCAGTCACCCTGCCAGCTCCCAGGTGAAAGAGTGCTTGAGGTTGCAGGGGCTTCCTGTGACTTCCAGGGGATCCCATGGCCAGGCCCCCTCCCTGCTGTCCCCACAGCAGCCCGGACCAATGGGCACCCAAGGGGGGACCGGCGGCGGGACCTGGGGCTGCCCCCTGACAGTGCGTCCACCGTGCTGAGCAGTGAACTTGAGTCCAGCAGCTTCATCGACTCGGATGAAGATGACAACACAAGCCGGTGGGTGAGGGTGGGGGTGTAAGGTGGGGCAGGGTGTGTGCCCTGGACCACACATATATGTATGCATGTGTGTGTGCACATGGCCAGGACACTCTGCTGGCTGCTCACTGTCTGCAGGGTGGGGATGGTTTCCCCAGGTTCAACCTTGTCCCTGCCCCTTTGAGTTCAACTATATCGGGGGTGGCCAGACCCTGACTCTGGGCACCCCCAGGCTGAGTAGCTCCACGGAGCAGAGCACCTCCTCCAGGCTCATCCGGAAACACAAGCGCCGGCGGCGGAAACAGCGCCTGCGGCAGACAGACCGGGTAGGTGCGGACTGGGCAGGTGTGGGCCCGGCAGGTGTGAATCTTACAGGTGTGGGCTGGCAGATGTGGACCAGTCAGGTGTGGACTGGACAGGTGTAGGCTGGGGTGGGCAGATGGGTCCCACTCACAGCCCCTCACCTGGTGTCCCCTACAGGCTTCCTCTTTCAGCAGCATCACGGACTCCACCATGTCCCTCAACATCATCACCGTCACACTCAACATGGGTGAGGCCTCTGTGGCGTGCTGGGCAGGGCACAGTGGTGGTGGGGACACACCTGCTCACCACCCTCCTGCCCCACAGAGAGGCACCACTTCCTGGGCATCAGCATCGTGGGCCAGAGCAATGACCGGGGCGACGGTGGCATCTACATCGGCTCCATCATGAAGGGTGGGGCTGTTGCTGCTGATGGCCGCATCGAGCCGGGCGACATGCTGCTGCAGGTGCGGGCCGGGAGAGCTTCTGGTGGGGGGAAGAGCAGCACCCCCACCCACCATGCTGACATCTTGCCCCCAGGTGAACGACGTCAACTTCGAGAACATGAGCAACGATGATGCTGTGCGGGTC
Source organism: Oryx dammah (assembly GCF_014754425.2). Taxonomy (NCBI): domain Eukaryota; kingdom Metazoa; phylum Chordata; class Mammalia; order Artiodactyla; family Bovidae; genus Oryx; species Oryx dammah. The sequence goes on along the minus strand of NW_024070205.1, from coordinate 29,486,601 downwards.
CTGCGGGAGATCGTGTCCCAGACGGGGTGAGGCCTGTGGGGGTGACGCATGTAGGGGTCGGACAGCGGAGGGGAGGGGGCCGCCTGGGTCACCTTGTGACCCGCCCACCCCACAGGCCCATCAGCCTCACAGTGGCCAAGTGCTGGGACCCAACGCCCCGCAGCTACTTCACCATCCCGAGGGGTGAGTGACCCCCTGGGGCCGGCGTGGTGGGGGTGGGGCACCTAGCCCAGCCTGAAGGGCCTTTTCTCTGTCCTGTGTTCCACTTTCCCCCATACCATCCATCTGTCCATCTGTTGCCATGCTCTGGCTGCCCAGCGGATCCAGTTCGGCCCATTGACCCAGCTGCCTGGCTGTCCCACACGGCAGCGTTGACGGGAGCCCTGCCCCGCTATGGTACGAGCCCCTGCTCCAGCGCCGTCACGCGCACCAGCTCCTCCTCACTAACCAGCTCTGTGCCTGGCGCTCCGCGTAAGTGGCAGCTCACAAGGTTGGGAACCGAGGCTCTGGCCAGGCACTCACTGGGTGCGAGGGCCATGCCAGCCTTGACTATTCACGGTGCTGCCGGGTCCTCATGATCAGATGCGGGGGTGCCTGCTCCCACCCTCCTCCCTGCTCTCTGTCCCAGCAATGGGAATAGGAGATACCTGGAGGGGCTCAGCGAGCCCTGGGGTCTACGTGGTGGGGGCAGGGAGAGGCAGGTGCCTGCGTGGGGCCCTCACCCTGCTTTCCTGCCACTAACATGACTAATAGCCCCAGCTCGCAGGGGAGGGGGTAGAAGACGCCTGATATTGGCCCCTGGGGCTTTGGTCTGCAGGGTCGGGTGGGTCTTGCCCTGGTTGGACAGGGTGGGAGATGAAGGTCCAAACTCCTCCCGCCCAGTGCCTGCTCCCTGACCCTGCGGGGCCACTGAGCGCTGGCACTGAGCCCCACGGTTGCTCGGCCAGCAGAGCCTGGCCTCTGAAGTGGGGAAGCAGGCCGGGCCTGGGGTCTATTCTGACCCTGTGCCACCCGTCAGCCACTCGGGCTGAGGAGGGGGGCCATGCCTTGCAGAGCTGGAGGAGGCGCCGCTGACGGTGAAGAGCGACATGGGTGCTGTCGTCCGAGTCATGCAGCTGCCGGACTCAGGCCTGGAGATCCGGGACCGCATGTGGCTCAAGATCACCATCGCCAATGCCGTCATTGGTGAGGGTCCTGCACCCAAGGGTGGGGCCGGGTCCCTGCCTGACTGTTGCCCGCTGCCACGCAGGCGCAGATGTGGTGGACTGGCTGTGCCTGCACCTGGAGGGCTTCCGCAAGTGGTGGGTGGGTGGGTGGGTGGGGGTGGTTGGGAGTGGGGGGGCCCGGGACTGGGTCCCTGCCTGACTGCCACCTGCTGCCACCCAGGGGCAGATGTGGTGGACTGGCTGTATGCGCACCTGGAGGGCTTCCGTGAGCGGCGGGAGGCGCGCAAGTACGCCAGCAGCATGCTGAAGCGTGGCTTCCTGCGGCATACAGTCAACAAGGTCACCTTCTCAGAGCAGTGCTACTACGTCTTCGGGGACCTGTGCAGCAGTGAGTGGGGCTGCGGAGCGGAGTCCCAAAAGGGAAGGCCGCCCTCCCCACCCTTACCCGCACTCCCTCTGCCCTCCCCTCACAGATCTTGCCGCCCTGAACCTCAACAGCGGCTCCAGTGGGGCCTCTGATCAGGACACGCTGGCCCCACTGCCCCACCCGGCTGCCCCCTGGCCCCTGGGTCAGGGCTACCCCTATCAGTACCCAGGGCCCCCGCCCTGCTTCCCGCCCGCATACCAGGACCCTGGCTTCGGCTACGGCAGCGGCAGTGCCGGGAGTCAGCAGAGTGAAGGTGAGGGCCCCTACCTCCAAGCCCAGCCCCATCCCCCACAGCCTGGCTCTGCCCTGCGTACCCGCCCCCTGCCCTGCACTCCCATCTGCTCTGTGCTCGGGCCCTGGGTGGCTTCTTCTGAAAGGGGTGAGTGGTCAGAGGCTGGGGAGAAGAGCCTAGAGTCTTCAGGGGTTGTGTGGGTGTGCTGGTGGTCCAGACGTGGCAGAGGCAGAGAGAGATGGTGTGGGAAGCAGCAGAGGGGTCCTGGGACCCACCCACCAGCTGCAGCATAGCAGGGAGCAGAGGTGACAGTTCCATAGATAGCCGCAGCCCACTGCTGGGACATGAAGGGCAGCTGAGCACGGGGGGTTGTGGTGTCACAGAGGAGCACCTATTGGGACACTGTCCTGAGGCTGAGTGGGGGGTTAGCGAGGTCCATGGGCACATGCCCCCAAAAGCATCTGGGGAGAGATCTGGTAGGTGACTCAGTAGACCCAGAAGGGGACAGAGAGAAAGGGCAGTGGATCAGGGGCAGCAGTGTCCAAGGGGAAGCATGTTGGGTGCGGAGGCCAGTGGGCACATGCCCCCAGCGTCTGGGGAGAGGTCTGGTGGACCCAGGAGGGGATGGGGAGAGAGAACAGTGGATCGGGCAGCAGTGTCCAAGGGGAAGTGTGTTGGGCGCCGGTGGACCTTGCATAGGCCCAGCTGGCGGTGTGGGTGCCTGGCCACTGGTGTGTAACTCCTCTATCCCTTGCTTTGTGCTGAGCAAGCCTTAGACTGAAGGACTAGCGGAGCGGACCCTCGGGGCCGGTAAGCCAGGGTCCTGCTCGGAGTCCCCCTCCGCACGTCCCCAGCCAGTGGGCATCTTCAGGTTCCCAACATGTCCTGAGTGCCCAGGAGGGGCTGAGCTGAGTAGCCGGCCAGGGCTCTGGGGGCAGATGAAAGGCGGGTCTTGGGTGGGGAGCCCACGATGGCTGGCAGTGCCCTGGGCACATGGCCGCCTCTGGGCCTCCGTTTCTCAGCTGTAAGACCGGGCCCTCGGTCCAGGCACTGGTGTGAGGAGTGGGGATCGAGCTGGCCCTGGAGCATCCCTGCCTGTCTGCCACTGCCCATCCTGCCCCCACCACCACCCCCCGCCAAGCATCTCTTCTCCTCTGCCTGCTGCAGCTGCTCCCGCTTCCCTGGGCTGGGCCAGTCCGGCCCTCATGTCTGCATGGCTGCCTACCCCGACCTGCACCCGCTCAAGACTGTTGGTGTTGCCCCTGGTGGTCCCAGCCATGGCCATCTGTCTTGGAAGAGGCAAGGCCTAGTACTGACCATCCCATTCCTCTCCCCCATTCTTGACCCCAGGAAGCAAAAGCAGTGGGTCCACCCGGAGTGCTGGCGGGAGCAGCCGTCGGGCCCTGGGCCGCGAGAAGGAGAGCCGGTCAGCTGGAGCTGGGGGCAGTGGCAGCGAGTCAGACCACACGGCACCAAGTGGGGCGGGTGGCAGTGGCTGGCGGGAGCGTCCGCCTAGCCAGCTCAGCCGTGGCAGCAGCCCGCGCAGCCAGGCCTCAGCTGCCGCCCCAGGGCTCCCCCCGCTGCACCCACTGACAAAGGCCTACTCAGTGGTGGGTGGGCCACCTGGGGGGCCACCTGTCCGGGAGCTGGCCTCTGTCCCACCAGAGCTGACGGGCAGCCGCCAGTCCTTCCAGAAGGCCATGGGGAACCCCTGTGAGTTCTTCGTGGATATCATGTGACCGAGGCGAGAGTGCCTTCAGCCCAGCCCTGCTGTGGGGAGGCCCAGGGTCCTGCTCTTGCAGGAGGGCCCTGCTCCTGGAGCTTGTGTGGGCTTGCCTTAGCGGCCATCCCAGGTCAGACCTGTGCTTGCTACCATGGGGTCTGGGCCTGGACAGAGTGGCAGCAGGCTGGAGGGGAGGGGCTGAGGGCAGCCCAGACCACAGTGATCTGGATGGCGGCTCATCCATCCCTGGCTGGAGCTGTCAGTGCAGACCCTGGGCAGGAGGGGCATCTCCCTGTGCTCAGGCAGGTCTGACACACCCCTCTTGGCGTATGCCTCAGGGACCGCAGCTTGCCCACAGAGCTGTGGTGGGGCCTCAAACTGAGCTGAGAGGTGGCCACTAGGCCTGGGCCCCACTGGGTTCACAGGCCCCACCCATCTTGCCTAGGCCAGGATTGGGGCTGTCCTCTCGGGGTTAGAATCACAGCCCCAAGGTCCCTCTGTGGCTGCCCAAGGTAGGGATCTAATTTATTTATTTATTGTCTGGCCTGTGTGCTCTGTGGGGTGGTGGCCAAATCAGCTGCCCCCTACCCCAGCCACCAGAACAGTTTCGTGTATCCCCCCTGCAGGGACACAGGTCGTGTCTGGAGGTGTGCAGGAAGACAGTGAGGGGCAGGCGGCAGGATCGGGGACCCTGAGGGGGGAGGGCCACAGACACGCACAGCTGCTGCAGGGGCAGGGTTTAGAGCAGAGGGCATGGCCAGCTCAGCCTTCCTCGCAATCTTGGGGTGGCCTTCCACCCACCCACACTCGCACACATACACGTCGCTTCCGTCCGGCGTCTCTGGCCTGCACATGTCTGCACTGTAGATACTATATCTAGTTGGGAGCGTCATCCAGATAGTTAATAGAGCTGCTTCTGTGTAAATGCTATTTTAAACACTAAAAAGCGTTTAATTTTATGGGACTGATGTGTGACCTGTGTCTCTTCCCCCACTTGAGGAGGCTGGGATGCAGGGGCTGGGTCAACTTCCCCAGGGTCCAGCTGAGAACTGACCCAGGACTGGCTTGGTGCTGTCCTGGGTGCCAGCTCACCAAGGCCCTGAGCACAGCCAACCTGGCAGGCAGTCTTCTGTCCGTGGTGCTGGCTCCTGGCTCTGAGGCAGGGGTGGGGTGAGGGGTAGGGGTCCCTGTGGCCGGTGCTGGCCATAGTGCTGACCCCTCTGACCCTGCCTGGGCTCTGTCCGTGGTGCTGGAGGTGATGGCCGCCATTCTGCTGGCTCACCGGCCAGGGAGAGAGAAGGAAGCTGGGTGCCCCCTCCCATTTGAGGAGGCCTCTGCCTTGCGCTGGGGCCCAGGTCAGGTACACACCCCTGCAGAGGGGTTGAGAAAGCCACCCCCCCCCCACCTCCCAACATCCCACTCTTGTGATGCTTGGAGAGGATGCTGGGTGGGGGCCTCCCACTGGGCCCAGCCAGGCAAGTGACACCCAGTTTTGCCTTCATGTGGTCCCTGGGGTCTTCCCTGAGCACTCAGTGTAGGATTCACGGAGCCCCAGGAACCCTCTATGGGCCTCTGACTGGAACAGTGGGGCTGGGTCACCTGTGTGGGCCAGGGCTTGGCCAGGACAAGACAGAGCCTAACTCTGGGGCCCAAGGTGATGAGATCCCATTGGGCTGAGGCCGCTTATGCACTCTGGAGGTCACTCGGGTCAACATGAATCTAGGGCTGTGAGTCTCAGTGGAGTCAAAGCACAGTCTGCAGTTGCTGCATGGAGACTTGGTTTGGCAGTACCTCAACGAGGTCTGAGTTCACTGGGGTCAGGTCACTGACTCAAGGGTCACTTGTTTTTCCCCTGAGTCTCCTTCCCATGCCCACTGCTGCCTTGCCCTCTGGCATCGCTGGGACCCCCTCCCAAGAAGAACTCGGGGGTGTTGAGGTCAGGCCGCCACAGCAGCAGGTAGCACTTAGGCAGGTGGAAGGTGGCCAGGATGCCCAGCACACAGAAGAGAATGGTGCCCATCTGCACAGGCGGGTGGGATACCACATGTACATTGGCAAAGAGGGGGATGTAGGAGACCCAGGTGATGAAGTAGGCCAGCATGGCGAAGGTCAGGCCGCGGGCACTATTGTAGCAGCCAGGCCGGCTCTGTACCAGGAAGGTGCCCAGGAAGCAGAGGAAGGCCAGCATGGCGTTGGTGGCATGCACCACTCCAAACATAATCCAGGAGCTCACACGGCAGTGCACCAGTGCCTCCGTGGGCAGTGCGTGCCAGTTTGTCATCACCACTGGTGGGAAGACCGCCAGGTACCAGGAGCAGAGCGCCGCCTCTGCCAGCATGGCAAGCAGCACTACCAGCCAGGCCCAGGGCCCCCGCAGGCGGCTCTGGAGCCAGTCTGTCCAGCTGGGTGGCAGTTCTGAGCCCACAAAGATCTCAGCTGCCTGCAGGAATAGTGTGCTCAGGCAGCCAGTAAGCGGGAGGTGGAGCAGCAGCTGCTGGCCCATGCAGCTGGCAGTGCTGGGCCGGCCAGGGAATAGGAGGACGCTGAGGCAGACCAGGCCCAGGCAGGCCAGGCCAAAGCAGGCCCTGGGTCCCCCTGCGGCCTGAACTAGTGGGCTGTCCCGGTGCCAGGTGAAGAGTCCTAGGGCCAGCAGCACCAGACCCAGAACGATGCCCAGCAGCAGGAGCAGCCCAAGCACAGCCGGCTCCCCCCATGCCAGGAACCTGGGCCTGCGGGGGAAGCACTGGGTACTACCATCTGGGGACCACTGGTCCTGGTCACACTTGCTGCAGAGGGCGTCGTCTGAGGCAAGGGAGGAGAGAGGGCGTGCTGGGGGCCACTGGCTTCCCTGGCCTTGCCGCTGCCCCAGACCCGACCCTGTGGTACCCGCCCTCACTCAGGCCTCAGTGTGGGCTGGACCCTGAGGGCTCACCTGGGTGGCGTTGGTAGCTGCCGGCCTTGCATTCCACACAGTCGTAGCAGCAGGAATGGAAGCCCTTTACACGGCGCACCTGGCCCTCCCTGCACTGCCGCGAGCACTGGGACACGGGCTCCTGGCGGGCGGCAGGGCTCAGGCTCTGTGTGGCTGGTCACACCGGCCCAAGCCCTGGGGGCCGCCCCCGCTCCCCAGGCAGGACTGGCACTCACTTGGTTTCCTGGGGTGTGCCAGATCATGTTGGAGAACTGGAGCTCCAGGCTGCCATTGAAGCTGCCCACAGTGCGCAGCATGGGCATCCGGTCCCGCCAGACCCACAGCTTCAGGTCATAAGCCAGGTCCACATTTCCGCTGGAGTCAAACTGCAGGGTCCGGTTGTATACGCGGAAACTCACATTGTACATATTCTCCAGGAGCTGGCGGTGGGGGAATTGGGGTGCTGGGGCTGGGCAGGGAGTCGCCACTGGCCAGACCCCCCCTCCACACCCCCCACCTCCTCCTCAGGGGCGCCAGTGGATTGGGGAATGAGCCAAGAAGCACAGCTTCTGTGACCTCACCTGCCAGGGCCGCAGAGGCTCCTGTGCAGGGCAGCCCGAGGAGTTGCAGAGCAGTGCTTTGTGAAGTGCGTGGGCCACGCCGTACACAGCTGCGTAGGCGGCAAAGGTTTGGTGGTATAGCAGCCCATCGGTCACGTTTTCCGGGGAGGCACGGTCACACTGGGGGCAGCGTGGCCCCACCACATGCTCCTCCAGACTCAGCTGCCCTGCCTCTAGCGAGGCGCAGTAGGCAGGCTCTGCGGCCCGGGCCAGGCGGGTCTGCACATAGGACCGGAACTCGGGCATCTCAGCACCCTGATGCAGGAAGCCAAGCACCGTGCCCACCCGCTCCATGCCCGGTAGCATCATGACCAGGCTTGAAGTCAGCCAAGTCTCGCTGGCCACCCATACCTTGGGCGAGAGCCTGTAGTGGATGCTGTAGCTGAACAGGCTGTAGGCGGCATGGGCAGAGGAGAAGACCACCACCACTTGCACGCTGCTGTGGTTTACCTGGTGCAGCAGGCTCTGCACGGAGCCTAGCCGCGGGCCACCAGCCCGGGGCAGCGGCATCAGGCCCTCATAAGCGATACAGATGCCCTTGGCATTGGCCAGGCTGGAGAAGAGGCCCAGGCCCTGCCGGCCATACTCGTCATCACTGCCCACAGCGGCCACCCAGTTCCAGCGCAGCCCCTGCAGCAGCTCCACCATGGCCGTCGCCTGCACACGGTCGCTAGGCACCGTGCGGAAGAAGGATGGGAATGTCTCGCGGTTGCTCAGCCGGTCGGTGGTGGCACCGTAGCTGACCTGCAGGCGAAGGCAGCTCCTGACTCGGGGGCTCCTGAGGTGGGTGGGAGGATGGGACGTGGGGAGGGGGCGCACCTGGGGCATGAGGAAGAAACTGAAGAACTTGCCAGTGACCAGGGCGACCTCGGACGAGTAGGGCCCAATGACGGCCAGCACACGGGGTTGGTACTGCGTGTAGTCACAGTAGGCACCAATGCTGCGGCTGCCCGCCTTGGCCATGAACACCAGGCTGGGCTTCATGGCGATCACGGGTTCCGAGCATGTGTCGAAGAGGTCATAGCCCAGACGCAGCCCAGGGAGCAGGGTGGACGCGTTGTTGATTTCCTCCACGGCCATCATCACAGCTAGTGCCCAGAGCAGGCCGGGGGCCGACAACCTGGGGCCACAGGGGCTGCGGGTGGCTGACACCTCCCCCCCTGACCAACTTCCTCCAGCCCCACCTCCCCTGCCCACACTCCCGGCCTCCCTACCTGGTGCACACGGTGGCATTGGGCTGCACCCTGTTACCCAGCCCGGTATCATCGGCCGAGCCCAGGGGGAAAAGCCCGCCCAGAATATAGTCCCCAGGCAGGCTGAGCTGCTGGGACAGGCACAATGGGGCCCCTGGCCTGATACCCAGTGCAGCCACGAGACCCAGGAAGGTCAGGCCCAGCATGGCAGGTGGCATCTTCCAGCAGCAGGACAGACTGCTTGCGCTTGAACTTCCAGTAGCAAGTGGGCAGACTGACTGGGGCCCCAGATATGGGGAGTCAGGCAGGGAGGGGCACAGGATTTGTTTAGCAAAGTGCTTGCCTGCTCACCTGCCTCCTTGGGGCCCTAGAGTCGCCCCCATCTCCTGGGCCTCTCAGGTGTGCTCACGTTGGGCTTCTTATCCTGATGGCACCAACAGGCCCTCTGGGTGATGGTGACCTGGGCAGGCAGGCTCTAAGCAGCTACTGTCCATGACATTGCTACCTGTGTCCAAACCCCTGGTACCCAGCTGTTCTGCAGGGGTCGCCCTGGATCTGCTTGACAGAGGGGCCTGGAGTCTCCAGCTGATGTGAGACAGTCATGGAGGCGCCAGTGGGGCAGCACACTATCCCCCCAGCCCAGGGAGGCACTGTCTATAGTCAGTGTGGAGTAGGGTGGACTGCAGGCCCAGGGGCAGCCTGAGTGGGGGTATCACACAGTCCTGCAACCAAAAGTACAGTGGATGGCTGGTCAGCATGGCTCTCACCCATGACTGGGTGGGGAGGGTCCCGAGGTGGGGGTCATGGCCTCAGCCTGCCTGGGAACAGTGCACCTTGAGGGTCTGTGGCCTAGAAGCTTCGGGGGCCCCAAGGCTTCAGAGGGCAGGTGCCTCCCTTCAGGGACAGAGCTCACAGCTGGGCCTGGGTGGGGAGGCATGCAAACAAGAGAGGAAATGCTGTAACCAAATGGGCTGCAGCAGTCATGCCAGCACCAGGTATGGCAATGGACCTGAGGCCCAGGCTGGTGTCTCCTGCTTAGCCACTGAGTGCCCAGGGACTGGTCTCCCCAAGTCTGGGTCTGGGGGCCTCACTGACACCAGGCCACAGGCACCCAAGGGAGCTGGGGGAGGCTAGAGATGCCCCGGAGGGTGCAGTGGGCCCTGGCAGATGTTCACAGAATTGGTCTAGGGACCTGGTCTTTGCCTGAACCTACGGCAGTGGGGAGGGCACACAAGGCACGGCACACACACAACGCACACCACACACACTCACAGTGCCTACACCGGCACCCATGTATGCACACAGGCACATGTGCAGCCCTTACTCTCCCCCAAGGGTTTGGCCAGAGCTGGACAGGGTGCAGCAGCAGACCAGGAGGTGGCTTGTGCTAGGCGCTGCTGTTCAGCTCTGGCCATCAGGCAGCGTCTGCGAGGACCCTGCCTGACACGCGTCCTCTGTCCAGGCCACGGCCCTGCACAGAGCAGCCTCTCCACTGGCTGCAGATCGGCAGATTTTCCTCTCCACAGGGTATGTAGCTGACCTCAGATCTGCACTTGCAACTCAGCCACTCAGGTGATTCTGTGACTCAGTCTTCTCACCTGTCCAATGAAGATAATTCAGACCTTGGCAGTGGTTGAGGGACCAAGCTTGCAGACAGATGGGAAGGACCCCAACACTGGCCAGGACATGCCTCATGCCCCTGTAGTTGACACTGCCCTGATGGCCTGGAAGCACCCTTGTCCTGGAGCGCATTACGTCATTCTGTAAGTGCAATTTGTTTATTTTGGGAAAGCCATCACCTGTATTACAGCACCTAGGGCCCCTGAAAGCTCACACTTACACACATTTGCTCTTAGTGGATACTGTCCCCTTGGCACCTGACATCCTGGGCTCACAAAGAGGAAGTGGGTGGGGCCAGACCCCCAATCACTGGATGATGGCCAGGCTGGGTGTGGTCACCTGTCAGCCTGTCACCAAGGTGAAGTGGCCCAGGCTCCCTCCCATGTTGTGTCATTCTAGGTCTCCTGAGCTACATGGGGACAGAGCAGTATGGGGCCAGGAAGAGGGGACACAGTATCTGGATGTGTGGACACTGAGGAGGGAGAAGTGAGCGCTGGCCCAGAGGAGGCCTGGGCTCTAGGGATTCTCATCCAAGGCTGTGCTGTGCAGACTTGAGGCTGCAGAAGGCCGCTGTGTACGTGCAGGGCAGTGGAGGAAGAGCAGGCCTTCCCTCGGGGCTTCAGGTCCTGCTGTCACACCCAAGGACATGTGCACCCCTAGCTAAGGAGGAGGCCAGAGGCAGGGAGAAATCCTGCAGAGCCTACTCCTGCCCAGGGGTTTTCTCCCTGTCCTGGGGTCAGCTAGATGGTACAGAAGGCTCAAGGCAGCCCAGGTGGGCAAACACTACATCCCAGGCCCTGTGACTTCCCCAGCCCACAGACTTGACCCCCAAGTAGGGGCAGCTTTTCCATGAACACTGATCCTGCCTGCCCCCCAACCTCCAGCATTTCACCCATCCAGAAGAGGCCTAACTACATGGGTGTAACTTGGTAGAGGGTAAAGATGAGATGCCTGGGCAAGGGAGAGGCCGGGTACAGAGCAGATGGCCAGTGACTGCCTTCTCTGTTGAAGCCCATCTGAGGCCCATGTGCACAATCTGAGTGGCTCCTGACAAGCTCAGCTCACAGGGGAGCCCAGAAAGTTCCATGGTAGGACTGATGGGTCCTGGCTGCCCTGCCCACCTCTGGATCAAGGGAAGCCCACCCCACCTGGGTCCACCAGCCCCTATGGCAGGTCCAGTAGGGCGTGCTCGGCATAGAGCTTCTGGGAGATGTCGTAGACATGCTCAATAAAGGGCAGGGCCTCGTTTAGCATCTCCACAGCCTGTTCGGAAGACCCAACATTCATGGACTCCAAGAAGACCTTGCGTGTGGGCAGCGCACAGAAGGCCACAGTGACAGCCCGGCGGATGATCCAGGGGTGGTAGGTGGCCAGGGAGGCGTTGTAGGAGTCGGTGCAGAGTACGGAGGTGCGTGCGTCCTCAGGGCTTGTGCGGACGCCTTCCAGGAAGAGCTGCAGCCAGCGCAGCGCGCGGTGTAGCCGGAGCACTGTCCGGCAGCCTGAGTCGGGGTGGCGTGAGCGCCGTTCCAGGTCCACCAGTTGGTTGCCCACTTCGTAGGCAACCATGGCCTGCAGGCTGCTGTAGTGCTCCTGTTGGGGGCCGCTTCGCAGCTGGTCCATGATCTGCAGCTTTGTCACCACATCCTTGGAGATGAATGAGAAGATGGTGCCCAGACTATTCAGGAACCTGCAGGAAGAGAGCAGGCACTCTCAGCCTGGGTGTGGGCGAGACCACTCCCACCTCCTGGACCGAAAGCAAGGATGGCCGACCTGCACTGGGCCGATGGGATATAGGTGGGACATGTGGCCGGGGAAGCCCTTCGCGCACCTGACCAGCCCCCTCCAGCCAGCGAGGTAGTATTCCAGCAGCACCTCCTCCTTCTCATTGAGACACTGCTTGAAACTGACCAGGACGACTTTCAGATTGAACTCTGACTCCAAGTCATCCATTTTCAACAGGAGCTGGAACACACAGGGGGTTGGGCTGTGGGTTGTCTCCTGGTGAGAAGGCACCTCTTTGGGTCATTATTTTGGGGATGGGGAGTGGAGGCAGTTGGGAAGAGACAGCTGGGATCCCATGGCTCCTCAGTGAAAACCCATGAGGACTCCCACCCCCAGGTCAGCCCCTCCTCCCCAGAAGCCACCTTGCTCTGCTTGGGCCACAGCAGGGTCCTTTGCTTTTAGCATGGCCCCCATAACTCAGCCTTGTCAAACCTGATACATCTCACTTGTGGAAAGCATCTGTGCTCAGGTTTTCTTGCTTGTTTATAGTCTGTGTCTCTCCAGGGTGTGTCTGTTCCTACTAACTGGAGAAGTATTTGCTGAGTCCCCACGCAGAGCCAGGCAGCCACCTGGGTGCACTGTGAGTGCAACCAAAGCCCAGCCCACTGGGGTGACATCCTAGTGGTGGGTGTGTGCGTGTGTGGTTTTTAACAAAGACAGGAAATCCAACACAGCAAGTAAAAGGATGACAACCATGGAGAGACAGACTGTGGGCGGAAGCGGGGGGTGGGGTGGGATGTGTCATGCCCTTCCATGCTTGAAGCTATATCCCAAAACCCAGAACAGAGGCTGTGGGGTCAGCGTTTGCCAGAGGACAGACACCAGATGTTCCACCCCTACAGTAACTGGAGCTTGGTGAGAATGTAGGAAGAGGTCAAGGAGATGTCATGTCCCACACAGAAGGAAGGCTGGACACAGGCCCTCCCCCGGTCCCAGGGACTCCAGAAGTACCCCAGGCCACAGAACTCCTCTAGATTCTGCTGGCATTCCCATAGTCATGCCACAAACACCCAAGTGCCCAAGGTTAGCAGGTGCTGCTGGACACCCCAGCCCCTGCCTCCCTGAGTGCCCAGGGCTGCACTGTGGTGTGGCTCTGATGGGCCCTGGGGACTAGGCTGTGTCTCATCTCATTGTCCAGGACAAGCTCTCACCCTTTGGGCACAGGGGTTCCTGGGCTCTCAGTGCTGGAAGTCTTGTAAGAGCCTGCATGAGAGGAGGCCATTTGAGCTGTGGTGAGAGCCCAGCCAAGAGAGCACACGTGGGTCCCTTCCATACCATGGGCAAGTCATGCACTGACCTAAGATCTTGTCCCACAGCTTTAGGGAAAATGGGCCAGCACACCCTGCCCTACCCACCACCCAGGTTGCCGTGAGCCTCTGATGGGGCCCAGTGGGTGCTGAGGCCCTGCAGGCCCTATGTCTTTGCCACATGCCTGGCACTAGGTGGAGAGCCCGGTGGTGAGCTCACCCCATCTTCAGGTGTGGGGGACAGCAGTGCCTGGCCTCAGGAAGAAGACAATGGGAGGCTTCCAGCATACTCCTCCCCTCTCTCAGGGCCTCAGTGTCCTGTCCACCAGACAGATGGCCTCTGAGGCCCTCAGGGTTACCTTCCTGATCACCAGCTATTCTGTGGGCCTGGCCTTCCTGCCTGGAACCTGAGCCAGCAGCCAATGGGAGGTGCCAGCAGCCTTTCAGAGCTTGGAAACAACAGGAAGGGCAGTGGCGGCCCAGCGGGGTCGGGCAGGCTGCCAGCTCCGGGGAGGTGATACAGGGAATCGCCAAGGCTCCCCCAGGGGCAGCCCATGGCCCCAAGGTCAGGGCTCGTCCTGAAACTGACGGCAAGCTGAAGGTCCCCAGGAAAAGAGGGCGGCCCTCCGGCACCCCAGGCCCAGCGGGTGGGAGCGGGGAAGTCCCGGAAATCTCGCCTGAGAAGGTGGCTCCAGGTGGCGCCAGGCTGGGACCCGGGACTCGGGTAGGGTGGGGCCCCTGTCCTGCGCGGGTCCTGCTCCAGCTGAGTCCCTAGGGAGGGGACAGGGGTCGGGGTCCGGGCCAGCGCTGGAGCCGGGTCCTCGGCCGCCTCCTCCCACGCCTGGGGGCTCCCGCTCCGACCCCTCGGCAAGGCCCATGCCCTGCTCGGTTGGGCTGGGATTCCCCGGCGCCGCCTTGAGCCCGTCGCTCCCCACTCACCTGAGTCGCCGCTGCTCACCTGTGCCGCCGCAGCCACGGGGCCGACGGCCCGGCCCTCGGCCACGGCCCCACCGCCCCACCGCCCCGTCGGCCGGGACTGGCTGCTGGCCGCCCAATCAGAAAGCCCGTTGCGCGAGCCAGCGTTTCCGTCCGGCGCGCCGGAAGTTGGCGCCGTTGGGAATGCGCCTGCGCAGTGCGTAGGCGCGAATTAGACGCCCGTGGCCGGGACCGGGTCGCGGGCCCCGGGGTCTCGTGGGACCGGGGTGGTCCCGCCCGCTCGCTTGGCTTGCCCAGCAGGATGCCCGAGATCAGGGTCACGCCCCTGGGTGAGTGCTGGGCGGCGCAAGGAGCGCCCGAGGAAGGCTGGTGGGGGGCTCGGAGGTCTGGGGGGCTCGGAGGTCCGGGGACCCCGGGACGTGTCTTCCTCGCCGCGCGGCCCTCCGCCGGGCGCCAGTGCTTAGTGCACCTTCCTCCTGCCTCTGCGTTCGCGCACTCGCTGCCTTCCACCTGTTCCATATGTCTCGAGCCCCGCTTCCCTGCAGCCTCCGTTTACCCGTGGGCCGTTCACCCCACGTCAGTCAGACCTTGTTTTGCCTGACCGGCGCAGCGTTAAAAACAAAAAGCAACGTCTCTCCCGCCCCCAGCTTACCTTTTGCGGAAGATATAAGTGCATAGTTTAAAAACAGTACAGCAGTGCGAAGGAGGTACAGCAGGTCACTCAGAATCCGAACAGCCGGGGTCTCTGTGCACAGGTGCCAGGGGCTTTCCGGAAACCTGCCCCCCTGCCACGGCCATATATCCCCAGCGTCTTCTAGCAGGGTTGTCCCCCGCAGCTCTACATGCTCTCTTCTGTGGTGCACTCTCAGAATAGCCCACCCAGCCTCCCGCTGCAGTGGCCTGCCCTTGGCCGTCCAGGGCACAGCACGCATCCCGCCCGGCCATAGGTGTCCTCACACCTCTCCTACCTGTTGACTCCGGTTCCCCTCTGGCCGCTTCAGCTCCATGCTCTCCTCGCACCTGGTTCCTCTCCAGGGGCCTCTGCAGGGTTCTTCCAGCCTCTTTCCCCCTGTGGCATCTTTCTCACCACTCACTTTTGCCAGCCTCTTTTTCCCTATGGCATCTTTCTCACCGCTCACTCTTGAACAGTCCTGTCTTTTTACTGCTTCTTTTATCCCAAATCCTTGCCGGGCAGTGGGAGAGAGGGGGGCATGGCCGTCCCTCTGACTGGTCCTCCCATACAGGGGCTGGCCAGGATGTGGGCCGAAGCTGCATTTTGGTGTCCATTGCGGGCAAGAACGTCATGCTGGACTGCGGGATGCACATGGGCTTCAGCGACGATGTGAGTCTCAAGGGTGGGCAGCCTTGCATCCAGCCTGCTCCTCAGCGTCGTCACCGAGGGACCTGGGCCTCGGAGTCTCAGGCTTTGACTATGGAGGGGGAACAGGGGCAAGTGGGCACTGGTAGGAGGGCAGCCCCCACCGTCACCCAAAAAGTGGAGCATCTGCATGGGCCAGACTACTGGAGCCAGGGCATGGCTGTGGGGTCTCAGCTCTCAGGTACTGGCTCAGCAGCCTGACCTCTGCCCGACATGCTCAGGGGTTCTGAGCAGTCGGTGGCCTCAGTGGGCCTGCAGGGTGTGGGTGTCAGGCTCAACTGCACCCTGACCCAGGGGCCGTCCCCACAGCCCTGGCTGCCCCACAGTCACCTGAGCCCTGGGCGGGCGGCATCCTGACACTTTTGCTTCTCCCCCCACAGAGGCGCTTCCCCGACTTTTCCTACATCACCCGCAGTGGCCGACTGACCGACTTTCTGGACTGCGTGATCATCAGGTGGGCGCCTTCCCCACCCCCAGACCCGACCACCCACCCAGGTGGCATCCTGGTTCTTGTTGCCCTGAGCCCTTTCCTGGAACGTGAAGCTGACCCCATAGTAACTGCCTGCTGGTGGTGTCGCTAGACACTTGGGCCTGAGTCCCTTTTGCCCTCTCCCTCTCCCATGTTCAGGGCCGTGTCTGACACACAGCAGGCCCTCAGTGAGCAGAGGAATGGGGGTAGGGTTGCTGGGTGGAGGTTGGGGGGCATCCAGCTGACTGATGCTGTGCCCGCAGCCACTTCCACCTGGACCACTGCGGGGCACTCCCCTACTTCAGTGAGATGGTGGGCTACGATGGGCCCATCTACATGACCCAGCCCACCCAGGCCATCTGCCCCATCCTGCTGGAGGACTACCGCAAGATCGCTGTGGACAAGAAAGGCGAGGCCAACTTCTTCACGTCCCAGATGATCAAGGACTGCATGAAGAAAGTGGTGGCTGTCCACCTCCACCAGACGGTGCAGGTCAGCCCCCCACCCCCGCCCCCAACTCACTCTGCTGCCATCCCAGGGACCCTTGGAGGCAGAAGGTGAGTGTGGGGCCCAGCTCAGATCCAGTACTGAGCAGGGCCCCTGCCACTCCCTGGCTCTGCCTGAGTGTGTGGAAGATGCCAAAGAGGGCCACTGTGCCATCTGAGTACACGGGAGCAGGCCGGGCAGGTCAGAGACCAGAGTGTGGGCTCATTGCAGTGGACTGACTCAGGGTGGAGGGGTAAGACTTGAGGCAGGCGAGTGACATCAAATGTAAAATTAATCACAAGGATCATGGATTTGTCTGTTTCTTCTCAAGAGTCTAGGTTTTGCTTATTTTCATGAGTCTGACATTTGGGGTCATCTTATTTTTCATATTGTACCCTTTGTTAAGTTGAATCATTCTGTGTATTCTCAATAATGCTTTATCTTCAAGTCTGCCTTTCTGGCAAAAGCTCGCCCCTCCCACACCTTGAATCCTTGCCCTTCTTAGTACTTTTATCCTTTCTGCAGCATGTTTTATTTTTGTTTTTTGGCTGCACTGTGTAGCATGTGGTATCTTAGTTTCTTGACCAAGGATCAAACCTGCTCCCCTTGCAGTGGAAGTGCAGAGTCTTAACCACTGGACCACTAGGGAAGTCCCTCTGCATCATATTTTAAATGTGACTCTTTTCCACGGCTTGGCTTTAATGCAACCTGATGGCCTGTCCTGTAGGAGAGGTGTGCACTCCACGTGTAATAATTTGGGATTTAGGTGTATCGTTTTCTGTTTACTTCCAGTTTGTCCATCTTGTTCTGTTTTATTTCCTTTATTGTCTTTTTCCGGACTGAGTTTTTAAAATTCCATTTGTCCTCTTATTTTATAAGTAACTATATGTTCTTTTGTAGTTCTTTTTGTGGCAGAGATTACAAAACACATCCATGACAACTCAGCTCTAAGGTACTTGGAACTTTTGCCTCTTTCCTGGACAATGAAAGCATCTCAGAGCATCTTGAATTCACTTACCCCTCTCCTACTCACCAGCTCTTGTTTCCACATAGCAGGATTTTAATTCTGTCAGCCTATGAGGCCCCAAGGCCCTCACCATTTGCTAGGTACCATCTCCATTACCCTAGCTGTGTCCCTGCTCCTTCCTGTGTTCTTCACTTTGTATTTGCAATGAAGAGCATCAGTATGGGTCTGCTGGTGACAAATGCTCTCAACTTTATTTATCTGCAGATGGGTTTATTTCGCCTTGATCACTGAAGACTTTTGCCCTTAGGTTCAGAATTCTAGGGCAGCAGGTACTACCAGGACTCATGTCTTCCATCTGCTATTTGTAGGAGAATCCTCTTGGGCGGCTTGTGGGATTCTGTCCTTTCCTGCAGACTGGCAGGTGGCCGTGCTGGCTCCACCTGTTCCCTTCCTGCTCAGGTGTGAGGCCCTGGAGCTGCCCCCAGCTTCCTCCACGCTGACTGGAGATCTTTCTCCTCCAGACCCTCCACTGTCCTCATGTCTGTATTTCATGCTGGATAGCCTTTCTATTTATTTTAGTTCATTAATTCTCTTCTTGGTTGTATATAATGTGCTGTTAAATTCATCTGTTGAATTTTCTTTTTAAAGTTGAAATATAATTGACTTACAATATTATATGTTGCAGGTATGCAGTATAGTGACTCACAGTCTGTAAAGGCTATACTTCATGTATCAGTCAGTTCAGTTCAGTTGCTCAGTCGTGTCCAACTCTCTGCGACCCCATGGACTGCAGCATGCCAGGCTTCCCTGTCCATCACCAACTCCCGGAGCTTGCTCAGAGTCATGTCCATTGAGTCGGTGATGCCATCCAACCATCTCATCCTCTGTCATCCCCTTCTCCTGCTGCCTTCAATCTTTCCCAGCATCAGGGTCTTTTCCAATGAGGCAATTCTTCCCATCAGATGGCCAGAGTATTGGAGTTTCAGCTTCAGCATCAGTCCTTCCAGTGAATATTCAGGACTGATTTTCTTTAGATCAGTAAAGGCTATGCTTCATGTATAGTTATTGTAAAATGTTGGCGCTCTTCTCTGTCTGTACAGCATATCCTTGTAACTTATTTTATGCATAAGAGCCTGCACCTCTTAATCCCCCATGCTTCTCACCTTTTCTCTCTTCCCTCTCCCTACTAGTAGTTTGTTCTCTATGTCTGTGAGTCTTGTTTTTGTTATATTCACTAGTTGTTATCACATATTAAGTGATATAACAGTATTTGTCTTTCCATCTGACTTATCTCACTTAGCATAACGCCTTTCAAGTCCATCCATGTTGCTATAAATGGCAAAGTTTCATTTTTAAAATGAGTAGTAGTCCTGTGTGTCTGTGTACACCACATCTTTATCCATTCATCTGTCGAGGGGCATTTAGGTTGATTCCATATCCTGGCTATTGTAAATAGTAAACAGTAAACATTTGGGTGCATGTTATCTTTTCGAATTATTGTTTTCTCTGGATATATGTCCAGGAGTAGGATTGCTGGATCATATGGAAACTCTAAATCTGGCCTTTTGAGGAACCTCCATACCATTCTCCATAGTGGCTGCACCAGTTTACATTCCCACCAACAATATAGGAGGGTTCCGTTTTCTCCACACCCTCTGTAGCATTTATTATTTGTAGATACCTTACTGTAGTCTTGATTTGCAATTCTATATTAATTAGCAGTGATAAGTATCTTTTCACGAGCATGTTGGCCAGCTGTATGTCTTTGGAGAAATGTCTGTTTAGATCTGCCCATTTTTGGATTTTGGAGGTTTTTTTTTTTTTTTAATTTTAAAAATAATTTTTGTTTTTGGCTGCACTGGCCTCTGTTGCTGTGCGTAGCCTTTTCGCTAGTTGTGGTGAGCAGGGACTACTCTCTAGTTGCGGTGTTGGCTTCTTACTGCAATGGCTTCTCTTGTTGCGAAGCACGGGCTCTAGGGCACAAGAGCTTCAGTTGTGGCACGTGGTCTCAGGAGTTGTAGTCCATGGGCTTAGTTGCCCTGCCCGCGTGTGGAATCTTCTTGGACCAGGGATTGAACTCACGTCCCCTGCAATAGCAGGCAGATTCTTAACTACTGAATAACCAGGGAATTCCTGAGTTGTTTTTCTGATAATTGAGCTGTATGAGCTGTTTGTGTATTTTGGAGATTAATACCTTGTCTGTTGCATCATAAGCAAATATTTTCTCCCATTCTGTAGGTTGTCTTTTTGTTTTGTTTATGGTTTCCTTTGCTATGCAAAAGCTCCTAAGTTTAATTTAGGTCCCATTTGTTTACTTTTGTTATTTCCATTACTCTAGGAGACGGATCCAGAAAGATACTGCTGCTATTTATGTTGGAGAGTATCCTGTCTGTGTTTTCTTCTAAGGGTTTTATGGTGTCTACTCTTTAATATTTAGGCCTTTAATCTGTTTTAAGTTTATTTTTGTGTGTGGTGTTAATGTTTTAGTTTCATTCTTTTACATGTATCTGTCCAGTGTTTACAGCACCATTTATTAAAGAGACTCTCTTTTCTCCATTGTATGGTCTTGCCTCCTTTGTTGTAGATTAATTGACCATTAGTGTGTGGGTTTATTTCTAGACTTTCTATCCTGCTCCATTGATCTATATTTCTGTTTTTGTGCCAGTATCAGATTGCTTTGATTACTGTAGCTTTGTAGTAGTCTGAAGTCAGGGAGCCTGGTAACTCCAGTTCTGTTTTTCTCCATTTACCATGTAGTTTTGATGACTGTAGTTTTTCAGTATAGTCTAAAACTGGGGAGTGTGACTCCTTCAGCTATGTTCTCTGTCAAGATTCTTTTGGTTTTTTAGGGTCTTTTGTGTTTCCACACAAATTTTAAAATTATTTGTTCTTGTTCTGTGAAAAATGGTTATGTTGATGTGCTGTGTGCTCAGCTGCTCAGTCATATCTGACTCTGTGTGATCCTATGGACTGCAGCCCACCAGGCTCCTGTGTCCATGGGATTCTCCAGGCAAGAATATTGGAGTGGGTTGCCATTTCCTCCTCCCAGGGATCTTCCCAACTCAGGGGTCAAACCTGCATCTCTTGCATCTCCTGCATTGGCAGGCAGATTTTTTACCACTGAGCCACCTGGAAAGCCCCAGTATTTTGATAGGGATTGCACTGACTATGTAGATTGCCTTGGATAGTATGGCTCTATTGAAATCTTAGTTTGGATTATAGTTTCTCATTTTAAGATTTCCACTGTATTTAATAGTTTCTAGTTTCTTGCTAATATTTTTATTTCTTTCTTTCTCTGTGTTAAAAACAATCCTTTTAAAGCCTGTGCTTGAAAACCCCAAGTGCCCTGAATCTGCTTCTATAGACTGTTGTTTCTCCTTTTTCCTTCCCTATTGTCCCATTTCCTGTGTCCAATTGCTTCTGACCAGAACTGGATGTTGCATATGGAAAAAAACCAGAGTAGTGAAAGGCTTGAATGATGTCCCAGACTCCACCTCTCTGCCCTCTGACCGGTGCAGCCCACAGACCTGAAGTCAGCCTTCTTCTCTGCAGGTGGATGATGAGCTGGAAATCAAGGCTTACTATGCCGGCCATGTGCTGGGGGCGGCCATGTTCCAGATTAAAGTGGGCTCAGAGTCTGTGGTGTACACGGTCAGTGGAAACTTGGGGCACAGGAAGGGCTGCCTGGTTGAGGAGAGGGAGGAGGCTCCTCCTCATCACCACATTCTTTGCCAGGGAGACTACAACATGACCCCAGACCGGCATTTGGGGTAAGTAGGCCTGTGCATTTGTTTCATTCATGGAGGTCCCTGCAAGGGTATAGTGACCCTCAGGGGGCGTGTCAGGTACCTGAGTGGTCTGTATCACTGTCCCCTGGGTGTCCTCCTATCTCCCTTCAAGCGTTGCGGCCTGGGCCTGTGCAGAGAAGGCAGGCCGCCCACCAGAGGGCACAGGAGGGCCGTGGCAGTGTGCAGCCTGGCCACTGTGTGGACCGTCTCCCTCTGGCCACACCCACCTGTGTTCTAGAGCCGCCTGGATTGATAAGTGCCGCCCCAACCTACTCATCACAGAGTCTACCTACGCCACCACCATCCGTGACTCCAAGCGCTGCCGGGAGCGAGACTTCCTGAAGAAGGTCCATGAGACTGTGGAGCGCGGTGGGAAGGTAGCTGGCGAGGGTGCAGGGCCCCCAGGTGGGACTTGCCACATGTTCCCCAGCCATGCTGCACAGGTCTTTTGGCTTTCCGGCATGTGGTCAGGGCAGGGATGTTGTGTGTTCTGGGCACAGAGGGAGGAAGGTTTGCTCAGCTCTGGGAAGACCCTTCAGCCAGGGCTTATTCACCCCTCATACCTCAGACCCCAATGAAGGGCTGGCCAGAGTGTCTGCTGACCATTGGTCAGTTTTGCTGGGACAGAACAGGAGCTACACACAATTGTCACAGGGCCTCTAGCCCCCAGAGCTGCCAGCAGGGCTGATCTTCTGAGAAGGTGGCCACAGGGAGTAACTGCCTGCCCCTGTGTGGATGTTTGGGCTTGACACAATTGGAGGGGGACAGTATGGCCAGGGGTTCCTGCCCAAGCTGGCCTTACAGCCCCACCCCACAGGTGCTGATCCCCGTGTTTGCGCTGGGCCGTGCTCAGGAGCTCTGCATCCTGCTGGAGACCTTCTGGTAGGTGCAGCCCAGAATGGTTGCTTTAAGCCCTGTGCTGCTAGCTGTGGGTGGGGGAACGCCCTTCCTGGCACTGGACTTGACCCAGGCTGAAGGCACATGGGGGCCACTGGCTGGCCCTGCTCCACAGTCTCCCCACCATGCCCTGTCCTGGCTGCAGGGAGCGCATGGACCTGAAAGCCCCCATCTACTTCTCCACGGGCCTGACAGAGAAGGCCAATCACTACTACAAACTCTTCATCCCCTGGACCAACCAGAAGATACGGAAGACTTTCGTGCAGAGGAACATGTTTGAGTTCAAGCACATCAAGGCCTTTGACCGGGCATTTGCCGACAGCCCAGGACCCATGGTGTGCTCTGGTGCAGCTGGGGGGGGCAGGGAGTTCCACCAGGCTCAGGCTCGCTTGCAGGGTGCGGCGTGCCTCTGTTCTGGGAAGATGGGAGGGCAGAAGGCTCTGAGGGCAGGGGGAGCATTTTCTGCCCTGACTGTCCCCACACTTGCCCCGAAGGTCGTGTTTGCTACCCCGGGGATGCTGCATGCTGGCCAGTCACTACAGATCTTCCGAAAGTGGGCAGGGAACGAGAAGAACATGGTGAGGGGTCTGGGCCCCAGGGCTGGCTCCTTGGGGGCAGGGGCTGCTCTGGCTGGGGGCTTGCTGCCATTAGGAGGAGCAGGCTGGGCATGCTGGTGCCTGAGGTCTGACCCAGGCTGACTCTTACTGTGTCTTGGACCATTTGCACCAGGCAGGAAAGCCCCTGGCTTCCTGAGCGCCGTCATGGGGGTCAGGCCTGAGTGGGCTTGTGCTAAGACCACTGAGCCTGCTTCTCCAGGGTCTGCAGTTGGCCTTGAAGGGAAGGGCCCTCCATCAAGGGTTCAGGTTCAGGTGGGCAGAAGGGTGGGTGGGGGGAATGTCCCAGGAGGAAGCCCCGAGGCAGGAGGTGCAGGGGAGCCACTGGTCCATCCCTCCCTCCCACAGGTCATCATGCCTGGCTACTGCGTGCAGGGCACCGTGGGTCACAAGATCCTCAGTGGGCAGCGCAAGCTGGAGATGGAGGGGCGGCAGGTGGTGAGTCCTCACCTCTCTCTACCAGCCCTGTGGATCCCACTTGGGTGGGTGGAGGCCCTTGGAACCACCACCTGTGCTGACGGCCCACGTACTGCGATGTTACAGCTGGAGGTCAAGATGCAGGTGGAGTACATGTCCTTCAGTGCCCACGCGGATGCCAAGGGCATCATGCAGCTGGTGGGCCAGGCGGAGCCAGAGAATGTGCTGCTGGTGCACGGCGAGGCCAAGAAGATGGAGTTTCTGAAGCAGAAGATTGAGCAGGAATTCCGTAGGCAGTCCAGGCAAGGGTAGGGGAGTGGGGGGTCTGGTGCAGGCAGGGCCCTCCAGCCTGGACTGAGGCTCTCTCCATCTCCTGGCTAGGGGTCAACTGCTACATGCCGGCCAATGGCGAGACGGTGACGCTGCCCACAAGCCCCAGCATCCCTGTGGGCATCTCACTGGGGCTGCTGAAGCGGGAGATGGCACAGGGTGAGCGGCAAGGCCAGCTGCGGTGGGGTTTGGGGGGCAGGGTGGCTGCTGGGCAGGTGGCCCCAATTACTGTGCTGACCAGTGCCCCATCCCCACAGGGCTGCTCCCTGACGCCAAGAGGCCTCGGCTCTTGCATGGCACCCTGATCATGAAGGATAGTGTGAGTGCTGCAATCACCGTGGGGCTGGGGGCCTGTCTCTGCCAGCTCTGACCCACTCTTGCCCCCACAGAACTTCCGGCTCGTGTCCTCAGAGCAGGCCCTCAAGGAGTTGGGCCTGGCCGAGCACCAGCTGCGCTTCACCTGCCGTGTACACCTGCACGACACGCGCAAGGAGCAGGAGATGGCCATGCGCGTGTACAGCCACCTGAAGAGGTAGGCGCCCTGGCCGCCCTTCCCCGTGGGTGCAGGGCACATGTAGGGGCGCCAGGCTGGGCCTCACTGGGACTCCCTACAGTGTCCTCAAGGACCACTGCGTGCAGCACCTTCCTGACGGCTCCGTGACCGTGGAGTCCATCTTAGTCCAGGCTGCTGCCCACTCCGAGGACCCAGGCACCAAGGTGCTACTGGTCTCCTGGACATATCAGGTGAGGGCAGGACTGGTTGGGTCTCCCTATCACCCGGGGCAGGCGGGTCAGGGGGACAGAAAAACAGCCCTTCTTGCCTGTGGCTGCAGGACGAGGAGCTAGGAAGCTACCTTACATCTCTGCTCAAGAAGGGCCTGCCCCAGGCCAGCTGAAGCCCCGTGGACAGTAGAGGGACCTGGCTTTTGCTCTAGGACCGTCTATGCCCCCATCTTCCCCGTGTCCTTGGGTGTAGATCCCACCGCTCATCTGTGTAGAGAACACAGGGCCACGTACCTGCTCGAGTGGCTGCTTTTGGCCAAAGAAACAGATCTGGGAGGCTTTTCACCTTTTATTTTTACTCCTGGCCTCCCAGGAGATGGGTGGGGGCTCTTGGGGTGTTGATCTCCAATAAAAACCACCACAGGCTATCTGGGCGTCTCCCTTTCTGATGCTTCTGCCTGTCTCCTGCACCACTCCTCTGTGGCAACCCACCTGGGCAAGTGCCCAGGGAGGTCGGGACTTGTGGCAGGTACAGGCTTGCTGTGGTCGTTGCACGGTGCAGGGCAGGGTCAAGCAGCGGAGCAGCAGAAGGTTACCTGTGACTTCTGTACTGGGTCTCTGAGGGCATGCGAGGAGGCTGCATGGAGGTGGGACCTATGGACGGACCCCAGGTCATCCTGGGGGCAAGAAGCTTTCTGCAGGGGCCAGGCGAGAGCCTTCCATGGAACTGCAGAGCCCCTGCCTTTGCCCCAGAGTTCAAGTCCCTCCACCCAGTGCTGCCGTCTGGATCCTCTCAGTTTCCCCGCCCCCTGCCCCAACCCAGGGCCAGGTCATGACGGGGCTTGACTGAGGGGCTGTGGCACCCACTCCAGGCTATCTGCCTTTGAGCTTTCCTGGGGTATGGCACTGCCACTAAGCACCCTTCTCCTGGTGAAGGCTCAGCCTTGGGCAGGGTCAGCCAGTCAGGGTAGCAGGTCACTTTCTCTTACCAAGGCCTTCGTAGAGCACTGACTTCAGGAACAAGCCATGGGCAGGGGCCACACGGCTCTGGTGTTTCCCCAGGGGGTCCTGGCTCTCCAGAATGGCTTTCACCTGAGCAGGCATCAAAGCCCCCAGCCCCACGGCTACAAGTACAGCAGTCATTCTCCGCACCTGTGACCCAAAGCAAACGCTGCTGCAGCTGCTCAAGCCCCAGGCCCCACCCCCAGGGAAGACCCCTGGACGGAGCCCACCTGTTTGTACAGGAAAGACTGGCTCTCAAACTCCAGGCTCCAGAACCGCAACTGCCTGGGGACAAGGACGCCTCACAGTGTAACCTATGGCTTCCCACCCTGGGGTCCAAACGCCGCCCCCCCACACCTCCTTTACTATAATTGAGCCCAGTGAAAGGGAGACTAAAGCCAGATGACTAGTGCTTGTGAGGTGACTGCAGAGCTGTTGGGGCTGAAGTCCTGATGTGAGTTCAGAGGTAACTGGAAGGCAGCCCTGGGCTCTTCAGCAGGAGCTGGAGGCTGGGCCTAACTGGGAAGGCTCTGGAATCCAGTAGCTGCTGGATGGCTGGAGGCCCTAGGACAGTGGGGATGGGGTGAGGTGGGGGGCAGTAGAAACAACCCTTGTCAGCCTAGACCAGAACCACTGGCCTGGTGTTTCTCCGCCAGGAGAACCTTGTCCTTGACCACCAGGATTCGTCCATGAGTTGGTGAGCTCTGGGCAGGGCAGGCAGTGTGCTCTGCCTTCTGGACCGAGGCTCATGGGTCCAGAAGGCCCACATTATGGCTGACAGGCACCCTCTTCTCCCCAGAAGCTGGATGGGTGGGTACCCAGGGAGCCCCAAGTGCAGCACAGGGAAGGTGCTGAAGCTAAATCTAGCCTTTGCAGCCTCCACACCAGAGTGCGGGCTGCTCTTCTCACCTGCTTTCCTCGGGGAGAACAAAGGGGCTGGCGGGGTCGGGGAACACAGAGGCCCGGCGCAAAGTGCGCACCGGGCTGGAGGCTGGGCTGCCAGCTGACTGGAAGGCACTGAAGTCATGTGTCCCCAGGAGGTGCTGGGCGGCTTCCTGCATGGCAGCCACATCCAAGCAGCTGCAGGGAGCCAAATGAGTGGTCAGGAGTGAATGGCTGGCCAGGCAGGCCTGGCAAGCCCCTGCTCACTGAAACCACTCACTCTGCCTGAAGCGCCCAGCACCGGTTTCGTTCAAATACAGGCAGCCTGTCAGGCCTAGGGCAGCCGGTAGCTAGGCGGTACAGGTAGGTCCTGGATATGGCTGCATGGCGGGCATGGAAGTGGCTGGGTACACGGAAGGCCTGTAGCACCCTGTGGGAGCAAGACCAGGAATGACCCCCTGCCGCAGCGATGTGACATCTTGGCATCTCCCCCATCACCCCCAAGGAGTTCTGTCCTCACCTCCCGCCTCTGCCATAGTGTACGATCCCAGGAGAGCGGTGTTCACCTGATCGCAGGGTGCTTCAGGTGGGTGTTGAGGGCATCCGTCAGGACCTCAGGGGAGAAGGGTGGCAGATCTGAGCGGCGCTGGATGTCCAGGTGCGCCGCGTTACTTAGGGCGTGGACCCCAGCATCCGTGCGGCTGGAAATGGTGAACTTTACCGGCACCACGGAGTTCAGCCGCTCTGCGGCCTCCTAGGGGTGTATAAGAGACAGATGGGCCGGGCTCCCATTTGCCTCTCCCCGGGGTCGCCCTCCTCCCTTCCGGGCACGGGCCTGGATCTCACCTCCAGGTAGTTCTGGACTCCGACGGCGCGCTGGACGCCCCTGACGGCCGCGACCCCGCTGCGGGCAGGGAAGGTGGAAGTTAGAGCGCGGAGGCTGCTTCGCCCGGGGCCCCGCCCGCTCCGCCCACTGTGATCAAAGGCGGCCGTTCCAGCCCTGGCGGCCGGGGCCCGAGGCCGGAGGTGAGGACCCTAAACTCAGCCTCCGCCATCCCCTCGGGCGCCTGTCCTCGGCTGCTTTCCGGCTCGAGCTTGGGTGCTCCCCGCGGGGCCGGGCTCCACGAGGGGGTCGCGGGCATGGGTAGGAGGCTCAGAGGACGTACTTAAAGTCCGTTCCCAAATACTGGAAGTACACGAGGTAGCGCGCCCGCACCGAGCCCGCGCCCATAGCCAGACTGGATGAGGTGGAGCCGCAGGAGCTGAGCGGGACAGGCGGAGAGCCAGGTAGATTGGGACCGCACGTGGGGCTACGCGCGCGCGCACCCAGTCTGTCTACGCCCCCTGGCCGCTCCGACGCTTGCGCCTGCGCTCTCGCCCCGCCCAGGCAGCCTAGCAAGGAGGCCCAGGGCGGGGGAGCAGAGGCAGGCCTAGACTTAGGGAGCGGATGCAAAGTGCCCACCCAGGGGAAACACCGCCGCAGCTTCACGCAGACCCGCGAGCTCCCGCGCCCACCCCACTAGCACCCGCCCAGTCCTCCCGCCGCGGTCCGGATGAGCGCATGTTGCCAATCCCCCAGGTTGCCTAAGGCCGAATCGCTGGAGCGCATGCGGCCCAGCAGCTCCTGAGACTGCTACTGGCCCCGTCCACTCTTCCGACCCACTGCCCGGACGAAGGGGGCGGGACGTCGGAGCGTTTGGCGACGCTCCCCGGCCGTGACAGCGGGCGGCGCGCGCGGACGGAGGACTTTGGCGACGCTCCCCGGCGGTGACAGGCGGGGCGGGGCGGTGGCGCAGCGGCCTCGTTCCGGGGCGGGCGGGCGCCGATCGCGGCGCGGGCGGGCGGGCGGGCGGGCGGGCGGGCAGGCCGGCCGGGGATGCCGCTCGGGCCGCCGTGGTCCTTGTGCCAGTGAGCGCCGCGCGCCGCCGCAGCCATGACGGTGGAGTTCGAGGAGTGCATCAAGGACTCGCCGCGCTTCAGGTGCGCCCCCGGGGCGCGACGCTGCCCTTTGTGATCCACGGGTTCGAAGCCCCTCGGGGCACCCGGGACCGCCGGGGGATGGGGCGCGGGAGGGGGAGCCGGTGCCGCCTTTGTACCCGGCGCCGGGGCTGGAGGCCAGAGCAGGAGGACTCGCCTTGGACAAAGCCCGCAGCAACCCTGGCCCTAGAGTCCGGAACAAAAGATGCCCCTTGTGCTGGTCGCCGCGCGCGAAGGGTGCGCGCGTGGGGCGGGGCGGCCTCCGGCGCGGCCACCTCTCCGTGGGAGTGTCCGTCCGCTTTGTGTCTAGACCTTCTGCGGGCCAC
Source organism: Oryx dammah (assembly GCF_014754425.2). Taxonomy (NCBI): domain Eukaryota; kingdom Metazoa; phylum Chordata; class Mammalia; order Artiodactyla; family Bovidae; genus Oryx; species Oryx dammah. Next base: position 29,458,488 of record NW_024070205.1, on the reverse strand, counting down.
CTGCACAGAGCTGAGATCTTGCCGGGCCCTGCAGCCCGACTCTGGCTAGGGTCGTCTGGGTGCGTCTGGTGGCTGCATCGGGAATCTGTCTTGGCTCCTGTGCCCAGAGTAGTCAAGGGGGCGGGCAGCTGGAGCCACAGTTAGGGCTTGGGCAGCTGCTTGGCAGGGTGGCCTAGATGCCTGGCAGGGTGGGGGCTACCTGACCAGACTGGATTCGAGAGACTGGTGGAGGTTCTGGGCTGTGCCCAGCCATGGGTTTGTGCTTTTAGTCCTTGAGAGTGCAGGCTGGCTTATCTGTGTGGACGTGTTCATGGTGTGCATGCATCTGCTCTAACGGGGCACCTTCTGTGTGTCAGGTGCTCATGCTTGTGCTTGGGTACACTCATGTGAATTCTGCCCCTCTGCACCCTTGGACATGAATGTGAGGGTGAGCTGCACCCCTGGACTGCTGCTAGATACAGAGTGGGTGTTTATCATGCAAGGATGAGTTTAGGCACTAAGCGCATGTTAGTTTGTTCCTGTGTATCCCAGCACAGGGTACATGTTTATGCAGCAAATCCATGAGTACACACTTCTGTGTGTGTGTTGTGCTTCTGCGTGCATACATGTTTGATGGCACATGTGCCTGTCATGTGTATGTGTGTGTGCTGGGGCTTTGGAGTGTGTTAGCAAGAGGGCCTGTGTGCAGTGCCTGGTGGGCCTCAGCATCGATGCTCTCACCTCAGTCCCTGGAGCCAGCCCCTTGCCCAACCATTTCACAAGGAGTCAGCAATGAAGGCCAGGGAAGACTGGATAAGGGGTAGAGGCTGGACCAGAGAGTGGCCCCCGGCCCTGAGCAGAGGGCTAATGGTCACCTCTGCTCTCCCATCTTACGTTCCTGACAGTTGAGGCGGGGAATGTGAGCAATTCAGGTACCTATGATCCCGGGCTGGGGGCACCCACAGTGGGGCAGTGGATGCAGCTGATGCCTGGGCTTTGCCAGGTTTTCTTTGAAAGTACCTAGCTAAGACCCCAGGGTGGGGGCCAGGGAGATGCCCCTGACCTTGGGCCACAGAAGCTGTACTGTGTGAGTTTCGGGGTTTGGGCTGAGATTTAACCAGGTTTTGAGGCCTTTTGGGGGTTCCCTTGTCCGTGTGCCCTCAAGTGCTGCTGAGGATGTAACCTGGACTTCCTGGAGGCCAGCTTAGGGGCCAGGGTTAGGGTAGAACTGGGTGGGAGAATGTGGTCAGGATATAGGGCCAAGTGACCCCAGCCCTGGGGGAAGAGGGACCTTGTCTGTGTGCTGTGGCCTGGGCAGAGCCCCAGAGCCCTGGGTGCCTGTGGCTAGAGGGCTCCAGGCTCTCTCAGACTTACCGGGGCACCGCCCACCCCTTGTTCATGGTGCCCCCTCCCCTGGGTGGGGCTTCAGGCGCTGAGTCATGGCTCTGGTGGGGAAGCTGGCCTCAACCTCCTACCCACCATCCAAGCTGCTGAGGAAATCCTGGAGGGATGGCAGGAGAGGAGGCCTTGGTCCATGGAGGTGGGGGGAGAGAGATGAGGGGCATGGGGCCCCCAGGATGGGCTCTCTGCTGAGTGCCCACTTGACCCCCATGAGCACATTGTTACCATGCACCCCCCACCAGCTCTCTGGGGACCACCTGCCCCCTCCCCGCCCTCCTGGTTCAGGGGTGATGGCCCTCCATGCAGCTGCCCAGGGCAGTTGGGGTGACTGGGGCTCCAGGGCCTGTGTCTCTGTTCTGCTCTGCAGTATCCTCTCCTGGGCGGGTGGTCCTTCCATGCCCTGGGCCCTGGGATTGGGGGGAGGGGAGAGGCTACAGCGATGGTCAGGATCCTGTAGTCTCAGGCTGGGCATCCTGCTGGGCGTGGGCCAACACTGGTCCAAGCAGACGTCCCCTCTGACCCCTTCCTGCTCTGGAGTTCAGAGAGCCCTCAGCCCTGGGGCAGGGATGAGGGCTGCTTAGAGCAGAGGAGCACAGGGGATCTTCCAAGGGCCCTGACGAGGCAGCCCGGCACCCCTCCCCACAGCTCCTAATTGAGGGAGTACTGAGCTGCCCCCAACATGAGGACTAAGTCCCTCTCCCCCAAGCCTGGGAAACCCTGGAACATGGCCCTCTTCTACCAGCTACGGGGCAGCGTGGGGCCACTAGACCTGGACAGCCTCCTCTGCCCTGGCTCTGGCCCTGGAGGCTGCCTCCAGCCCCTGGCCCGAGCTCCATTCCACGTTGTCCCTTGTCCCCAGGAAGCCAGATGGGCCCAGCTCACCAGCTGAGTGGGTTGGCGGGGGGGGCCCTGGGATCCTGGCCCTCTTTCCCTGTTTCCTGTTCCCAGAGCATTGGGGGCGGCGGCGGAGCGGGGGGGGGGGGGGGGGTTAGTCACGTGCCGGATCCATCTGCCTCTCGCCTCGCCTTCCGGATTCTCTGTCCACTGGCTTCTCTGGTGATGTCATCGTTAACTCTTTCCTCCCCAAGGCAGCCCCATTGTCAGGCCGCCCCAGCAGGAGTGGGCTCCTCCAAGGTCTGACCCACTGCTCCCTCCAGGCAGACAGGGCCAACTTCGTATTTGAGGTTGGGGGAGTAGTTGGGAGGTAGGGGCATGCCTCTGCTGGGTGTCTCACTGTGCCAGGGAGCAGCCCCAGGTTTGCAGGCTCTGCTGACACAGGTCTGCCCCAGGGTCCACCAGCCCCAGGCCAGAGTGGGCTACAGCTGAAGTTAAGGGTTGGGGGGGTCCAGATGGGGTCTGGGGTCAACCCTGAGCCTTGGAGAGGTGTATAGGCTGGGCTGAGGGGCGGTGACCAGTGAGGCCCTGCATGTCCCCCTCCACAGGGCCCTGGCCCTTCCCTCTGTGCTAGGGACCACCCCCTCCCCTGTCCACAGACCCCATTTGGGGGCATCACAGCCAATTAGGCCTCTATCTGCCTGGGATGGTGGTGGGACCTGGAGGCTCTGCAGCCGTGGAGTCACGGTCCCAGTCCTGCCTCTTCTCCTCCTCCCTCTTCCGTGCCCCCACCCCAGTCTCCATGTCTTAGTCTGTCTAAGGGGCGTGGAGGAAGGTGGGCCTGTGGGAGCCAGTGGCTATCGACAGAGCAGCCCCTTCCCACTGCAGACCCCTTTGGGGAGGTGCCTGGGGAGACGAAGACCAGCTAAGTCGGTGGGGGAGGCTCGCTGCAGGCGGGTCTCCAGCCACCCTGTACCCGTCGCAGGGCAACTATCGATGAGGTGGAAACGGACGTGGTTGAGATCGAGGCCAAACTGGACAAGGTGAGGGAAGGGCCTGGGGGTACATAGAGGGCTCGGTCCAGCTCACTCGTGGCCACCAATATAAGCACAAGTGTGTGTTTATGCATAGCACATGGGCCTGGCTGTCACTGGCCATCATACCTGCCACACACACACCTGTGTCTGTGTGGTTTCCTCTTGCCAAGACAAGGAGGGGCATCTTGGGGGAGGCAGGGGCAGCTGCTGGGGGCTGTGCCTCTGAGTGGCTAGGTTAGGGGCCCAGGGCACAGGCAGGAGGGGAGGAGGGGTGGCATCCATGAGCCTCTGCTGGCTGATCCTGCTGTTCCTTGGCCAGGACCGCATGCCTACCCCAGTCCTGGGGTCCCTGTTCCTGGCTTCCCTCTCTTGCTCCCACCTCCCACACTGGAGCCAAGACCTGGTCAATGCCAAGCTGTTGCCCCAGCACCAGGTGGGCTTAGGAGGACAGGTGGCGGGCAGTGGCCTTCCTTCTCCACCTAGGGTTGCCCAGCTGTGTCCTGGGCACTGATAGGCCATGAGCTGAATTCCAGCTGCCTGGCAGGGTCCCAGCCTGTGTGGTCTGGCCTTGGTGGCGGTGAGGGCTGGGCCCACAGGTGGCGTGAGTGTCCCCCGTCTGTCCTCTCCTGTCTGCAGCTGGTGAAGTTATGTAGCAGCATGATCGAGGCAGGCAAGGCCTACGTCACCACCAACAGACTCTTCGTGAGTGGCATCCGCGACCTGTCCCAGCAGTGCCAGGGCGACACTGTTATATCGGTGAGGGGCAGCTGACCTCTGACCTCTAGGCAGGGGCAGGCACAGGCAGGCAGCCCCTCGAGGGTGCCCCTGCCCTGGGAGAAGGTGGGCGTTTGTGCTGGGCCACAGGGGCCACTCTGTGGCTAGTGGGTGGGAGGTGCTGACACTGGGGTCATGACAGTCCCATTTAAGCAAGGGTCTCCCCCACCCACCCCCAGGAATGTCTGCAGAGGTTTGGAGACAGCCTGCAGGAGATGGTCACCTACCACATGGTGAGCCCTGATGGGGGAAGTCGGGGGGCACTGTGCTTCCTTATCATCACTGTCATCCCTTCCCAGGCAGCCACCCCTTGGGCTTCCTGCAGGCCCCACCCAGCCTGGAAGGCTCTGGGCTGGCTCTGGGAGAGCTGAGCTGGCAGGGGCGGGCTGTGGGGGAGGCCACGTTTCTGCTTCTGCAGTCTGGGGGGGCGCCCACATTGCTGAAACTCTACTGTGTCCCAGGTGAGGGCCAGATAGCCAGCAAGGAGGTGCCTGGAACCTGCCCATCTGGGGCTGAGGGTGGTGGGGGCTTGGCATAGGTGCCTTAGAGGGTTATCCAGGGCCATCAGACAAGGGTCATTGGCCAGGCTGACCCCACTGCTTCCCAGGATGGGTCTGAATGACCTTGAGCCCCTGAGGGGCCCCCTGCATGGACACACAGAACAGAATGAGGCCCGTGTGGGTGGTCAGACTGTGGCCTGGAAACTAGAGCCCCAGACTAAACAAGGGGCCCCTCCCCCACAGGGGAAGTTCAGAAATAAACCAGTGCTGGACAGCTCGTCCGGCCTCAGCAGTCTGTCTATGTGTCTGTCTGCTTCTGGTTAGGCCCCAGCCCTCTCCCCATGTTGATCGGATCTGATTCTGGGTCCAGTTAGCATTGTGGGGGAGGCCTGGAGGGCCCCCTACAACCACTTCACCCTGCCCCCAGGCCAGATCACTCAGGAGCTTCAGCCACAGCCGGACCCTTCCAACTGCAGGGCTGGTCATCCTCAAGGTGGCCCCTCCCCAGGCTGGGGCACTGGCTGTCACTAGGGACCCTGGGTGTGCCTGCTCTGTCTGGGCCATGGGAGGGGGACAAGCTTGGGCCTCGAGTCTGAGAGCCAAGTGGGGGAGATGGGCAGGTGGTCACAGCTGTTGCCTCTGGGCACCAACCCAGGCCTGGGGGCTGCACCTGGTCCCTTGGACCCTGTGAGGCTCGCTCTGTGAGGGTGACCAGCTGGGGCCTAAGTGGAGCTGGACAGGGCATTCTCTGGTTCTTACCTGAGGGGATAGGGGCCTGGCCTCTGGGGTCATGTGGGGGCAGGTCCCTGATACCTCCACCTTCCTGTGCTCCCAGATCCTGTTTGACCAGGCCCAGAGGTCTGTGCGGCAGCAGCTCCACAACTTCGTCAAAGAGTGAGTGGCGCCAAGGGAGGCCTGGCCTCTCTCAGACCCAGGAGGGCGCAAGACCACACCCATGCTGGGGTGTTTGAGCTGAGAGTCTGGGGCCCTGACACAAGGCCTGCAGGCTCTGTGTGGGGGGCTCAGTGTAGGCCAAGACTGGGCTGAGGAAACAGTGCTGGAGGGCAGGACCACAGAGGGCAGCAAGGGGGCCCTCAGGCAGGGGTGAGGGCAGGACCATGGAAGGGTCAGTGTCGGGGTCATAGAGCAGGAGGCGGGGACTTAGCGGGGGTCTCAGTTCAGTGCTCTGTGTATAGTTGGGGATCCCCCAAATGGAGTGTCTAGAGTCCAGGGTAAGGCTAGGGGTCACCCCAAGCTGGACCAATCCTGTCGGGGAGGTGGTGAAGAGAAAGGGGGCCCTGGATTGGAGAAGGGACCCAAAGAGGAGATGGCAGGGAGTGCTGGCTGTAGGGGATGGGAGGCCAGGACACGGAGGCGGGGAAGGGGATTGTGGAGCACAGAGGGGCTGGGAGCAGAAAGAGGGCCTTTCTTGAAGGGGGGAGACCCCAGTGCACCCCTCCTCAGGCTCCCTGACCTGGCACCCGCCGGCCTCCAGGGACGTGAGGAAGTTCAAGGAGACCAAGAAGCAGTTTGACAAAGTTCGGGAGGACATGGAGCTGTCGCTGGTGAGGAATGCCCAGGCCCCGAGGCACCGGCCCCACGAGGTGGAGGAGGCTACGGGTGCCCTGATTCTCGCCCGAAAGTGTTTCCGTCACCTGGCGCTGGACTATGTGCTCCAGGTGAGTCGCTGGGCCTTGTGTGTCACTGAAGACAGGGACCTGGTGTCTGGAGGGGCCCCTCTGACCTGAGAAAACTTCGGATACTTGGGGAGGGACCTGGAGGAGGGAATGCCCAGGGCAAAGGCCCAGAGGTGGGGCCGTGCTTGGGACAAGCTAGGGCCAGAGGCTGCAGGAAGGCTTGGAGCAGGGGGTAGAGTTCATGGCTTTGTCCATGGAGAAACCATGAGAGGAGGGATGGGTACCAGTGTAAGGAGCATCAGATGAGCTGGTGGTCTCGGGGAGCCACAAGCACCCTGAGTGGACATGAGCAAGGTCCAGGCTCAGCCCTGATATCTTCACCTGTTCACGCCTTCCTTGGCAGATCAATGTTCTCCAGGCTAAGAAGAAGTTTGAGATTTTGGATTCCGTGAGTGCTGGGGTTGGGTGCACCTGGTGGGGCCCTGGGCACCGTGGCTGGCGGCCGGGCCTGACCTGTGCCCCTACCCCGCCACAGATGCTGTCCTTCATGCATGCCCAGTACAGCTTCTTCCAGCAGGGCTACACCCTGCTGCACCAGCTGGACCCCTACATGAAGAAGCTGGCGGCCGAGGTGAGCCTGCGGGGAGGGGAAGCCAGGGCCAGCGTCAGGGGAGGGGGTCCACTTCCCTCTCTGTACCCCTCCCCACAGCTGGACCAGTTGGTGATCGACTCGGCAGTGGAGAAGCGGGAGATGGAGCGCAAGCATGCCGCCATCCAACAACGGGTGAGGCTCTGCAGCCTTGGCCTCCCTGTAGAGAGCCCCTCAGCCCTCTCCAAGTGTGGACCTGGGAGACTGCCACAAAAACACACTCCCCGTCCCTCCCCAGGCCTGCCCATGCTCAGGCTGATTCTGATCCTCCTTGGAAGAGCAGTCAGAGGTGGGAGTCCTCATCCCTCAGGGTCTCAGCACAGTGAGAGGTCACTTAGAGGCCAGGACCAGCCCCCCTCAGCCCACAGGCGCTAGGGCTGGGGCTGGGTGGAGGGTCCTACTGGGGCCTCTCTGCTCCTGGCCAGACGGCTGTCATGGCGCTGCCCTGGGCGGAGATGACTGCTGGTGGGAGCTGCTAGTTCCCCAGAGGTGGCGGCAGGGCTTCACTCACTGGCTCTCTCTCTCCCTGCTCCCGCTCCTCCCGCTCCCGCCCTCAGACACTGCTGCAGGTGAGTGGGCACCCACCCAGGGGTGGGGTGGGGGAACAGGTGGGTTGGGGCCTCTGTCCGCCCCGCCCCGTTTCAGCACCAAGGACACCTCCACAGCCCCAGCACTCTGACCCTGAGCACCTCCCCGGGCGCACCCAGCACCAGCGGAGGCTGCTGAGCTGGGACCGAGTCCCCTTCGGGAGCAGCTGCAGCTGTCCCTTCCCGCCCCCACTCAGCCAGGGGAGCAGGTGGCTGGGCCTCCTCTCCCACTGCCGGACACACAGGACAACGCTCAGTGTCTCCCTGGCCCGTGTGAATGGAGCTCTGTCAGGCTGGCTGGAGCAGCCCAGCTGGCGACATGAATGGGGGACTGAGGACAAGGGAGGCGGCTTCCTTCCTGATCCTACCCAGAGCCTGCTGTCTATGCTGGGCAGGAGGAGCTGGGGGGTGGGGCCGGAGCGCTCCGGCCCCCCAGCTGTGGCAGGAGGCATCAGCCCCTATGGGGTTTAGGTCAGGAAGTGGCTATGAAGACTCACCCTCTCAACCTTGGCTGGGGTGAGCCTGGGAGGGCAGCCATGTCCGCACAGCAGTGGCTGGGTGCTCATGGGGGGCTGGGCTCCGACTGCTCCCAGGACTTCTCCTACGATGAGCCCAAGGTGGAGTTTGATGTGGATGCACCCAGTGGGGTAGTGATGGAAGGCTACCTCTTCAAGAGGGCCAGCAACGCCTTCAAGACGTGGAACCGGTAAGGGAGGCCCTTCCTCAAGGGACTGCAGGGCAGATAGGTCGGGGAGGGTACCCAGCCCAGCCTGACCCCTCCTGGCCCATTCCCCACCCAGGCGCTGGTTCTCCATCCAGAATAGCCAGCTGGTCTACCAGAAGAAGCTCAAGGTACACTGGGTCCAGGGCAGCGACTCCTGGGCCTTCTCACCTGGCCTAGGGGTGGGCAGTTGAGGGGGTTGGTATCACGGGGCTGAGGACACGGATGGGCAACAAAGCCTGAGTGGCCAGGGACAGAGACCTCTTGAACCCCAGCCAATCTGTGTCCTGGGTGGAGCAGTGAACGGGTGGTCAGGGTCGGGCAGGGCTGGGTGCTGAGCACAAGGGCCACGGCGGTCATGCCCACAGGACGTGCTGACCGTGGTAGTGGACGACCTCCGGCTCTGCTCTGTGAAGCCCTGTGAGGACGTCGAGCGGAGGTTCTGCTTTGAGGTCGTGTCGCCCACCAAGTAAGCAGGTCCTGCCTAGGGCGTGATGTGGGAAGAGCCCCTGCTTGCCCAGGCTGACAGGCCCCTTCCTGCAGGAGCTGCATGCTGCAGGCCGACTCAGAGAAACTGAGGCAGGCCTGGGTTCAGGCGGTGCAAGCCAGCATTGCCTCTGCCTATCGGGAGAGCCCTGACAGCTGCTACAGTGAGGTGGGCCCTCCCTGCACGTGCGTGTACAGCTCCCACAGGCCATGCACCAGCACACATGTGCATTCTCTGTATGCACACGAGTGTGTGTGCCCACATGGGGGTGCGGGCTCATGCCTCAGGCACCCTGGCCTGTGTCAGCCCCTGTATCTGGGGAGGAAGAGGGGGCCCCCATTGGGGAGACTGGGGTTGGAGCTCCCGTAGGGCTGAGTGACCCCTCACCCGGTCCCCAGAGGCTGGACCGCACCGCCTCCCCATCCACAAGCAGCATCGACTCTGCCACGGACTCTCGGGAACGCAGCGTCAAGGGTGAGAGCGTGCTGCAGCGGGTGCAGAACGTGGCCGGCAACAGCCAGTGTGGTGACTGTGGCCAGCCTGACCCGCGCTGGGCCAGCATCAACCTGGGTGTGCTGCTCTGCATCGAGTGCTCAGGCATCCACAGGTGGGCCTCCTGGGTGGTGCGGAGGGGGTGGGGGCGGAGTCACGCCCTGACTCTTCCTCCCTCATCATCCAGGAGCCTGGGCGTCCACTGCTCCAAGGTGCGGTCCCTGACCCTGGACTCGTGGGAACCGGAGCTGCTGAAGGTGTGTGGGGGCCACTGCAGGCCACCAGGTGGCTGGTGAGGGGAGGGAGACAGGAGCCGGGTCTGCCCACTTGAGGGGAGGTCTGTGGGCTGGGCTGATGCTGGCCTCACCCTCTCCTGCCAGCTGATGTGTGAGCTTGGAAACAGCACCGTGAACCGGATCTACGAGGCCCAGTGTGAGGGGCCAGGCATCAGGAAGCCCACAGCCAGCAGCCCCAGGTGAGGTGTGGGGTAGCCTAGGCAGGGCCTGGGGAGCCCCCACCCACAAGTGTGGCCTCATATCTGGTCCTGGTCCAGACAGGACAAGGAGGCCTGGATCAAGGACAAATATGTGGAGAAGAAGTTTGTGCGAAGGCCGCCCTCGGCACCAGCCCGGGAGGCCCCACAGCGCTGGAGGGTGCAGAAGTGCCAGCGTCACCACAGCTCCCCCAGAGCCCCCGCCCCCCGCCGCAGCAAAATCCGGATGGAGCCCGTTCTGCCCTCTGTGGCTGCCCTGTGCTCAGGTGGGAGGGGGCCGGCAGATATGCCCCAGCTCACAGGCCTGGGCAGGGGGTGAGCCTCCAGACTGTGGACCTCAGGGAGGCCAGGGGTTGGGGGAGGAAGGAGCAGAGCCCACACCTCCCAGCCTGGCCCGGTTACTGCCCTGCTGCAGGCTCCGTGGAGCCCAGGTTCCGCAGGGACTCGCTCTTCTGCCCAGACGAACTGGACTCCCTTTTCTCCTACTTCGATGCAGGGGCTGCCGCGGCCGGTCCACGCAGTAAGTCCCCTGCTGCCCACCTGCCAGCTCAGCCAGGGCAGCAGAGCAGGGACCAGGCATGCTTGCTCAGAGGGTGGACAAGTACAGGACAGCTGTGGCCACTCACCCAGGGACCGGAGGGATGGGCATTCCTTGCAGGAGGGACTAGTGTAGGGATGGGGAGAGTCTGGGGGCCAAGCAGGGCTAAGGCTGGGACAGTATCTCCAAGGGCTAGGGGTAACTCAGCCACTGACTTGGAGGCTGGAGCCATGACCCTCAGGGAGACCCTCGTGCGGTGTGCACACAGAAGTGTGTGTGTGGCATGACTGTGCACATGGGTACATACATGTGAGTGTGTACATGTGTATACACATGGGTGTGTGCACATGCATGTGTGTTCGTGGACAGCTGTGTGCCAGACCAGCTCCTGAAAGACAGTTGTGTGCATCTTCTCCAGCTCCTCCTGGAGTGGGGGTGGGAGGCACATGCTGCAGGTTGGGGCCCTCCCCGCCCACTCCTGGGGCCTGCCTGTAAAGTGTCTAAGAGCACCCACTGGCCGGGGGCGTCTGGGCCGCCTTTCTGGGCAGTGTGAACAGAAGGCATAGACCGGGGCCAAGAATTGGCAGGGCTGCTGGGGTGAGCGGGTGCCCTCGGGCAGCAGAGGGCGCTGCCTCGCTGTCCCTCAGCTCGGGGCTCTTCTGTGAGGGCTGCTCTTGGGTGCTGCTCACTGCTGCCTGGAGCCGCGTCTGGATGGAGACCTCCCAGCTTGCATTATGGCGGCGCTTCGGCCAGTCCGTCCTGCTAGGGCCCACCTGAGCGAGGGGGGGATCACACCCACGGCTGTGCTCCTAGGGGGCGCTTAATCCTTGACTCCGTTGAGCTGTCACCTGATTTTCTCGCCTTTCCTCCCATCCTGAGCAGGGCTCTCCTCTGCCCCCTAGTGGGGACTGATCCTGCTCCAGGGAGCATCCCCGGGAGGGTGGGCGGCCCTCCAGCCTTCCCCCAGGCCTCTCAGGACCCCCTCTGGCTGTGGACTTTGCAGGTCTGAGCAGCGACAGCGGCTTAGGGGGCAGCTCCGACGGCAGCTCAGATGTCCTGGCCTTCGGCGTGGGCTCTGTGGTGGACCGCGTCGCTGAGGAGGGTGAGTGCGCGGCTCCCCATCCCCGGCCCTGCGCCTCCCCCGCTCCAGGCCGGCTTACCGGCCCCGATCGCCCTGTCCTCGCAGAGGGTGCAGAGTCGGAGGAGTCCAGCGGCGAGGCGGACGGAGAGGCGGAGACCTGGGGCCTGGCAGACGTGCGCGAGCTGCATCCGGGGCTGCTGGCGCACCGCGCGGCGCGCACCCGCGACCTTCCCGCCCTGGCGGCGGCGCTGGCGCACGGGGCGGAGGTCAACTGGGCTGACGCGGAGGACGAGGGGAAGACGCCGCTGGTGCAGGCCGTGCTGGGGGTAAGTAGGCGCCCGGCTGCGCCCGGACACAAGTGCAGCGTCTTCACAGCGGCTCTCCCTTGGTGCGCACGCTTGAAGGGGCGTCGGGGCGTAGTGGGAGGTGGGGGGCCTGCAAGGAACCGTTTCCGTGGCTTGGCTCCGTCTGAACCATACCGCCTCCCCACACCGGCTTCCCCAGGGCTCCCTGATCGTCTGTGAATTTCTCCTGCAAAACGGAGCGGACGTGAACCAAAGAGACAGCCACGGCCGGGCTCCGCTCCACCACGCCACGCTCCTTGGCCGTACTGGGTGAGTCGTGGGCTGATCATACCCTCACTTTCCCCTGCCCCATGGGTCCGGGTTGCCCGCCCACCAGTACCTGCCCAAGGCCTGACCTGACTTGCCCGCTCCGCTCTCAGCCAGGTCTGCCTGTTCTTGAAGAGGGGGGCGGACCAGCATGCCTTGGACCACGCTCAGCAGGACGCATTGAGCATCGCGGTGCAGGAAGCAAATGCCGACATCGTCACTCTGTGAGCAGGAGGGCGGTGTGGGTGGGGGACCCTGTGGGCGGGGCGGAGCACTTCACAAGGCCCGCCCTCCTCAGGTCTGGGACGCGGTGGGCTGGGGGCGGGCTAGGCTCTTCACAAGGCCCGCCCTCCTCCAGGCTCCGTCTGGCGCGCATGGCCGAGGAGATGCGTGAGGCCGAGGCGCCCTCTGGCCAGCCGGGCCCTCTGACCGGCAGCAGCCCCACTGAGCTCCAGTACCGCAGGTGCATCCAGGAATTCATCAGCCTTCACCTGGACGAGAGCTAGGGCAGCGGGGCGGGCGGGACCTCCCCACCGGCCCGTTCCGGAGAGCACTGGTGTTCCGGAGCTCCTGGAGGCCCTGCTGCCGGCTCTGCCCTCTTCCTCCAGCGGCCCCCACCCCGGGCCTGAGCAGGACCAGCACTGAGTCTTCTGAAGCTCCAGTCTTCCCCAGGAGGTGTTGCATCACTCCTCGCGCCAGGGACCCTGTGTCTGCCGGTGACCCCTTCCTAGGGGGCCTGGGTTGCTCGTGTCACAAACCACTCTCAAGGCCCCATGTCACCTTGTGCTCCTCTCTGCTCCCCCAGGCCCGTGTCACCTCCTGCCCCTCTATCCCTGGGCCCATGCCACTTGGTGCCCCACTCTGCCCTCAGGGCCTGTGTCACCTCGTGCCCCCACTTTACTGCCCAAGGACACTGACCTGCTAGTTGGGTCCCTCCCATGCCCTTAGCCCCTCCGCTGGGCCCTGGGGCTGGTGGCTGGCCACCGGCACCTTGTGAGGGCAGAAGGGACCGCCCATCCAGGGAATCAACCCGTGTACCTCACTTAGTGACCCCAGCATCCAGGCTGGGCTTCTTGGGTGCTTGGGGGCTCTGGCCTGGGGCCTCAGCCCTGACTGGGCACGGATGTCCTGAGGCCGTGTGGCTGGCCATGCAGCCCCATCTGTCCCTGCCTTTTCCCAGAGCAGGTGGCAAGTGCGTCGCTCTTCCCACCCCTGCATCTGATGTCCTTTGTCACAGACTGAGGGATTTTCTACAGTGACCTCGTTCTCACTTTGTCTCACGTCTTTTCTCTGGACTCAAGGACCACCTTGACCCCCAGCTCTGCCCGCTGCTGGGGGGTGCTCTGCAGCTCAGCCCTGCCCCCTCACCAGCCTTGCCCCTGGTTCAGCCCATGGGGCTTCAGCTCACCCCCAGGGTCCTCTGATGCCTTCTGCATTCCCCTTCCTGGAGCCCTGGGCCAGTGGCTGGGCCTCTCCCCATCTCTACCCTCGGCTAGTCCCAGGCCAGTTGGCTGGTCACTATGCAAAGGCTGCCCAAGGAGGCCCCATGGGCAGCAAGGTGGGCCCCCAACTCCCTCGCCTGCTGGCTGTGACACCCAGAGAGCAGAATTAACTCCTTCCTCTCTCCCTGCTTGAGCTCTGCCCCCACCTCCCACCCCACTGCCTGCGCCAGGGCCTTTGCTAGGGCCTCAGCTGGCGGGACCCGCCTCCACTCCAGATCACAGTTAATAAACAGCCGCTTGCACCCACTGCCTCACCTCACCTGCCTCACTCCGCTCTGTCTCGACTGGGGTGGGGGGTCACCTGCCTTCCCCAAGGGGTGGCCCTGTGTTGGACAGCACCAGTGGTGCCCTCAAAGGGTGCAGTAAGCTGGAACCTGGGGGCCTGCCTGATGGAAACCCGGGCTCCATTGATTAAAATCAGTTCTTGATACTCCACTCTCTGGCTGCCCCGCCATTTTCTAGGGTGGACACTAACTGGCGAGGATGGTCTGGCCCTAGCCTTGTTCCCTAGGCAAACTCTGCCCCGTGTCCCCTGCCCCACAATCCCCACAGCATCTGTGACTGAGGATGTGGCAGTACGATCTGGTTGGGGGGTTTCAGCTCACTCGGGACGGGGAGGGCAGCAGAAAACACCCTAGCCACCAGGTGAAATCATTTTATTGCAAAGTGGCCCCAGGTCACTGAGTGCCTGGGCCTGGCCCTGCCCTTCCTCCCATTGGCCCCAAGCTGAGTGAGGCTCTGCCTGATGCCTGCACACACCTACATGTAGGTGCAGACAGATCTGTTGGCACAGAAACACGTGGCCATATGACACTGGCACCAAATAGACACACTCCCATGTGGAGCGCCCCCCACACTTGGGCACATACTCCTCCACTTGGGCAGATGCTCCATCACAACCAGAACACGGGAATCCAGAGTGGTGGGGATGCTCCCTTATTCCCTGCCTGCCCTGGGCCTCCTTGAGACCTGTGAGGCCACCACTGGGCAGGGCAGGGTGGCTTGGCTAACGAGAAGCCCTTCTGTGCTCTGTGCCTGGTGGCAAGCCACCCCTGAGTTCTGGTGCTGCTGCTTCCTGGGCCCCAGGTTTGGCTTGGTTGGCCCAGGAAGCCCCATGGGGCTTGACTGGCCCGCCCTGGACAGTCAGGAGAGCCCACCGCTGCCACTGCTCCCAGGATCAGGCCAGGTTCAGACTAGTTCAGGTGTCGGGGGTCTGTGGGGCCCATGCTTGGCTGAACTCAGCCGAGACTCCTGCTGAAGTCCGGCAGCATCGTGGGAGGTGAAGGCAGCCGGGCCCCGGGGCATTCGACGTTGTGCCTACAGCCACTGGTCCACTGGCTGGCCTCTGGCTTGGAGGGGGCACCCTTGTGGCTGCCCTGGGCTGGCCCCGAGACCCGCGGAGCCAGCGGCAGCACAGCAGTAGGGCGAGGGCCATGGCGTCCAGCAGCAGCTCTAGCACCTCCACGACCGAGAGGACCGAGGAGCCGAACCACAGGCTCCAGAGGCTGCCCATGGCTGAGAGCAGCTGTGGCACCTGCAGGTATAGGCAATGGTGAGCAGAGGCCCGGGTGCTGGCCCCGCCCCTCTCCCGGCCCTGGCCCAGGAGGCAGCTCACCGAGTAGACCGGCGTCTCATCCACCGTGCGGTAGTTGAGCTCCTGATAGAAAATGTTCACCTTGGCCAGGCTGATCCTGGAGCAGGGCACAGGTGAGAGGGGCTGAGCCCCAGACCTGCTGGTGGGGCCTTCGGTGCAGGCTCTGGAGGGCGAGGGCAGGGGCAGCGGCCAGGATTTGATTGAGGCAGAAGGTGGCCATGGGTTCCGTCGGCTTGGCTCACCCAGCACAGCCAGGACCCAGTCCTGCACACACAAAACTTGCTGTGGCCGCGGCTCCTCCTGGCCCTCGGGCGCTGCAGGATGGTGTGAGGGCAGGACTGTGGGGACAGAGGCCAGTCCCGGGAGGGCTCTCTGCCCACGATCTCCCTACTTGTCCATCCCTCACCTCCCTCTTTGGAGACTCACGGCTGATGTGGAGGAAGGCCATCTGGAGGTCCCGGCAGAGAGCTTGTACGAAGATTCCCTGGGAGAGACAGCCCCGTCACATCCCTGTGTGCTGGCTCCGGGCAGGCCAAACGGAGCCCAGCACGCCCCCTCACCTGCAAGGCCGTGGGCATCGGGTGGTGCAGGGAAGCTGGTGGGTCTTCAGTTTCTGGTAGAGGCGGTGGAAGCAGTGACCTGGGGAGACAGTCACGGGTGAACCTATGAGAAGCGACCCATGGGCGGTGGGGAGGTCTGCTGTTGGCCAAACAGGCTGGTAGGGCGGGGTGGGGAGCTCACCCCAGGCTGGGTGCCGCATGTAGCTGCAGTACTCGGCCCCCGCCGGCAGAGGGTAGAAGAAGTAGCCGCAGGAGCAGGTCTCTACCATCAGATGCTGAAAGCAGGAGGCCAGACAGGCCTAGGGGAACAGTGGGGGCCGAAGCTGGGGGTCCGGCGCAGCCGCCCCTCTCCCTGGCCCGCCTGCCTCCCCTCCTTCCCACTGGCCCGTTCCCCCACCCACCACCAGTGTCCCTTGGGGTCTCCTTGCCTTAGCCTCCCCACCCACTCCCCAGCTCCCTCCCTGGGCCCCTGCCCCACCTCCCCACCCTCCAAGCCCAGACTCACCTGCCTGGTGTAGGAGGTGTTGTACAGTAGCTGCACGTCCATGCTGCCTGTACTGTCCATGCACTGCCCATAGGGGCTCCCGAGCCGGTGCACCTCGTCCTGGGGAAAGAGGGGCTACTCAGTCCCGCTGCCTCGAGCTGGAGGTCCTGCGTGCCCCCAGGGTTGGAAACAGAGGCCAAGAGCCTGGAGGAGGGGACGGCCCACCTCACGGATGTCAATGGTGGTCTCCGTCCCTGGCCGGATGCTGAAGCCCTGGTGCTCCAGGAAGGGCGTGTGGTCTTGCGGGTGGATCATGACCTTGATGCCGGCCTTTGTGGACAGCAGAGGGAGGTGGTCCTGCTGCTCAGCCTTGAGGACCAGGCTGATTCCTGGGGGAGGCCAGGGGTGAGGCCAGGTCGGCCTGGACACCCCACCCGCACCCAGTCCCGGCTGGCACTCACTGTGGGTGACACCCGGCCGTTGTGCGGCCCAGACACCGTTGAAGGTGTAGCAGCTGCCGTAGGTGGGGTGGTGGGACGTCTGGAAGTGCCTGGAACCAGGGGCCATGCTCAGACAAGCACACGCCCTCCACCCATCACCCTGGGGTTGGGTGTGTGGCCTGCGGTTGTGGGGAGGGGAGCACAGCTGCCTTGTCTCTGGAGGGAGCCGCGGGGCTGGCAGACCACTGGGTGGGGTGGGGGGAGCAGACACTGGTCTGTACTCACCGGGCATGGCAGTCCTGGTCGTCGTAGCGGCAGGAGAAGACAAAGTGGCTGCCATGGCTGTCCTCGTGGGCAGCGGGCAGCAGGGCCAGGATGTTTATGTAGTGGAAGTGGTACCACTCCCGGGCGGCCACCACGCCGGAGGAGTAGGCCCGCTGAACACAGTCGCCACCAGTACTGTTACACTGTGGGGCATGGGGTCAGTGTGTGCGCAACTGGCCTGCCCGAGTCCCAGGCAGACCCCCCCCCGGGCTGGACACTCACCAGTTTGAAGCCCACTCTGTTCTGGCCGTCCAAGGGCCTCAGTCTCTGGAGGTGGATCCTACGGTCCAGCTGGAAGGCGGGCTCTGGACCTGGGACCTCGGCCCCCAGGGCATCCCTGCTGTCGCTAAAGTTGAACCGATATAGGGAGTAGATGTTCTCCCGGGCAAAGTCATCCAGAACCCGCAGATGGTGGCGGGCTAAGTGTGGCCTGGGGGCAGGGAGAGGGGGCTCAGAGTCAAAGCCAGGCCCCCTTAGCACAGGCACTTTGGAAAGAGCCAAGCTGGCCCCAGGCACTGACCCCGAAGTTGCAGACAGGATAGGAGCCCACCACCACCTGCCATCCTCAGAAGCCTAGAAGGCGGTTCTGAATACAGAGCCGGGGCTGCAGAGGGAAGTCAGACCCCCGGCCTGGCCTGCCTCCCACCCCCGGGACCCCATCCTCCTCTGGCTCATTCACAGCCCTTCCCTGTCTTTGCTCCGCTGACTCCACACTGCAATGTTACCCTGCTTCCCTCTCCTGGGCACCTGCTCTTCTGGGAATCCTCTGACTCTCCTCCCCTCCCCCTCCTGGGCTGCCTAACTCCTGAAGGTCCCTCCAGCCTGGTACTGGTCACAGTAACACTCAGCTTACTCTTCTTATCCTTTAGCCCTGCCTCTGGGGCACAGAGCAGAAAGAGGTGGGTTGTCCTGCTGTGACCGCACCAGGGGAGGGGCCCCCAGGCTGGACCAGCCCTCACCGGTGTGGGTTCATGTCACACAGAGTGACCGATGGGAAGAGCTTGCGCTCCGAGTGCACGGACACTGTCATGATGACTGGGTAACGCCAGTACTGCTCGAAGAGGAGTGCAAACTGCCAGTAGAGCACGCCCAGGGCTCCTGCCAGCAGCAGCCCCCAGGAGGCCGTCTTGAGGCGGTTTTGGCTGGAGCAAACAAGGCGGATGGTGCCGTGGATAGTGGAGTTGGTGCAGAAGAAGGTGACCAGCTCCCTGAAGGAGGCATGCAGCTCTACCAGCCTCTCTCCATGTTCCTCCTCAGGCAGCGTCGGTGGGGATGCCTGGGGGCACGTCCAGGTTCCTGGCCCCCCACCCACTGTTTGGCCTGTGCCTTCAGCCTGCATCTGAGAAGTGAGACTCAGTGGGGCTCCAGCCCGCCACCTGGCCTGACCCCACCCAGGTCTCCCCACCCGGGCCATCAGCCTTCCATTCTCCATGACTGGGAATTCCCGGAATTGTCACATCCCTCAGCCACCAGTGGCCTAGCCTGGCTTGCTGACACTTGAGAAAAACCCCATCGGAAGCTGGTCCATAACTTGGGACCAACTCTGTTGCCCCCACTCCCATGGTGACAAGCTGGGCACCAGGCAGCCTCCACAGGCGTGTCTCATGGCCAGAGCCGAGCCTGGGTAGCAGAGCAGGGACAGCAGGGGACATAGGCTCTAGGCTGCGCCAGGCCTTGTTTGAAGGTGGCTCGAGGCTGGAGGCTTGGGTGGGTCTCTGCTGCCATCTGCCAAGTGGGGCAGGGGCCTCTGGTGAGGGACAACCAGGTGACCTGCTCTGAGTGGGCCTAGGGCCCAGCATTGGGGGTTGACTGAACCCTGGGCCCCAACAGCCTCCAACAACCCTCGGTGGCCACCATGGCCATGCTGGATTGGGGCCAATGGAGCCACACAAGTCCAGCCACATCTGGGCCAAGGGTCAGGCCTGTAGCCTGTTGGGCACTGTGGGCCTGTGTGGGGGTGTTGTCCACTGAGCTGAGTCTGGGGATGCTCCATTTGTGGACCTCGGGCTTGCAGAAAGTAGGCAGCAGTCTGGCATGGTGGGGACCTGAGGGATCCAGGGAGGTTGACCTGAGGCCTGCCTGGCCCTACTCCTACCCGGAGGCTCTAGCATGTGGGACCTTGGTCCCTCAGTGCACAGGGCCGTGGGGCCCTGACCAGGTCAGGCTGGCTGGCCCGGGACATGCACTGAGTCACTGCCTGGGCTTCCTACAGACTTTCCAGAGTGTCCCCATCTTGGTCTGAATCATTAGGCCTCTCGCACCTGGGGTGTAGCCTCCTGGGTTCTGGCCCCTCTAGGCAACTGAGCCTGGGCTGATGCCTGGGGAGGGCCTGAGCCAAGGAAGGGCCTGGTGTGTCTCAGCCAGCACATGCTGGCCTGGACACCCAGCGCCCACTAGCTGCCTGGGGCCCAGGTAGGAGGTGGGGGTGGTCAGCCCAGGCCTCAGGTTTGTGGAGGCGGCCAGGCCAGGAGAATGTGCCAGCATGGGTGCTGCTGGTGGGCCCCCTGTGGCACAGAGTGCTGCCCACACAGGTGTCCTGTGACCACAGGGAGCCCTCACAGGGCAGCAGGACCTTCAGCTTCGTGATACAGGTGAGGGAAAAGGGTGTCCAGAAGGTTCTTTCCAACTCCAGTAACCATGTTTCCAGACTGGCCACCTCCCACCCTGGCTGGGACTGCCAGGCAGGAGGAGGGTGGCTTCCTGAGATGGGGGGGGGTCCCTGACACCTCAGCCACAGCAGGAGTTGGGGTGAACCGCTCCTTCACTCAGTACATGCACGCACACAGCTGTGCACAGACACACACACTCCTCCTCTCACACACAGCAAGCCCTCTGTCAATGGGGGTGCATGACAAAGGCGTGGATGGGAGCCTCTGCCCTTGCCCCGCCTGTGCCTGTCCTCCAGACGACATGGGGGACACGGCCTCTCCACCTCAAGCCAGGGAGACCCCGGTGATGGCCCGCCCTGATGCCCGGTACCTCGAGGCTGCACCCTCCCTGTGCGTGGGCATCCATCCTCTGGTGCTGGCGGCTGCAACAGCGGTGACTGTGGCAGTTCTAGCAGGTGACAAAGTGGGCTGTGGCCCGAGGCTGGCCAAGCAGCCTCCTGTTTATAACAGGCTGGGCGTGGGGCGAGGTGGTGGGGCGGAGCCTGCCAGGGAAAGCCACATCTGCTCTGGTCCCGGAAGGGGAAGCCTTTGGGGCAGGGATGGGGGTCCTTCACCGCAGTGAGGCTCTCTTGCCCATGTTCCTGGAAGTGAGGTCTGGGGGCCTGGCCCTGGCAGCGGTTGAGGGGCTCCAGGTTTCTGGAAGGTGAGGAGGGACCCCACTCCGGTAGACCCTGGGGTGCCTGGCCCCCCTCCCCTGTCCACTCTCCTCCCACCTGGCCTGGGAGAAGGCTTGCTCGCCTCCACCTGACCAGCTCTAACCACAGGTGTTTGTGGCCAGGGGTCCCTGGGCAGGGACCTCCACTCCCAGAACACAGGTGTCCCCTGGTGCTGGCTGCCCAGCCCCTGGGACAGGCACCTACTGCGGGAGTGAGTTGGGGCCTGGGTGGGCAGGTGGTGCCCATAGCTCAGCCTCCCGGGAGGCATAGAGACCCTGCGCCAGCCACACACCACACTCAGGGTCCAAGTCCACCACCTCACGGCTGAAATCCTTGGCCCCAGAGTGGTTTCCTGAGGCCAGACAGTGTGTGAAAGGCTGGAGAGCCCCCACGAGGAATCCAACAGGGCTCCATGAGGCCAGAGGCCTCGCCATCCCAAATGACTAGACCTTCCACTTGGCCCTCTGCCCCTCCCACACTGGCTCTGGGTTCCTGTCGGCCCACCCCAAATGGGTGCTAAGATGAGGGAGGAAGCCCCCACCCTCACTAGGCTCTTCTGGTGGGGGCTTGGCTCTGAGGAGGGGTGAGGTCATCAGCCTCCTGCCTTTGGAAGGGGCAGATGGCAGCTGGGGACCTCTGGGAGAGGGAAGTCACGCTCAGGGAAGAGCTGGCCCTGGACTCATCTAGGTGTGAGTGCGAATCACAGCTTCCTCAGTCATAGGCTGTATGACGTTGAACAAATTACTCAACCTCTCTGAGCCCGTTTCCTCAAGCACAAAGTGAGGCTGAGTTTCCTCTTGAGGCTCGAGACTCAAAGGTGAGACCAACCGATGCCATGGGGCCAGCGTCAGAGCCCCATCTTCCTGCTTCTGAGGAGGCTGCCCCAGAACCCACCTTTGGGAGGCCAAAGACACAGAGACTGTGTCCAGCGGCAGCGAGGCCAGCAGCCCCCTCCTCCCTTCCCTTCCTGACCCCTCTCCTGCCTCCCCAGGCTCCTCCAGTGGCTGGAGGGAGAGAAGGCGCTGTCTGGAACCAGACAGGGCATCTCCAGCTCCTCACACAACAGCGGCTCGTGTGGCTGCTCCTTGACAGCTGTGTGTTGAGAGAATTAGAGAAATTATTTAGGGCCCTATGTCCCCCACCCTCTCTCCAGAGGGACGGCTGGCCCCAGCCTGCTAAGCATGGCCCCATTGAGCCTTCAAGCGGTGGCTTTCCCTGAAGCTGGACCTAGAGATATCAATGTGCCTCCTTCCAGACTGTGGGCACTCAGCACTTCATGGGACCCCTGGGCTCCACTTTCATACCCATGGGTGTCTCCACCCTCAGAGACAGCTAAGAGTTGTTCCTGGAAGGATTCTGGTGCAGCAGCCATGAAGTCTGAGCCAATGGGCTCTGCATGTGTGCCAGATTCTGGGGGCGAGGAGCATCCTCCCCAGCCTGGGGGGCTGGACCATCTGGAGTCCCTGCCCATGGGCAAGTAGGAGGCCTCCTCGGTGCTATTGCAGCGCCTCCCTGTCCCCCAGGCGCTGACTGCAGTGTCAAGCAGGGATTCTGGCCACCACGGAGGGGGCTCCTTGAGGTACTGGCCACTGGAGATGGGCCGAGTGTGTGATGTTGCCCGTGTGGGGCTCAGGGTCTGGTCTTGTGTCTCTCTCACACCTGCGCTTGAAACACCCAGCGCCTCAGGGCAGCCTCCCTTACATAACTCTCCTCGAGCTAAAAACAGCTGGGCCCGCCCTGCGTGGGGATGGCAGAGTCCGGAGGAGGCAGGGGAGAAAAGGAAGCTTGAGATGCTTTCTGAGTGTGGCAGCAGGAGGTGGGGCCTGGGACCGCCAGCCTCCCCATGAGGAAGGAGGGCCAGGGCCAGCGAAGCTCACTTGCGGCAGGGGGAGGTAGCAGGCTGCTTCCCCCCGGCTGGCTGGCCTGGTGCTGGCCTGAGGGGCGATGGGCACTTCTGTTTCTGCCCCTGGGCCTGGGCCAGCACTGCAGTGACTGCTCATATCTTGTCTGAGGTGCCCCGGGTGGGCCAGATTCAGTGGCGATCATGGCCCCCTGTCTGCCCTCTGCCAGTGGCCATGGCTGGACCCGTCGGAGCTTGGAGTCCACTGTCAATCGTCATGTGGTTAGTAACCCCACTGACCGGTGGTGTATACTGAGAGGCAGTCAGGGTTGTGGTCAAGGGTGAGACTTTGGGGTTTGAACCCCAGATCTGCATAGCGACAGTCTCTCTGGATTAGTCCCAGCTGATGACCAAGGCCTGTCTCACAGTCAGTGCAGTGTCTACCCTGGCACAGCCCTGTGGGGGCACACCCCAGACCCCACTCACCAGGAAGGGTGGTGAGGAGAGTGCTGGCCCGCCCGCTGCCCAGCCCTCCCTTACCCAGACCCCCACCCGAAATGCCATCCTCACCTGCTCCGAAGTGTTTCCCCAGTGCTGTCCCAGAGACTCTCTGCTCCCCAGGGACTTCCCTGGGGTCCCCACCTCCCTGCTCTGCTTCCCCCTCCCCCAGGGCCTGGGAGGGGACCGTGGGAGCAGAAAGTGAGCCTCAGTGCAGCGGCCACTTCTGCATAATGACCCTATTCATGGGCTAGGAGGAAAATTCAGTCGGGAAACAGTGCAACTCTTTTTATGAGGACAGCTCTGCCCCTGGGCAGGGGCTGGGCAGGATTCCTACGCCGGACCCCACCTGGCACAGGTTCCAGTGGGGCTCCTGGCTCCACAATCACTGCGGTCACACAAGGTCACCCAGGATCCGATTCTCAGGGACCCGGGTGGTTCGGTCGCCGGGGACGCGGACTGCCTCCAGCGCTTCCCTGTTGAGTGGGCATAAGAACTGGGTCCTCCAGGCGGGACTGGGCCGATTTTTTGGAAGGGGGCGGTGGGAGGGTCAAGGTACCAGGGAACTTGGGCGGGGCTCATCCCGGCACCTCGGGGGTTACCCTCTAACTGGGCCTGTTTTCCCGCGGAAGGCAGGGGATCATGAGGAGGGGAATGTGCAGGGTGGGGGGACCGGGAGCCCTGCGGCCGCTGACAGCGATGTGGCCGAGGGACCAACAGGAGGGCCAGCCGTGGCTGATTGGACCAGACCTGCCTGAGCTCGTTCTCCGCCCCTCGGAGCTGTCTGTCAGTGCGCATGCGCCAACTGCTTCTGCCTCCCGGGACTAAAGGCGACAACGAGATGCAGGCGACCTCCGCCTGGCCGTCTAGAGCGGCCGCGTCAGCTAACCGCGCCCCGGAACTGGAAGCGCAACTTGCCCCGCCCCGTGGGCGGCCATCTTGGAAGCTGAGGCGGCAGCAAAGGCGGCGGCGGCGGCGGTAGCGGCGGCGGCGGCGGCGGCGGCGGTAGCGGCTGCGGTCGGGTGGGCTCGCTCCCGGCGCGGTGCAGCTCTGCGGCGCGGGCCCCACTCTCCGCTCCCTGCTCCGGCCTCGACCACGGCGAGCCTGAGCGCGGCGGCGGCCCACGCGCGGCGACGGGGAGAGGTGAGCGTGCGCCGCGGGCCTCCGCCGGGGCCTCTTCCTCGCGTCCGCCTCGCCGGAGCCGGCCCGAGCGGGGAGCGCGGGGCCTCCGCACGGCCCGTCCTCGCCGCGTCCGCGCTCGCGGGGCCCGTCCCGGAGCTTCTGTGCGCGGAACCCGAGGTCGGTTACAGCGGGGCGCCCGGGGCTCCGGGCCGGGTCGTCCCCTCTCCGGCCAACTTGGGGATTCGGGTGGCCACTCGGCTGACGTCCCATGGAAAGGCTCCCGTTAGTGGCACACTTGCGGGCGCCGCTAGGACGAGCCAGCGTAGAGCTTGGTTTGTAAACGTATCTTGGGAATCGGTGTCGGGGTGGGCTGGCTGCCGTTGAGCCCGCCGCCGCCGCCGCCGCCGCCGCCGCCGCTTCATCTCGATCAGTTAGAACCCAGACCGCCTCTTAAGTCCCCCGAGCAATGAACATCTGGGGTGGAAACAAAATTCGGGCGGTCAGACTGGGAAGCTCCATGCTGGGTGGCTGGAGAGGGCCGTGGGCCGGCTTCTCTCCTGTGCCTGCCTGCTCTTCCCGTCTGCCAGTTACCTGTCCCGATCCACCCCTGGCCAGGTGTATGCTTCTCGCCCCCTTCCCAGTTAACACCACTTATCTGGACTATGTTTAGTTCACATCCATTCTCAAACTCACGCCGGCCCCAGCCTGGAAATGCTTAGAGAGGTCAGCCCCCGGGGAGTTAATGAGGGCCTGAGAGTTCTCTGGGCAGTGGTCAGGGCTCTGTTCTCTCTGGGTGAGGGGCCCTCGGTGTAACTTTAGGGTCTTGGTTGATTGAAAAGCCCAGCCTCTCTGCAGGTACGGTTGGATGCCAGTGCCTAGAGCTAGCGCTCTGTCATCTGCACACCTCAGCGGAGCCGACCTCTGTGCAGGTGCGGGAGTGGCAGGTGCGGTGGCCCCCGTCAGCTGCGGGCCTCCATCCAGCCTGTGAAGCAGTCCCACTGGTGAAGGGAGAGACTTCCGTGGGAGTCCTGGGCACGGGGGTGTCACGTGCACTCTGGTGGGTCAGACCAAGGTCTCTGGGCGGAGAGAAAGGAGCCAGAGGAGCCGGGCGGGCAGTGCTGGATGAAGGGCGAGTCTGTGTCCACGTGGTACTGAAGGGACTCTTGCCGGGATGTTGGTTCAGGCTACTGGCCTTCAGGCTGTCTGCCCTGAAATTTTGTATGTGGACTGTGCTTCTTGTTTTGTTTCTGAATGTCTCCTGTGACACTTGTCCTCTGTCTGTGGGGACTTGGCCTGAAGGGACCTTGAGATGCACTTCGGGGTCTGTGGAGGCACCCGATATGCACCCTGTGATATGCACCCTGTGTGCTTGGGGAAGACGGAGAATCGGAGAAACTGATTCTCGCCTGTCATCCGGAGGGCCCTGAGGGCACTGCTCTGAGCGAGGCCGAGAGAACCCTTTCCTTTAATAAACGGAGCAGTTGAATTGTAAGTGGGCTTCTAAAGATTATGACTTTCAAGGCAAAAGGGAGAGGAAAGTTCATTTGTGAGGAGCCAGGCAGGATCTATTTTGTTTTGTGTGGCTGTCCTCTAACCTTCGTGAAGCATTGAAGTCGGCCACTTAATTGAATTCAAGCACAAGTGTGTTTGAATTATCCGGTGAATTGGTATGTGTGTGGCAGAATGTCAGACTTAAGGTGCACAGTTAAAGGAAACAAGTCCTGGGTGATGGTCTTGCTTTTGACTTGTCATGGTGTTTGTTACTAGATGTTGCCCATGGCGAACCACCTTGGCCCCCTTGCCGTCTCTGGCTGGAGCTTAGGGGTGGTGCCAGGGGAGCACTCCCCTCTCAGGCTAGACCCTAACCACCCACGGTGGGCACCCCAGCCAGCAGTGTCTGCTGAGGCCTGGTGGCACCTGTGCGATATGCAGCTGGGTGGCAGGAAGGCCAGCAAAGGGCAGAATGTGGAGGCACTTGACCAGGGGAGTCAGGCACTGGGCTGGGCAGGGCCTTGGTGAGGCATCCACTGGTAGAGGCTGGGCGGGGGTGTGGCCACATGGTTGGGGCTCTGAGGAGGGGTTGGCTCAGGCTGTGGGAGTCCGAATCGGGATAGAGGGCAGCCTGGGGCTGAGGACTTGGCAGGTGGCAGAGGGGTTGACATATATTTGTTCAGTTCTGGGTGAGTCCTGAAGGTTGTGATCTGAACTGTGCGATGAGAAGGGTCAGTTGACTTCAGTGAACAGGATGGACTGAAATGGGGGGAGGCTGGAAGCCAGAGGCTGGTCGGACGTCTCGTGATAACTGATGGGCAGTTGTAGTGGGCCCTGCATTGGGGGTGTGTGGTGGGATGGAGAGAGTGGGAGCATATGGGTCTCTAAGGTTTAGAGACCCCAGAGCAGGAAGCAGGGCTGGGCATGTGGAGGGACTACTGCTGCACCCTGGGGGTGCAGAGTGAGACAGCAAGCCCTGGTCATCATCTGGCTGGGTGGGTGCTCTGAGGCGGATCCCATGGGCACAGGGCAGGAGTCCATAGCCTCTAATGAGGCACCATGGGCAGAGACTGATGGGAGGAAAGGTGCAAGTGAGGTGAGGAGTGTCCGGCCTGGTGCAGGGAGCAGTGCCAAGTGCGTACTGGCTGGGAGGTCTGCGTGGTTTGGCTGCTAACATCCTGTGCTATGGTGGGACAGGTTGGGAACACAGGTTGGGCAGAGTGATTCCTCACTTGCTGCCCTGTCTAGTCAGCCTCCCCCCTCTTCTTTCCATCCTGTGCTGCATACGCTGTGTGTCCTCCATCTCCACCGTGTTTTACACCAGTGGCTTTCTTGCTTTATTTTTAGCAGCAAAACTTTTTTGCTTATGCACCTGATTTCCATCTATGTTAAGTAGATGGAGCTGGAGCTGTTCCGGTGCCCCTGAGAGTGGGGAGCCCGTCTTCCACTTCCCCATCCTGCCCTTCTACCTCTGGAGCAGAGCTGAGGTGTCCCAGGTCCTCTGATCTGGGCCAGGTCTCTTCTCTTGAATGATGGCTGCTCCCTGGTCCCATCCCAGCCTTCAGTACTGTCCTGTGCCGTCCTGTCCCTCTTGTGCCATCTTGTCTGTCCTAGTCTGCCCCAGTCATCCTCTGCTGGGCCTCCAGAGTGCCCTTCCTAATGGAAGATCTGATTTGACTTAATACTTGGGCTTAAAAACTTTGTGGGGTGCTGCCTGACGGCCTGGCCTTGAGTCCCTGGTCGGCCTCGTCAGCTGCCATTCACAGTGCTTCGGCTCCTGCGGTGGCCCAGTGTTGTGCCCTGGACACAGCACACTTCCTTACCTTTGCCTGTCCAGCTGCTCCTGCTTCCTCTTTTGTCCTGGATGTGTGTCTGGGTCTCTCCGGGGTCCCCCCTCTCTCTCCAGTCCCAGAAAGAGGCTCTTCCTCTATTCCCTTGTTTTCCCACCCACCTGTGGCCAGTGGTAAACGTGCTGGAAAATGTTTAACAAGGAGCTCTGGGAGGGGCATGGCACCCAGCGCAGCGCTGGGGGAGACATGCACATGGCTGGTGGTTGGGGCTGGCTTTAGCTCGCCTCTACTCAAGACCGGCAAATTCAAGGGCTCTCTCCCTCTGAAGCTTCTTCAAGGACACAGGTGAGTCTGCAGGGTCTCTCTTAACCTTTGTATCTGACGAAAGTCACATTGGCGAAGGACCTGCTGGGACAGGCGGGAAAGGAGACTCTGCAAGGCTCATGAGTGTCTGAGAGGGCGGGCAAGTTGGAGCGGCCCAGGGGCCTTGATTCCGGGTGGCAGAGGTGTGGGCAGTGGGGGTTGCCTTGCTCTGTCCTGTGTCAGTGTAGACTTGTCTCCACAGATGAGCAGCAACAGCGGTAAGAGAGCACCGACGACAGCGACCCAGCGCCTGAAGCAGGACTATCTCCGGATTAAGAAAGACCCCGTGCCTTACATCTGTGCCGAGCCCCTCCCTTCCAACATCCTTGAGTGGTAAGGCTCTGCCACCTCCTTCCCTGCACCACCTGCCACCTGGCTTCTCCCTGATGGGCTTAGGGCCAGAGGGGCCCTCTTAGCGTGGGAAGGGGGTTCCTGTACACTCGTCAGGTGTGAGTGGACCGTGAAGCCTGCAGATGCTCCCTGGTTGTCTTCACAATGGATAGCAACCCGGAATGTGGCAGGCTGTCTTTGAGCTCTGCATGCGGGCCAGAGAGGATCCTTCCTAGGGGTGACTTTGGGGCCTGCAGACTCACACCTGTTGGAGAAGCTCCTTGTCTTGACTCTCCTTCTCTGCTCTTTGCTTCTTGATGCTGTGAGGTGGCCTGTCCTGCGTTGGCAAGTTTGTGATGGGGGATGATGGGTCCTGAACCCCGCTCTGTGCCTGTGGACATGCGTTTCATGGGAACTTGCCACGCCACAGAAGCGCTGCCCTTATCAGGTGTGCTGGTGATTTTGTGAGAAACAGTGTAGGGCTGAAACATTAAGGAGCATTTTCTCTGTTTGGAGGGTATTTAATATTTTATGTTTTGATCTTAAATACTGTAAAAGAATTTTTTAGATCTAGAAGAAAGAGATCTGAGTTAAAAGTCTTTTCCAGATTGGACAGGTGTTCAAGGATTTTGGATCCACATTCCTTGGCTTGCAGAGAAGGGTCAGCGCTGGCAGGTGGGCAGAAGGTCTCAGGGAGTCCAGCGTTGGTGTATAGGGGAGACATCAGTGTCACAACTCGCCCTGCCCCCAGGATGTAGCTAGCAGATGGACAAACAGGCTCTGTGGCAGTCTAGGGGACATCCTGGTCGTATGGCGGCCCCTCCTGAGTGGGAGTCAGGACCCAGGTTCTACTGTTAACTAGGAAGACCCACTGCAGAGGGAGAGGGAACTAGGAAGACCCACTGCAGAGGGAGAGGCGCGAGGCAGAGTCCATCGGAGACCAGACACAGGCTTCCCCTCCTTGCCACGAGCTGCAGCAAGCTGTATGCTGGCAGGTTGTCCTTAGGGAAGCTCCTTTGGGACTGAGCACCAGAGATTTCAAGGGGAGTGGGTCACAGGAACCTCTGCCTGAAGCCCCTCAGTATTCCAGACTCCCAGAAGGACAGCAGGCTTCCTTTCAGCACTGACCACATTTTTGCCCAAACAGTCGAGGTGCCGTTAAGGTTATGAGACCCCTTGGCATCCAGTTCCAGACACCAGCTGAGGACGGCCGTGTTGGGCCTGCTGTGTGGGCTCTTCCCAGCCGGGGTGTCTGTCCCCGCCACTGGAGAAGAGAGTAGTCTTCTGGAGAGGTCTGTACTCTAGGCCTTCCTCACTCTGCTGCCCTGGGGCTGTCAGGCACTCTCAGAGCACTGCTTGCCCAGCCCTTCCTGATGTCCTCAGATTGGACACAGAAATTGGGAGCAGTGACAGATTAAGGCCACGATCCCCAATTTAAGGCCACCTTTCCCAGTTTGTTCCTAGTCTGCTGACATAGGATGATGGTATTTTTTGGCTCTGACCTATCAGCCAGTAGAGAGCAGAGGTTGTCAGTGTCCTGGTGGAAAGTAGTGTTTGGAGAGGTAATTACTCGGGTGTGCACAGTTGTGTCTGGTCTTGTGTTTCTGGTTAGTTCTGTATTCTTCTTTGTGCTTTTCTGTTTTCTTTGAAAATTTGTAAGTTCAGGGCTTCTTTGGTGGTCCAGTGGTTAGGACTCAGCTCTCACTGCCAAGGGCCTTGATTCCATCCCTGGTCAGGGAACTAAGATCCCATCAACCACACAGAGCAGTCAAAAAAAAAAAAAAATCGAGCAGTTCCAATGCTTCTTGCCATAGAGATGAAGTGTTGTTTATTTGTGTGGAGAGCAGAGTCCATGGGGCTGTGGCCCTCTGTGTGAGGCCTTTGGTGACCACCACGAACTGTCCCTGTCCCTCCTGCTGGAAGATAGCTGCTCTCGAGGTCACATCTGAGTCTTCCAGGGTGGCAGGGCCAGGGCACAGTCTCTGTGGGTCTCCAGCTATTCCTGGTGAGCTACTGCATGATATTTGGGCACACTGAAAAGCATTAGATTTCAAGTACATCTCAACTATAAATTGTGAATTTTTGTTTTTTTGTTTGTTTTTTTCCTCCACACTGCATGACATGTGGGATCTTAGTTCCCTAACCAGGGATTGAAACCTGCACCTCCTACATTGGAAGTGCTGAGTCTTAACCTCTGGACCTCCAGGGAAGTCCTGTGAAGTGAATTTTTAAATTGTCAGTTGATGTTAATGGTCAAAGAGGGTTAGCTTTTTGCGTACTGTGTTGTGGATTCAGAGGCACTTTGCAGAAAACTTGGAGGGAACAGCCTCTCTGATCCTGTTGGAGAGGCAGGGAGCTGTGTAGCTGGTCAAGTTCAGTCACCTGCTGAATGTCTATGATTGTATTAGTTTCGGGTGGGCCCTAAAAACCCCAGCCTTGGAGTGATGCCATCCCCAAAGCCAACTCATTTTCTCTCCTCCCTCAGGCACTATGTGGTCCGAGGCCCTGAGATGACTCCTTATGAAGGTAAGTCTTTGGTCTGAGTTAGGTGAACAAGAGGCAGTGTCTGTGTTCCAAAGAGACCTTACCCGAGAAACTCTGTCCGTTTGTCAGTAATGCTCTTTCTGGTTTGGATGTGCGGGAGGTAGACAGCACACATTTGGAGCTTGTTCTGGTTTCCTCCAAGTCCTAGAGGTGTTTGCTCAGGGTTTGGTTTTGCTGATATGTCTCCGGCTTCAGGTTCAATCCCTGGGTTGGGAAGATCCCCTGGAGAAAGGAAAGGATACGCACTCCAGTATTCTGGCCTGGAGAATTCCATGGACTGTGTGGTCCCCAGGGTTGCAAAGAGTCAGACATGACTGAGTGACTTTCACTTCACTTCACTTCACCTCTCTGTCTTCAGGGACTTCTAAAGTATCAAGTTTGCTCAGCCTCCTATCTCAGTGGAGAACAGACGGGGAAGAGGAAGACCAGACTGTGTGTCGTTGAGGGAAAGGAAGTCATTTCCCGAGTGCTCGCTCTGTGCGGTGTCCTCTGAGCTCTGGAGCGGCACATTGTGTTGGTGGGGCACAAAACGTGGGGGCCCGCAGGGCTTGCCAAGGGCGGATGCTGCCACCCAGTGGCCTCTGGTGTTTGTGAATAGACCTTGGAGCTGTCAGTCAGTTAGTCTCCAGGGCTCAAGTTGAGCCCTGGAGCCAGCCTCCAGGTGAAGCCAGAGCCCAGGGGAGAACTGTGGCCAGACAGGCCGCTCTCTAGGCCTGGGTCCTGACTTTTGGTGGCTGGAGCAGCCCGCTTGCTTCTTCCTGCCGTGGGGTTCTGTGTGCGATTTCCCTAGAGGGTTTGTGCTGCTGGGAGGAAGGGTGGGGTGACCCACAAGCCATTCACGAGCCTTATGGGTAGGCTGGCAAAAATGTCACTACCTCATGGGACTCTGCTGGCTTGGGAATCCCCTGTCCTGAGGAAACAGTATAGAAGGCACTTGGGTGGCATGTCATTTTTGCCACAGGGTATCAGGCTTGGTGATGGCTTTGCATGGGGTTCCAGACTACAGGGCAGAAGATGGGCTGCAGGACAGCCTGTGTGGATCGTACTTATCAAATACATGCTGTGTTTTTAATAAACTTGAAGAGACACTAAGAACGAGCAGTGTTTTTTCGCAAGTAGGATTATGCCTGGTTTTAAGGGTTTTTTATTCTTTGTGGATTTAGTGTTTTCCATATAAGAGGGGTGAGGGGCTGGACTGCAGGAGCCTCCCCATCCCCCAGCCGCTCTGACTGATGATAACAGTCACTCTGCTCGCCTGGGTCTGGTCTGCTCTCCTGTGTGTCCTGCTGTTCTGGTCCTCGGGCTGGGACAGTCTACCTCCTCCTTGGGAGGGTTCCTTCAGAGACCAGGGCTTTTTCTGCTGCCCACCTTGCCACTACTCCCCCCCCTTCCCCTTAGCACTTGTTGCTGTGCCCCTCCTGATGCCTGTCCCCGCCTCAGCTCAGGGCCCTGCTGCCCACAGTGCCACCCTCCAATGACTCTGCTCTGTCAGGGTCTCCCAGGGACCCTCAGCTGCCACACGTGGTGGACGGCTCTTGGGCCTCAGTGTCTGGGCCTGTGTGGATTCTGATGCGTAGACTCTGGCTCCCTCCTCGTTTGCTCCTCTGACTTGTGGGTGTTCTGACCCTTCCCTCGCAGTCTCCTTAGCCACTCTCCCACGTCCACATCTGTCTGGTTCCATGTTGGCTGCCCACTGACCCCATCTTTGCTCTGAGCTCTGTCAGTGCTGCTCCAGACCTGCGAGGCTCACAGTTCAAGTGGGCTTCCTGACACACGAGTGTTGGTTTGTGTCTAGAGGTTTTATTTTATTCCTTTAAAACCCTAGGAGAGTGTTCTGTAGACGCACACAGGCTTATTCTAAAAATTGGTTTTAAAACTTACATGAAAAGTGAGGGACTGAGAGAAGCTAAAATGGTTTTTTAAAATCATAAAGTGGAAGTAGTCGCTGTGCCTGGTTCTGAGACTCGTGGTGGTGTCGTGTTGACTGGACAGTGTGCTGGCCCTGGAGGGAGGTGCGGTTCAGCTCCCCGACAGTGGGTTGGGGGCAGCACTGCGGAGGCTCCCAGTGTGCTTCTCCTAGGCCTCCCTCCTCTGGAGCCAGGCACTCTCCGTGGCGTCTGTCCTAGGGCTTGGCCGGGACATTTGGAATGAAGCCAGAGGAGAGACCCCTCCCTCCCGCTGCCGCCCCCACCCCCAGCCTCTCACACCCTCAGATGCATTACCCCCCAGGCCTGTGACAGACGCTCTGCGGTGGAGAGCGGGCATCTGGGTGCCAGGGGAACTGCAGGCCCTGCTCGTGGCTATGCCCCAGCCCCTCAGTGTGTGTGACTGCGTGCGGAGGCCTTCTTGCCAGAGACCAGCGGCTGCAGGTGCTGCTGATGGTCCTCTCTGGATTGGCCAGGCAGGTTGGCCGCCCTACGCACACCCTGCACCGCCCCTCCACTAAGTGGCCTCCACTAATGTGTGTGGGTGCT
Organism: Oryx dammah; assembly: GCF_014754425.2. Taxonomy (NCBI): domain Eukaryota; kingdom Metazoa; phylum Chordata; class Mammalia; order Artiodactyla; family Bovidae; genus Oryx; species Oryx dammah. The sequence continues at coordinate 29,425,986 of NW_024070205.1, read as the reverse complement.
CCTGCTCCTCTGGGCCGAGCCCCTGTTTCCATCTCCTGCGCTTTTTCCAGTTTGGCTTTTCTCAGTGCTTGTGGTGCGGGCGTGCTCCAGCGTCGTCTCTAGAGTTAATCCCTCACTGGCTGGCTTGTCTACATGCAGAGCTTGCCTCAGGTTGCACTTGCCCATCACTGCCCCCACCCCCACCCCCTTGCTCTTCTGCCTCCATCACTCCTTCACCATGGGAGACTGCCCCAGGCAGTCAGAGAGTTGGGCAGAGACCTGTGGCGCTGGAGGCCAGCAGGGAGCCCCAGTGGGAAGACAGCAGCTCTGTCAAACCTCATTGTACATGCACACACTTACACAGACACATGAATGTCGCTGGAAGTCCTGTCAAGTTACGTTCTTCTGCCTTGCCAGTCTGGGTGGGCCCGAGGTTCTCCAGAGGAGGGAGTAGCTCACAGGGCTTGCGAGGGGATAGGGGTCAGCATTGCATTGTTTACTCATTTTTAGTGGGGGAATGATAGCAGTTCACCTGTTGCTGGGTGTGGTTTGGTGGAGAATGGGAGGCAAGACGTACAGGAATGAGGGGACCAGAATATGGGGGTAGGGCCAGTGAGGAGCCTGTGCAGATTCTGTCTTGATGCTCTGCTATCGGGAAGAGAGGTGTGCAATGAGGGAAGAGGGGCTTGCGGTTGGCATGGGGTGAGGTGGGTGGTAAGGCCTCTCTAGGTTGGTGGTGTGAGCTGCAGTGAGATGGCCAGCATGACGTGTGCATTCCAGGGCTTGTGGGCAGGAGCCTGAAGGCTGTGAGGGCTGCGCCCACTGTGGCGATGACAAGGCTGCTTCTCTCTTCTGTTGCAGGTGGCTATTATCACGGAAAACTAATTTTTCCCAGAGAATTTCCTTTTAAACCTCCTAGTATTTATATGATAACTCCCAATGGAAGATTTAAGTGCAATACAAGGTAAGGTGTCCCTGTGCGCTTGGATGCGGGACTGGAGTCCTGAGGAACCTGTGCCCCGTTGACTGGGTCCCTTTTTCAGGCTGTGTCTTTCTATCACGGATTTCCACCCAGACACGTGGAACCCGGCCTGGTCCGTCTCCACCATCCTGACGGGGCTCCTGAGCTTTATGGTGGAGAAGGGCCCCACCCTGGGCAGCATCGAGACATCGGACTTCACGGTGAGCTTGGGGGTGGTGAGGAGGATGCTTGGTCTCCTCAGCCCAGTTAGGACAGGGACTCCTCCGTTATTAGTTGGGATCAGGTCTAAGATCAGTTGATGATAAAGAAAGGTAAACGGCCTTGGGATATCCCATGTCAGTCTTTCCTGAGGAGCATGCTTGTGGACTGCTTTCCACAACACGAAGACACCAGTCGCTCAGCTGTCACTTAGTCTGTTTCTGGAACATGAAGGAACTGAAAGTAGCCATCAGGCTGACATTTTCCTTCTTTTTCTTCCTAGAAAAGACAACTGGCTGCACAAAGTTTAGTGTTTAATTTAAAAGACAAAGTGTTTTGTGAATTATTTCCTGAAGTTGTGGAGGTAAGAAAGTGAAAGTTTGCTATCCGTTTTGCTTTCCCCAAGTCAGGAACACTTTGATTCTATTTTTCCCAAGAGAGTGTATACCTGTGTGTTCTTGTGCTACAAACATGGAGAGAGAAACTGAGGTGCAAACAGGCAGGTGCTGCAGACCTGCCCCTCTCCTTGGGGCACCACAGGGCTGGAGGGTGAGTTGGAGATGCGGGCAGGTCAGGGAAAGGGTGGTGGGCCTGCTGAGGTCACGGGTGGCCAGGAGTGAGGGGTGGGCACACTCCCTGGTCTTGGTGCTGGAGCAGAGAATGTGGCTGTGAGCAGGGGAGGCTGGGCCTCATGGAGGTTGGGGCCCTGGGGGGTCAGAGCAGATCAGACCTGGCTCAGTCCCAGTCCCTGAGGCACAGGCATGGTGATTCTGACTGTTCCCACAGGCCCTTGCGTCTGTTACATAGGATTAGCAGCAGCTCAGCCTTCACAGGCAGTTGTTAGGATGAAATGTGTGCAGCTGGTGACTACTGACCCTGCTGGGTCTCCTTGGTATACCACAGCCCCCTCCTAGGCCCTGAAGGAACTGGCTTGTTTAAACCAACCCTTGTTTCCTGCTGTTTTTCTCTTAGGAAATTAAGCAAAAACAGAAAGCACAAGACGAACTCAGTAGCAGACCCCAGGCTCTCCCCTTACCGGACGTGGTTCCAGACGGGGAGACGCACCACGGCCAGCACGGGCTCCCGCTCCTCAATGGGCACGCGCCGGGGGCCGGGCCGCACCTGGCAGGGCTCCAGCAGGCCAACCGGCACCATGGACTCCTGGGCGGGGCCTTGGCGAACTTGTTTGTTATAGTTGGGTTTGCGGCCTTCGCCTACACGGTCAAGTACGTGCTGAGGAGCATAGCGCAGGAGTGAGCTGCCACTACGACCAGCAGAGGGGTCGGACACACAGGACGCTGGGCCCGAGCTCGACGTGGGCTGGCTGGACGTGCCACTGAGTACGTGGGCCTGGCTGACTCCTGGGGTTAGCTTTTTAAAAACCTTTAAAAGGAAAACAAGAACCAAAGCGTGTAGTTTGTATTTGGAGGAAACGTGAGAACCCCAGCCCCCATGCTCGCCCTGGGATCTGGCAGGGGCTGAGGGGCTCCATGTCCACGAGGAGGCCTCACGCTTTGGTTTTATAGCTTATCTCCCATATTGTCTCTTGGACCTGTTTTAGTAACCTGTTTTTCATTTTATTAGATTTGGTCACTTAAAAATATAAAACTCGATGCCTATCCAACACTCTGTGTGCATTCTTAGTGCAGAACTCTGACCCGGCAGGCAGGGCCGGGGCCTGGCACGTGGCCAAGGGTGGGTCGGGGGTGTGGGCTCTGTCTGGCCTGAGTGTTTAAGACATGCTTTTGTTCACTAGAAACGAGCAGGTTTCTCTTGGGGGAGCACACGGGCTCTTGTGCTGAAGTTGAAAATCTGCTTTCTCACTGAGGCTGAGCTGTGTGTGTTGCCTGGTCACACTGCCTGCTTCCCTTCACACCTGCAGCCTTCCCTGTGCTGTGCTGGTGGCAGGAGGAGACCTTCAGCGGCTCCCTGGGTCTCACCTGCTCCACAGGCTCTGCATTTGTGGTCCAGACCTTTGTTTGCCCTGGAGACAGGCTCCCAAAGATCCTTTCACAGCAGATCCGTGTCTGGTTCCTAGAGGCTGGCTGCCTGGGAAGGAGGGATGGACGGCTGGGTTCAGGGGCAGGGCTGGTGGGCGCCCTCTCAGGCTTGGGATCTGTGACTCCCTGGATCGCCAATGTCTTCCTCCTCTGTGTCTCTGCTAAATGATGTCGCCTGCACAGTGTTCAGTGTTTGGAAGGTGCTGTGCCTGGGCCTACCAGACAGCGGGTGGTGACTTCACTGCGTGCAGGCAGGCATTGATGCATCTTCAGCGTTCTTTGTTTTTTGATCAACTTAAAATTGCTTTTTGATTTACCACTTCTGTGTATTTGACCCACTTCTGTGAAAAAAATCCTTTTGTCTTTGTTCCTAAATTTTGTGCTCTTGGTGTCTGTGAACCACAAGTCCATCTCCACCCAGTGCTGAGGTAGCCTGTGGGGCCAGAGCTGCCGCATGTGCTGAGGAGCTGGGCGTCCTGTGACCAACAGTGGACCTGTTGCCTGTGCTCACTGCAGAGCCTGGCTGCTGGCGTGTGTGGCTCTGCTGGGCCTCCCTCCATCCACTGCCAGCACGAGGACGTGTCTGTGGAGGTCTTTACCCCTTCCAGGTGTGCCATGTTGCCTGAGGGCCTCAGGAGGCAGAACGTTTAGCAGATGCATCTTTTCTGTGTGTGAAATCTTAACTTTCAAAATCCCTCAGCCAACGGTGGGAGCAGGTTCATGCTGTACAGAGACTTCGCAGTGCCCATGGCAGCTTGCTGTCTGATGTGACCCTGAATAAAAGATGACTTTGTCCTCATTGGTTTGAGAGGGTGGGACACCTCCCCTGGGCAGTGGGTGGGCAACCCGATGGGGGCTATAATGGGGGCTCCCAAGGTCCTGTCCTGTGTGGAGTTGTGTCCCGTCGGGTCGAGGTCAGCTGACCTGAGCCTCTTCCAGGGGGCATTTGGTGGCTGTGGCCAGGAGGCGTGGACTACTCAAGAGCAGGCTTCCTCTGGTCTGGCCTCAATCAGCCAGGAGGGCTGGGGCCCTTGGGGACTGCCGGAGGCTGGCACAGCTGGCACGTCCACGTTCCAGGCCAGCAGGACACAGGTGCTCAGCCTGGAGGGGAGAAGTCTATCTTGCAGTCCCTTCCTGCTGGGCCTTGGCCAAGGGCACATGGAGGCTTTAACTGGGCAGGTGCAGAGGGGCTTCTGTGGCGTGACCTTGAGACCGGGCTCACCAGCTGGACACTTGAGAGAGCTAAGGCCCCACTGGCGAGCTCAGGATTCACTGATACTGGCTGCTGTTGTCTTGGGAGGTGACCACCTCTACCTGAGTAAGGAGCAGGACAGGTGTCCTTGGGCAGACACTCCTCACATCGTCCCCACCCAGCTTGTCTCTGAGGTGGTTCTGCCTGAAGCTGCCAACCCTGCATGTGGCCCAGAGCTGGCTGTCTCCTGCCCACATTGTTCGTGCTGGACTTCTGCCAGTGGGCGGGGGGGGGGCGAGGTCTGGAGGGATCTTCTGTGCTGCCCCTGGGACAGGAAACCCCACCCTTTTCAAGTCTGGATTGCAAGCAGCAGATCAGCCACAGCTCTGACCACAGTTAGCCCCAGGTGGCACTAGCCAAGGGGCAGCTGGTGAAGAGGGATGGTCCTGGCTTAGGTGTTGAGCCCCCACCAGGGCCTTGTCGACACCACTTGGCCACAACTTCATGCTGCCTGCAGCTCGTAGGAAGGTAAGGAGGGACCCCAGCTCTCCCTGGGGACCTGCCCACTGTCCCTTGCTCTCCATTGCCAGAGTGGCTCGTCTGGCAGGTCACCGCCACTGGGGGCTCAGCTTTCCGCTGACCTCCATTGGGGGGATAGGCCTGGAGACTGGAGGGCCCAAGGGGCACAACTGGGTGACGGCATCCTCAGTGAGGGTTGGGCAGGCCCAAGAGGAGGGGCAGATGTGTGCCATGCCTTTGCTTAGAGGTTGACTGGTCTCTTCCCTGCTAGCCCCACTGGTCCTTGGTGGAGGAACCCCCAGGGTTATCTAGGCTAGGACCAGCTGGGAGCCCTCCCAAGAGCAGGGCCACAGCCTGGGGCAGCAGGGCCAGAGGGACAAGGCTGTGAGGTCATAGGAAGGGGCTGTGAACCCCGACGGAGTGTGTCCCCGCCTGGGGTCAGTCCCCGCCTGGGGTCACTGGGCCCCACCCTGAAGTGGCTGGGTTGGGGAGTGCACAACCTCTCCCCTTGGGCAGCAGCTGTGTGGGAGGTGGGTGGTCTGTCGGTGGGGTTCCACCCCCATCCACGCCCCCTGGCAGGCCCTGAAGCCTGGGAGGCTGAGGTTCTTCCCTTGTGAGCCCGCCCCCTTGGAGCCCGCCAGCCTTGAGGAGGAGGAGAGTGCGGGTGGGCAGGGCACCGCTCACGAGGGAGTCTGCAGGATCGGGGGCGCGTCCCTCACTAGCCCAGCTCATCCTGTGCAGACATGCACCAGTGGCAGTCAGGCGTCCCTCGGGGCTGCGCCCCCACGCTCAGACTCTGAGTGCCTCCGGTTGCCTGGGCTCAACAGCATTGAGCCGCTGCGGGCTCCGGACCCGGCAGCTAGCAGCCAACATGCACTGGGCCTGGGTGGCCGCCACAGTCCTCCTCTGGCCACAGCTCGTGTTCCTCGGGGGCAGCGGGGCCCGGCGGGAGCCCAAGAGGCCTCGGCAGTCCAGCCAGCGCCCCATAGCCCCCAGCGCCACCACACTGGGCAGCGAGGGGCTACTGGGCTTCCCCAAGGTATGCATGATCTGTTATGGGCCCACGTGGGCCATCCTCCAGCCCGCCTCCCCTGTCAGAGTGGGGTGGGACTTTGGGCAGGAACCATAACAGTATGGATCAGGGGACCCTCTCTGGGCCTGGGGAGGGAGTAGGGGGTGGAGGGGCTTCTGTGGGGGCTACACTGAACCCACAGAAGCCTAAGGACTGTCATGCCCTGAGTAACCTGCTGCCCTGAGGTGAGACTGCAAACTGGGGAGGTTCTTTGGGCAGTTGGCTCAGACCCCCTGGTGGAATCTGGTGCTCCAACTCTGGCTTCTGGGGTGGCCAAGGCTAGCTCTGACACGGGGAGGGAGACCAGGTCCTGGGAGGCCCCTGGCTCCAGCCTAACCCCTGGCATCCCCTCTAAGAGCCTCTCACACCTGCTTCATCCTTCAGTCTCCACCCTCTTGGGCTGGGGCTCCCTGAGGGGGTCTCGGAACTGACCCCGTCAGCAAGGGCCTGGTGGCTGCTGGACTTGAAGTGAAGCAGCGGTTGCTGGGCCAGGCCCCCTGCCAGCCCTTGAGCCTTTGATCCTGGCCTTCGCCTCCCGCAGGCGTCTCTATGGCGGCCAGCCTGGCTGCTCTCGGCCTACGCACCCCATTGGAGCCTAAGGCCCCATATTCCAGCTGGGCAGGCTGAGGAGAGCAAGTACTCTGGCCCTGTTGCCAGGGGAGTGGGCTGCCAGCAAGCTCTGGGATAGCTGCTTGGGGGAGGATCCTTGGGGGCAGTTCCTGCTCTGCCTTGCCCCACCTGCCTGGGCTGCCCCTCCGGAGCCAGGGCAAGGCAGTCTGGGGGCAGACAAGGGCTGTCCTTGACCATGGCACCCCCACTCCAGGACAGCCCTCCGCAGGCATCAGGAGACCCGCTCTTCCTGTTGAGAGTGGGCTCCTGTTTCACCTGCCCCCCAGGTCGCCCACCATGGCTCAGGTCTAAGGTGACCGGAGAAACAGGCGGACTTCAGAAGGGAGAAACCCTGGCCCTCCCAGCCCCCCACACCTGGTCAGGACCCCTTGGCCTGTCTGCCTGGACAGCTGGCTCTCCAGGAGTGCCCGGGGCTCCACTGGCCTTGTGGCAGTAGCTCTCCCCGGCCAGACCAGTGTCTGTTGCGCTCCTGGTCACTTTGTGGACCTCCCGTGTGAGACCTGGATACAGAGAGGGACCAACCCCCAGCTCGCACCCCCCCACTCAGCCCTGACTTTGGGGCTGGGTGTGCTCCTATCCCTCCCACTGCCCTGGTGCAGAAATGGGGTACAAGAAATGTCTGGAGGGTCTGATCCTGGGCTGCCAGCTTGCACACCCAGCGCCCACTCTCCCCAGCCTCGCACGACTCTGGAAGACACTCCTGTCCACCATTGCCTGCCTCAGCCAGGCCGGACCTCTGTCGGGACAGGCAGGGCTGGCTCCATGTACACACAGCCGTGCCCATCCGCCTGGGCACAGGAAGCAGCAGGAGGGGCCATGCGGGTCCCAACACAGCAGCAGACCGCAGGCTTCTGGATATGGGTCCCTGGCCTGAGCCCCAGGGGAGCCCTGCGGTGCCCCGTTGCCATATTTCCTGTGTCTGCACTGAGTCCCACCCCAGCAGCCTGGGCCCTAAGATTCCTATTGTTCTCCGAGGGTAGTAGGGCAGGACCCAGCAGGGCCTGGTGGTCAGTGTACAGCCTTGTCCTCTGACCCTTCAGCTGCCCGAGGCCTCAGGGCCTGAGTTCACAGATGCCCATGTGACATGGCTGAACTTTGTCCGGCGCCCTGATCATGGGCCCTCAAAGAAGCGGTGCCGAGGCCAGGACAAGAAATCGGTGAGCCCCAGGATCCGAGCCCAGGTTGGGGTGGCTATGAGTGCCCCCTCGGGAGCCTCATTTTCTCCTGCCTCCCCCAGCGAGGCCTCTCTGGCCCCCCCGGCCACCCCGGTGTGGAGGCCCCCCAGGAGTCTGCACTGCAGGAGTTCCAGGACATGCTGAAGGGTAGGCCCCCTCCACACCCTCTCCTCCTGGGTGTGGAAGAGAGCCCCATGCTGCTGGGAGCCACACCTGCACCGTTGTCCCCACAGAGGCCACCGAGCATCGGTCCTTGGGGCTGCTGGGCCCTGTGTTGCCTGAGGGGATAGGCAGGCAGCTGGTGGCCGAGGCCTTCCACTGTCGGCTGAGGGGCCCGGTGCTGGTGGACAAGAAGACACTGGTGGAACTGCAGGGCTTCCAGGCCGTGAGTGGGCGTGGCGGGCGGGCCCCACAGGACAGCAGGCCACAGTGGCCCCGGGGAACCCTGGGCCTCCACACAGCGCCGAGGCTTGGGGTAGGGTGTGAGGAAGCCAGGGCAGAGGTGCCTTCCCTTGTGGGGCTTCTTGGGGCCCAGAGTCCTGGTGGGGACAGATGCATGGGTCACCCTTCTGTCCTGCCCACCTGGGGTCTGCTTGAGCTGAGGGCTGTTGGTTGCAGGCACCCCCCTGCCCCAGGCTGGGTGTGGGAGGTGAGGCTCCAGACTGCAGCTGTGTCCCCCTGCTGTCCCACTCCAGCCTGCGGCCCAGGGTGCCTTCCTGCGGGGGTCTGGCCTGAGCCTGGCCTCCGGTCGGTTCACAGCCCCGGTGACTGCCATCTTCCAGTTTTCCGCCAGCCTGCATGTGGGTGAGCGGATCTGGCCAGGGTGTGGGTGGTGGGGAGGGGCTGGCCCTCCAGGTGGGCCCCAATCTCACAGACCTCAGGCCTCAGTCCCATTGCAGGGACACCTTCTGCCTCAACCCTGCGCCCACTGGGGACTGGACAGCCCTCATGCCCACCCTCCCCAGCCCATAGTGTGCCCCGAAGGCCCCCAGCCCCCACCCCCTCAGTTCCATCCTCCTTGTGGGCACTGCAGACCCAGCCTGTCTTCCCAGATCCCAGGGAGCTGCAGGGCAGGGTCCGGCCGAGGGCCCGGGACACAGTGCGGGTGCTGGTCTGCATTGAGTCCCTGTGCCATCGCTACATGTGAGTGGGCCCCTCGGGGGTCACTGGGGTGTCCTGAGGGGCAGGGGACCGCCTACTGCCTTGCCCACAGAGCGGGGCTACCCCAAACACAAAGTACCGTGGTGAGCCCTGAGGCGGGAGCATGCAGGTCTCTGGGCACCGACAGGGGTGTTCCCTCCACGGCCACTGTGCCCTGGCCCCTCATCCCTGGACCCCACATTCAGGTCCCTGGAGGCCATCTCCAGCCTGGAGAGCAGTGGCAGTATCTTCTCGATGCACGTGCAGGGGCTGCTGCAGCTGCAGGTGAGGCGGGGCCACTGGGGCGGGGGTCAGAGGACCACGGGGTGTGGGGTCCTGGACCTCTAAGCCTCAGCCTGGGCACTGCAAGGCCTGGGGAGGGGCCACCTGGTGGGCTGGGTGTCGACCGGAGAGCGGCTGGACCCCATGGGTGGTGACGTCCACTGTGGGTGTCTGCAGGCTGGACAGTACACCTCCGTCTTCGTGGACAATGGCTCTGGGGCAGCTCTCACTGTGCAGAGCAGCTCCAGCTTCTCCGGCTTGCTCCTGGGCCCGTGAGGGATGGACAGGGCCTCAGAGAAGTCACCCTACCGCCCCCACCCCTCTGCCCGCTGGTAGACCTGTGATCATAGCAATAAATAAAGGTCGCCCAGCCCCCACCGTCGCCTGGTCACTGGGACATCATAGGGAAGAGGCAGGGGAGGGGGGGCAGAGTGGCCATGGGTATGGGTGAGGGCTTGGCCGGGGAGGTGGAGGCTCTGGCTCATCACCCTGGCAGCATGTGTGTGGCCCCCACAGCCCCTGCTTCTGTTAAGGGCCACGTTTACTCTGAGGACAAGGACAGTTGTCCATTCAAGCCACCACTTGGCCCTGCCCATGACCTGGGGCTGCCCCTCAGCCAGCCCGGGCCAGTCCCACCTCAGAGGGCAGCAGTCTGTGGACATTCGCAGCGCCATGGAGGACTCGAGGTTGGGGTGCAGGATGGTACATGTCGGGGCATGCAGGGTGAGGCAAGGTGCCCCAGGGGGGCCTGGGCCTGTGGGTGAACAGGGCCGCCAGCCCCCCGTATGAACCCCAGGGTCCTCAAATCCCCTCATTCCCTAAGAGAGCTGACTTCTCACCACTCTTGGCGCTGCCACCCTGAGGTCTGGCCCCCACCCCTCACGGCCCCAGCAAACTCAGACTGAAGAATGTAAATTGTAGTGAGTCGTTCAGGGCTCTACAGAGCTGCCGAGATACCATCTCTGCTTGGGCCCTGGGCCCCCAGCGGGTGGCCCCACGTGACCCGTCTGTATAAGCCTGGAGGGTGGGGGTGAGGGGGTGCTCAGCTCTGCAGTAGTGGGGCCCAGAGACCCATTTCCAAGGCTGCAGGAAAGAGTAGGGGCTCAGGGGCAGGGGTGGGGTGTGGGAGGATAGCAGGCAGGTTACCAGCTGCTCCCCCGACCGTCTGCAGCCCGCTGGGTAATGAGGCAGGAAAGCTCTGGTGCCGGGCAGGCGCCAGTCCCTGCAGCCACGGGCTTGGCCTCTGACCTGTCCCCCCGCCTCCCACCCAGTGGCAACAGGAGCCAGGGGTCTGGGGGTGGTTCTCAGCCTCATGGCGGCATGATCTGAGACGGGTGTATCCACCCCTGCAAGGGGGATGCGTGAGTGCCAAGCTGGGGTCTCTCTGCTGGGCGGGGGAGGAGAAGGGGAGAGGCCAGGGCCACTGCTCCACATCACTGAGGGCCTTTGTGGGCTCCAGAGCCCAGGCTTCCTGCGGCTGCTATCCTTCTGGAGTCCGGCTTGGCTGCAAGTACAGTCAGTGTTGCTGCCTGTGTACGGGGGACACTGAGGCTGTGCCTGGCAGGACGCACGGCCAGACTCCTCCCTGTTCCCGGGGCTCTGCTGATAGTCCTTTGGCACCAAGCTGCCCTTGACCATCCTGTCTGGCCCTGAGGCTGAGGCTGTCCCTAAGGTTCTGGGAACCGGCATGTCTTCCAGTCGGGTCAGAGCCTGCTCCCTGCACCCTCCGCTGTTATCTGGTTGGAGTGCAGACAGGAGATGGACCTCTGGCTCAGAAGGCCTCTCAGATCCCTCACCCGACCTGGCCTGAGAGGGGGCAGGAATCGCCTCCTCACTTGGTCCTGTCATGGAGTTGTGATGACAGGGGTTGGCCCAGGCTCTGCTGGGGTGACAGGTGGGAGATAGGAGATGAAGAGAAGAGAGACAGACAGGACAGATGAGCCAGCTGCCCGGGCTCCCTTGGGCAGGTGGCCAGGGCTGGCGCCCCACTCCACCGCCTCCCAGTCTGTCTCGTCTTCCTCCCGGCTTCTGCCCCTAATGGGAGGTCATTAACCACTTAGCTGTAATTCCCCTGGAATGTGCGGTCTCCAACTGAGCCCCCAGCATGGCGCTGGGGGTGCAGGAGCAAAGAAATGGGGGGCTGGTGTGGGCAGCAGTGGCTGTTATAGGCGGGTCTAGGCACCTGAATGCGGAGGCAGGGGGTTCAGGCCCGCACTGGCACTTAAGGACGTAGGCTGACCCCCAGTGCAGATAAGGGGCCAGTTCAGGGTAAAGCCCCCACAAGACTCCACCCTGGACCCAGCTGCATCATCTTGTCTCAGCTCCACCATCTCCTGGAGCCAGACCCAAACTGGGGTGTTTGCTAAGCCTCCGAGCCTTGAAGGGGTTTGCAGGACCCTGGGCCCTGGGCACTTTGGGTCACACCCACCTGGCCTGAACAGGGGCTCCTCAGGTGGGTTGCAGGAGCTGTTGCTACTCAGGGTAGGGGGCTCATTGGGGTGTAGGGTCTGGGGTGGGGGGCCAGGGGACAGGGCTCGTTTCTGGCCCAGACTGTGGTTTCCAAGCTGGGCTTTGGGATGCCCAGCACTGCACTGGGCAGCCTCAGCTTGAGCCCTGATCGAGCCCTGATCTGGAGCTGCAGGAGGTGCTGGGCTGACCTTGCTGGCCTTTCTAGGGCTCACTGCCCTCAATCTCCGCTGATCTGCCTGCAGCCGGAGCTGGGGACTGGCCTTGCCAGTCTCCTGGGATAGAGGATACTCCCTGAGCCCTGGGCCTGGGGCTGTAGCCAGCTTCCCTAGACCACCTCCTGGCCCTGAGGCTGAGGCTGTCCCTGAGGTTCTGGGGGCCAGTATATCTCCCACTCGGGTCAGAGCCTGCTCCCAGCACCCTCTGCTATTATCTATCTGGCTGGAGTGCAGACAGGAAATGGGCCTCTGGCTTAGTAAAGTGGCAAGTTCTCTTGGGGGCTGGGAATAGTTGTGGCAGGAACTGGGGAAGACAGGGGTGGGCAGGCTAGGTGTTCCAGGCCCCACCCTCATGGTCCCCTCTGGGGGCTGCAGATGGGCCAGGGTAGGGGTGAGGCCTGTCCAAGAGCTGTCCAACTGCCTGGGCCAGGGCTCCAGGGAGGGTGTGGCCCTTAGGGTGCAGCCAGGACTCACTGGCTCTTTGGGGCTCTTTGTGGCCAGGGGCCCACTGTGGGTATGACATCTTCCCCTCAGGTTGGGCCTGGGCTGGGAGAGGGGCCTGTTCCAAGGGCCTCTTGGACTGCCTCTCCTGACCAGGGCTCCCGTCCTCAGCCAGACTGGACCGCTAACTCCTGTGACCCCGGCCAAGGATCCAGAGTGCCCTGAGGGTGTGGGGGAGCTTCTTGGGGCCTGGGTGGATGTGTCCTCTGGGGGGCCCTGAACTTCATCCTGGCCTGTGTGTACCTCAGCCTCCCAGGTTGACCCAAGTGACGGTGACTCTGTGGTCCAAGTGGAGCCCCACCAAAGTCCCTGGTGTCTGTGTGGTGTGTCTGGGGGGTCTCTGTGTATCCCCCATCTCCGCCCAGGGTCCCCACTGTCTGTGTGGTGTGTCTGGGGGTCTCTGTGTGTCCTTCATCTCTGCCCTGGGGCTTAGGCTTTCTTGACTGAGCTGGAATCACTGGGCCCCCAGGGGTGAATGCAGAGTTGGTATCCAGGCGCCGGTGGCCTGAGCCCCAGCCAGGCAGTCCCTGGGCTCAGGTCATCGGTACAGTCAGGGTTCTTGGCACTGGGAGAACTACTGGCTTGTCCAACTCTAGAGGCTGTTGTTCTGACACTTGGGCTGGTGACCACACCATCATTGATCCTGGGTGGGGAGGGATCAGTTTCCTGGAATCTAAAGCTGGACTCCTCGGATGAACAGGGACTCTGGGTGAAGGGAGAGGGGTTCCAGACCCCCAACCTGGGGCAGAAGCTCTTCAGGGGCTGTAGGGAGCCTTATCTCATCTGAGGTCCCAAGCTGGCACTCAGTGGTCTGACCTGGGACCTGGCTGTGCCCCCAGGCCCTCGCTCAGTGGGTGCTGGGGGGCTGTGTTCACTGACTGGGATTGGCCACGTGACTTCTGGGCTCCATGTTCAGGCCACTCCAACCCCGCCCTAGGTCCTGGAGGTGCTCAGTCTTGACCTGACTGATCCAGGAGCTGATACAGGAGCTGAGGCCTCCAGCAGCCTGGGGTCTCCCCCAGTTCAGCCCCTGGAGCTGGGTCAAGATAGGCTGGGGAGCCCACCTGGCTGGCTACTGGGCACACCCTCCCCCTTGACCCATGTCCACGTCTATGCCCACCACCTCGATCATCATGCCTGCCCCTTGGTGCATCTGAGGGTGTGTCAGATAGCGCCCATGGTGTTGGGGCTGGGGGCTGGAGGCATCTGAGGGTGCGTCTGATGGTGCCCACAATGTATGGGGGGATGGGAGGGTGGGGGCATGGGGACAAATGACCTTTGTTCTGGAGGATTTGGATGCAACCTGCTCTAAGGCAGTGACTCACAGGCTCCTCTGGTGTGATAACATTGGTGTTGCAACAGTTGGCATGTCACACACACCTGGGTTGGTGGCCAGGCCAGCCTAGATGGCCACCTGTGCCCACACCCCTCCAAGGGCCTGGGTGTGTGAGATCAGAACTGAACAGGAAGGGGCATTACCTGAAGCGAAGCGGCCCTGCTCCAGGCCCTGCAGCGGGATCAGCTTGGCCTTCACTCTGGAGGCTGCCGGTCCCTCCTCTGGGGCCGGAGGGGCAGACTGGGATCTGTCTGGGACTCTGCGACGCACCACATGGGCAGTGGTGGCAGGGGTGCAGAAGCCCCTCGGGGACTGGGCTGCTGAGACCCTTAGACGCCACTAGAGGGAGGAGCAGAGCTCAGGTTTCTTTCTTCTTGGATCACCAGGCTGGGTCAGGCCCTGGGTCAGCAGGAGGCGGGCGCTGGACCGAGACCTGCCCTGGTGCCCATCCTGTGGGCAGGGCCATAGAGGTTTAGTGTTTAAGGGACAGAGTCAACCCCTGTCTAGGCTCCCACGGCCACCATGGCTCCGGGTTCCTCCCCAGCCTTGAGCATCACCTAGCAGAGCCCTGTCTGATGGACACTGCCAATCCCAGGGGCTGTGGGCAGGGGAAGTGCCAGGACCTGGGGTCAGGGGCCATGGGGCACCAGCTGTGAGCCCAGGGCACGGTGTGGTGAGGAGGGTCCCTCTGCCCCTCAGCCAAGGCTGGCTCTCCTGGGGGCAGCAAGGGCAGATCTCGTCAGTCAGTGGGGCTCAGTGGACCCGGCCATGCCTGCCAGTGCTTGGACTGGGGGGTGTACCTATGCCCAGTCTTCTGACCTGGGTGACTAAGGCTGACATCCAGAGGGAGGTCGGGCCCTAGCCCAGGTCGGAGTGTCCTTGGGGTCCCTGCCCCAGCCTCACAGGAACTGCTTACCTTTCCTGATTTCATTCATTCCCTGAGTCCTGTTCAGGGGCCCCAGCAGCTGGGAGGGGCATCAGCGGAGATTCAGCTATTGGCTGATTTCCGCCAGAGTTGGGCCCTGGGCAGAGCTGGTGCTGCAGCCACGGTTCACGGGATGGGCACGAGGCCACGAGCAGGGTCTCACTGGTCACCGTGGCCCGAGCAGGGGCCTGGGTTGGCAGTCTCCCCCTCACCTCCCACTCTCTTCCCGTCACCCTTCTGGTGGGCTCCACGACTGGGGAGGCTCAAGGTCATCAGGAAGGGTGGGGAAAGTTCCAGGGACCCCTGGCAGAGGAGGGAACCTGGGGACCCCGGTGGGGGGTGGCCGGCATCAGGGCTGAGGAGGGGTCTCCTGGCTGCAGTGTGGCAGTGGTGAGTAGTACCTCCTCTGCTGGGGGTAAGGCTCTATAAGGGTGGGAGGGTCTGGGCGGGTGGGGAGTGGAGGGCTTGGAGCCAGTACTGTCATCCACAAATGGAGGAGGGTGCTGGGGGCCAGTTGGGGGAGGGGACAGGGAGAGCTGGGGAGCGTCGAGGGGGGTTGATGCACACTTTCTGTGAGAGCAGAACAGAGGGTGCGGTCTGGGGGGCCCAGGCTGGCCTTGGTGGGTGCCTGCAGAGGCCAGGTGATAGGTGAGCAGTCTTCCAGCTCCCAGGGCTGTGGGGACAGTGACCCCCAGGGGAGACCCAGGCCTAGGAGGGGTGGTGGATGGTGGCTTTTCACCTGCTTCTTGGACTCAGAGTGGGAGAGAGATGTCAGCTTAGCCCAGAGTGTGTTTCTAGGGAGGGAAACCAGCCCACACCCCTCGTCACACCCCTGGACCAGAGTGCAAGCATCAAGCAGCAACTGGATGCGGTCTTGACTCTGGGTTCTCTGATGTTGGAGGCCCCTTGGGGGACTGGGCACCTGCTGTGCTTTAGGCCTGTCTGCAGCAGCTGCTGTGGGCTCCCTGGGCACTGGATAGGCAAGAGTCAGTGGTCTCATGATGTGAATGTGTGCTTGGGGTGGAGGGCCTGAGACAAGGGTTGGCCGCCCCTGTGAGACCTGTAGATACTGGGCAGGGGACCAAGGGATGCAGGGAATGTGGGCCCAGGCAGAAGAGGCACAGTCCATGGGGACCCTGGTGTGGTTGCCGTAGGCCACGTGCTCCCACCCTGGAGCCTGGACGTTGGAAGCCTGCCCCGAGATGGCTGGGTCTGTGCTGAGCCGTGGGAGGTGGTGAGATTGGGCCCAGCCAGCAGCTGAGCGGTCTCAGGTGTCTGCCCTGGAGTGCGCAGATGAATCCAGGGCTCAGCAGACTCTGCGACTAGGGGTGGAGCTCCTGGCAGCCTCCTTGGACTCTGCCTTCTCCTCCCAGAACCTCTGCTTCCTCTTCCTATGAGGACACAGTTATTCTGCAGTAGGCCCCCTGCTGTCCTCACCTTGGTTACACTTGCAAAGACCCTACTTCCCACTCAGGCCACTCCCAGGTCCTTGGGCTGGGACTTGAACCCATCTTCTGTGGATGCAGTGCAGCCAAGCGTGGGATCATCCCCCCGACCCTGACCCCCTGCCACCCACCACACACTGAAGCGGATGGGTGAAGGTCTGAGGGGGCGGGACACATCCTAGGAAGACCACTGGGGAGGCCAGGGTAGCCACCCAGGCCCCTCCCAAGGACCCAGCGTGCCCGGCAGCACCAGCTCTGCCTCTCTGCTGATGTCTTTCGAACAGTAGGGCCCAGCACACAGCAGGTGAAGAGCTCCTGGTTCCCAGGATGGCTCACTCCTGGGACAGCTCACTCCCCGGATGGCCAGGGAAGGCTTGAGACCAGTGGGAGCAGTTGTGGGTGATCTCGACAGCAACCCCCCACCCCAACCGAGGATGAGGAAGTGACATTCAAGTGAACCAGGGCTGGCGGGGGCTTGGGGCAGGAGTGAGCCTGGTGTGGAGGGTGGAGGAGGCTGCAGCCAGGAGCCCAGGAAAGGGGCCTGAGTGTGGGGTTGCCGAGGGACAGGCAGCAGGGCCAAGCACAGCCCTGATGTGCTAGCTCAGGCTGCAGGGCAGCGGCCGTGGGTCCCCAGGTGCCCTGCTGGCTTCTCCTATTACAGATTTTTTTTCCACTTGCTGGGTGCACAGCACAGCGTGCAGGATCTTAGTTTCCCTACTGGTGATGGAACCCGAGCCCCCTGCAGTGGAAGCGCAGTCTTAACACTGGACCAGGGAAGTCCCAGTGCTGCCTTCTCCTACTCCAAGTGCAGGCTGGGCTGGTCCTACATTCTGGACAGGTCCCTGGCAGCCCCACAGCCCAGTGGCTGGTTGGAGGTGGTTAAGTGGGGGGAGGACCCCCACCCCACACAACAGTGTCAGCATCTTGGGGTTGGCTGCATTGCCCCCTCCCCACATCTCCCTCCCAGGCTTCCAGCAAGGGGGCACAGACTTCCAGGGTTGCAGCTCTTGAAACACCAGGGATCTTTGAATCTATTTTCATCATGTGCACAGGAGACTGAGGGACGTTCCTAAGGCCAGAGCTTACTGGCTACTCCTGGTATATCCAGCAACACTGGGATGAGTCAGGGGCTGGCCAAGCTCACACGGACAAGAGGGCAGCTGGGCAGCCAGCTCCTCCAGCTCCAAGGTGCACATGGGCCTGTACTGCAGGGAATGGAAGCTGGGAAGGCCAGTGCAGAGGGTGGGCACACCTCCAGCCTCACTTGAGGGGAGCCTCACCCCCTTTCTGTCCTAGGGTCTCTCCTGGCAGCTGTGTCCTGAGTGAACCCCTGGTCCACTACATCCCTGGTCTTGCTCAGTCACATCAGGTGAACTCAGGCTTTAGGGGTATCTAGAGGGGTGAGGTGAATGGGGGCCTCCATAGCTGTGTGGTGACCCAGCAGTTCGGTGCCCCAGGACTACCCCCTGTACCTGGACTGTCCTGGGGCGCATGGCCTCCTCCAGGCTCTCAGGTCCCATATTTCTCTATTTTATTAATTAATGATACTGTATATATTTTTAAATTAAAATTAAGCTTTGAGTTTTGGCTCTGTGTGCTGTGCACCACTTGAGGTGTCCTGTAACCTAAATTCCCCCGTAGAAACCAGTTCAGTGGTCTGACTTCCCACTCCCCGAAGGTCTGCTGCCTTCTGAACGTGGCCTGGCTCCAGGTCCACAGGGCACACACGCCTAGACGGCATGGACATCATGGCAAGTGCCTCAGCAGGTGGGAGGTGCAGACCAGAAGGGCTGTCTGGGAGGGGCACTGTGGTCAGTCCACAGGCAGGGGACAGAGCCAGGGGCCACAGAGGGTGAGGGCTTGGCTCTTCTGGCCGGGAGAATCTGCAGATCAGACAGTGGACAGGAACAGAGAGGCAGAGGCCTGGAGACTCCTCCAGGTCTGTGACAGGCTGGGCTCTGTGATGTTCATATGTAGCCTGTCCATGGGCTCCAGGAAGGGGTCCTGGCCTTCAGCTCCAACGTGCTGACATCTCATCAGCCACAGTGCGGAGAATCACCATCAGCCCAGGGTGTGTTCTGAAATTTAATGTTCCAGGATGAATATAAAACTTGTACTTTTGAAGGTCAACGACTGGCTACATACTGGCACTTTCACTGGGTTCAACTAAATACTAAAGCTCACAAGTGCCCTGCCTCCAAGACAGGGGCCTGGAGTTATAGAGTTTTTACTAAGCAGTCTTGTTCAAGCAGCAAAGGCTCTGCCTGCAATGCAGGAGATTCGGGAGACACATGTTTGATCCCTGGTTCAGGAAGATCCTCTGGAGGAGGAAATGGCTACTCACTCCAGTATCTTGCCTGGAGAATCCAATGGACAAAGGAGCCTAGTGGGCTAGTCCATGGGGTCGCAAAGAGTCAGATACAACTGAGCATGCATGCACTTAGACATTGGTGCTGGGCAGGGATCTGAGAGGCAGCGGCTCTGAGCTGGCCACATGGGCTTCCACGAGTCCTCCTGTCCTGAGAAACAGACATGTGTGTCCCCAAACTCCTCTGATGATCCTGAGGTTGCGACAAGACATCCCAGGACCATCATCCCAGATGGTCAGTAGGAACAGCGTCCTGCTGTGGTCAGCATCCCCCAGCGCCCACCTAGTAGGGAGCAGGGCCTCATCTTGCTCCCCCTGGTGTCCCCCAAACCTGGGTCTTCTCCTGAATCCTCTCCTGAATCCTTGTCTAGCCACATGGTCAGTTCTGGAGGAAAGCCCACACCTTGTAACCAGAGCTGGGTCGGCGAGTGGGGCCCCTGTGGTCCTGAAGGCAGAAGTGCATTCAGATCACCAACCACCAGACCACCCTTCCTTCTGGCCTGAGACCCTGAGTTCTGGATACTCTTCTACTTTTAGACGAGAATAACCAAACCTGCTGCTAAAGGCTGACTGTGCCCCCAGACCAGATGCAGGCCCCGACCCCCTGGCTCAGGGTGAGGCAGGGCCCCACGATGGGGTGACAGTAGAGAGCTCATCCTGGCTCCTCCGCCACGGCGTGGTGGGAAAGTGGCCATCTGCACAGCAGCAAGAAAGCATCACCAGAACCTGACCATGCTGGCACCCAATTGCAGAATCCCAGCCTTCAGAGCCACGAGACAGCCACCCACACTGTGTGCTGCTTGGGCCAAGACACCCTTAAAATCCACAGCCTGAGAATGGCAGCCAAGAGGCGTGTCAGAGGCGTGTGCCCTCTGTCCAGTCCCCAGTGCCCCAGGTTGCAGGCAGGGGGCAGCAGGGTCCGGTTACCAGACAGAAAATGCAGAATCCAGCCAGCTGGGGAGGGGCCTCCATCGCCACTTTATTTTCGGACATGACTATAGAGCTCACTCTCCATGTTTAAGGAGGAACAGAGCTGACTCATTGGAAAAGACCCTGATGCTGGGAAAGATTGAAGGTGGGAAAAGAAAGGGATGACAGAGGATGAGATGGTTGGATGGCATCGCCAACTCGATGGACATGGGTTTGAGCAAGCTTTGGGAGTTGGTGATGGACATGGAAGCCTGGCATGCAGTAGTCCACAGGGTTGCAAAGTCAGATACAATTGAGCAACTGCAAAACAACCTTCAGGTATATGCAAAGGTGCTGCGAACACCTGCTACCCCCAAGGGGATGTACCCCAGCAGGGCTGTGTCAAGACTGACTTTGGGAAACCTTGTCAGTGCTTCCAGAAACACCTGTCCTGTGCGCAGCCACGAGGAAGGCTGAAAGAGAAGTGTTTTTAGAGAGAGGCAGTGGGGTCACCTTCCATGAAAACGGAAGAGAGACAGATACTTTTGAATTCTTCCATGTTTCAACACTCGAGCAGCAATGGGTCTACAACTCAAGCTGGAAAAATAGACTAATCCATAAATTCCAAGTTCTGATAGAAAAGTCTTTTCTTAAATAACTTAAAACATACAGATACCCATACACTCCCAACTTAAAACTATTCAAAAGTTACAAAATTTATAAATAAATCACAGGCAAGCTCTGCATTACACGTACCACGAATTCACTCCAGACACAGACCAAGATACCATGAAAGCTGATTCACACGCAATGGACTTAAATACTAGATGACATGTGACAGATGATACCAGCAGGAGATGCAAGTGATGACCTAACCTCACAAGGTGAAGTAACTTCGATAAAAACTGTTGGGTTGCATCACACCTTGAGTCTCCAAGTGCCAGGGCCCAGTTTATGCGGTCTTGGCCCTTGGTGCAGGTGGACGGTCAGTACAGTGGCTTCAGGACATAACACTGTCCACTGCCCCAACAGGTTTGGATATTTTTCTTTGGAGTCAGGTCCTCCAAGTCCTTCCAGCTCCACCCTCTGGCTCCTTGGCCCCAGCCTGGGAGAGGAAGGTAAGTGAATAGGCCCCATGGGGCTGCCTGATGCGGACGCCCTCATCTGATCAAATACTTGAATCAAGAAACAGGACATTTCTGCCTGGACACGATGCTGGTTCCAGACCCAGAACAAGATGCTCTCAGGTGGGCATGGACTGGTTCCTGGGCTTAAGAGTCATCCACCGCTGCGAGGCATCTGCTCAGAAGCCCGTTGTCACCAGATAAACCGGGTCCTCTGGAGGGCCAGCCTCATGCCAAGAACCATGCAGAAGCTGTCAGCTTTGCTAGAGGAAGGCCGACGGGAGGCCTTGCAGCACCGCCTTGCACGGTTGAGACCCTGGCGTCCTGTGGGCACGCGGGCCGGCTCGGCCATCAGGGGATGCCCTCTTTCCTCTGACAGCACTGTGAGGGCGGTGCCGACCAGTCATAGACATAGGACAGGCGCAGCTGCACCTCGCGCTTGCACAGGCGGCCCTCGTGCGTCAGCGTCCGGTGTTTTTCCAGCATGTCCTCCAGGCTCTGCTTATGCGTCACCAGGTACTGGTTGTTGCAGCCACGGGACTTGTACTCAGTGTCAAAGCGCGGGTCGTGCTCTCGCTGCACGTCCACTGGCGCCAGCCAGGCGCCCAACGACACGTCTTCGCTGTGCCAGGCACGCAGGTACTCGCGGCTGAGGCGCAGGTAGCGCACCAGGTCGGCAGAGAGAACGTAGCCGCCGCCAAGCGCGTAGGGTAGGTAGTAGTCGCACAGCTGCCAGGCGGCCTCACGCCAGCGGCCCCCGGGCCGGACACGGCCACGGCCCGAGAAGAAGCCCCAGTAGAGGCGGCGGCGGCGGGCAGGGTCACGGGCGCGCAGTTCGGCCAGTACCGCGTCCAGGCGTGCGAACGAGTCATCGTCCGCCTTGAGCACGAACTCGAAGGCCACGTGCTCGTCTAGCCAGGCCAGCATGGCCAGCACCTTGGCCGTGAGGTTCTCGTACGCGTCACGCAGCCCAGGCAGCAGCAGCAGGTCGCCGTGCTGAGCCTGCTCCCGCTCCAGGGCACGCCGTTCCTCGTCGCCCAGCCCGCTGGTGCCCACGGCGAAGCGCGCCCACACGTCCCCGGGGCCGCCGCGCCGCGCCGCCAGCCACGTGCTGCGGACCACGCTGCGCCTCTCGGCCGCCCGCGGCGCGCTGGCCACCAGCACAGCCAGGAAGGCGGCGGCGCGCGCCGGGCCGACGGGCGCCGGTGCTGCGGGGCCGGAGAGCGCGGAGTCGGGAGGCGCCGCGCAGCGCGCCAGGTAGAGCAGCGCGACGCCGCCCAGTGCCAGGCCGCCCAGGCCCAGCGCCGTCCGGTGCCGCCACGCGCGCCGCAGCAGCTTCATTGCTCGGGGAGCGCCGCGGACCGAGGCCGCGCGTGGGGCCGCGCCGCGCCTCCTGGCTACGTGGATCCCCGCGCTGTTCTCATTGGCTGTCCCGGAGAGCTGTGAGGCCGCTTCCGCCCAGGGAAAAGATGGCTGCGCCGGCGTCGGCGTGGGGAGGTCGCGCCGCTCGCACAGCCCCCCACCCGACCCGCCTCTTCCCGGAAGAAAGATGGCTGCGGCCTAAGCGGAGGCCCGTTGGAGGCGTAGCGGGCTCTCAGGCCGCGCTCGCAGATCCTGGGTGAGGGGAGGGAGGCCGGTGAGTGAGGGCCGCGGGGCGTGACAGGCCCCGCCCGGCCCCGGGGCGGCGGGAAGGGGTTGCGCAGGCCGACTGGGCCTCGGACGGCCCACAGCTACCGCCGACCGGGCCCCTCGGATGCCTGGGTAGAGGGTCGGTGGAGCGAGGTCAGGGGTCGCGGCCCCGCCGTGCTGGGGGTGGGGAGCATCCGATCCGCCTGAAGCCTGGGACACCCGGCTCGGCCTGGGCCAGTCGTTGCCAACGCCGTGTGCGACTCCTGAGGCCGGGGACGGATCTGTTAAAAAACCGTTTGCGTTTTAAAGACGATGGTCTTACCTGTTTCACAGAGTGGGCCCCAGGGGTGTTCAGGAACCCAGGGTGGGTCCCCCAGTCTGTAGGGCAGCCCCTGCTCTGAAATCCCTTCAGCTGGGGCGGGAGAGAAGTGAGCGACTGACTCCTGTGCTCAACAAGGTGCAAAACAGGGTGTTGTGAACCAAGAGGAGGACGTCTACCTAATCTCCTGATACCTATCTGGTCATTTACGCTTTGTGCAAAATATCAAGTAAATAACACCCCTTTTACGACCATCAAGACAAGTAGAGTCTGGGACTGACCGTTCTTTCCAGAAGTGAAGTCCAGTCAGTTTGGACAGGACACTTGTGTGTTTATGGCCATGAGTCACGAGGGCGGTGTTTAGGTCAGGAGGAAGTTGTCTTGGTTTGCTCGGGAATTCCGGAAACGTACAGATGGTGGTGGAGTGGAAAAGCCTGCTGCATGGACAGTGCTCTCAGACGGGGACAAACCGGAGTTCCAGAAGACGTGGTCAAGGGGGCAGTGGCAGCACAGAGTGCACAGCTGGTGGGTTCTGCTGAGGAGGGTGCAGGTCCTCTCAAACATGGAAAGAGGGACGTAGGCTGCCCGTCCGTGAGATAGGTTCCCCTCCAAGGAATGAGCCAGCTGAGCCAGGAGAGCAGGATCTTGTCCAGGGAGAACATGAAACCGACAGACACGTCTTTAGTAAGTGGAGGTTCTTCTATCTGGTGCAGAAAGAATTCAGTAATCCCCAGGGTGACAGGTGAGGAAAGAGTTTATAGTGTAAGACGTTTATGAGAGATACAAGCAGGTAGGCAAGGGGACTCTGCCCCGAGAATTAAGCTACTACATTTTTATAGCCAAGGGACAGTGGGGAGGGAGAGAAGACCATCCTTTTCCTCGTTCTTGAGTAGACGCCGCTCCTCCATCATCAGCTCCTCCTCCATGTTGGGCGGGGACCTCCTTGTTCCTAGCTGGTCAGACTGTCTTGTCCCTTCCTGTGTGGTTACGCTGTCCTGTCCCCACGTGATCAAGCTGCCCTATCCCCGCGTGGTCAAACTGGGGCTGTCCTGGTGCAATGGGACTGAGTAAAAAGGTGGTAACTTAAATATGGCAAATCATCTCAGGTTTCAGTATAATGTGACCTTTTCCTTATATTTTTGTTTATAGTGAGCACAGAGGAGCTTGTCCTAGGAACCATTAACTTCTTGACTTTGCCAGGCAGGATGTGGGTCTTATTCCACCATTGTTTTATTGCTTTGGGGCATGTCTTGTGCTTCTGTTGCACGGTTTTGTTGCTGAGCAAGACTGCTTGGTTTTGTGGTTAGGCAGACCTGTTCTCTTGAGTGATCATTAACTTACAGGTGTCTCCCATACTTTTTCATTTACTTATGATACCTTAGTGGGATTAACTATTTAATTACCTGCCTTGTCTCTTTATTCTGTCCTCGTCAGAGTGACGTGCAGAGGTGTCCCCCTGCCAGGGGAGATGTTAGCCAGGAGCACATAGGACAGAAAAGAGGCATCAGAGAAGCAAGTGTCTGCCATGGGCCACGGGCTCTCCCTGGCCTCCGTCATGCTGAGGCCAGCACAGGGGTCTCCTTGATCTGGTGATGGGCACTGTGGTTCAGGAACCCTTTGTGCCTCAGCTTGGCTGCCAATGGCACCCTGGCTTGGGGAGCTTCCCTCTGCTGCTCCCTTGCAGGCCTGCTGGAAGGGGCCTCTGAGGCACCTGGAAGGGCCAGAACGTGTTTGCCTGGTGGACAGGCTCCAAGAGGAACACATTGAGGGGCACGGAGTCCTGTGGTGGGAGGGACCCTGGAGCAAGGACGTGTGTGTATTATGTGTGCATGTGAGCACATGTGGGTGTATGTGTGTAGGTATGTATATGTATGCGCATGTGTATATGCTCACAAGTGCACTTGTGCACGCCTCATGTGCATGCACATGCTGTGTTTACGTGTGAACGTGTGTGTACACGGAGATGGCGAGTGGGAGGGTTGGCTCCCTGCCTGGTGGTTTGGGTTCTGTTGGCCCCAGGTGTCACAGAGCCTTGGGGCAGGAGCCTGAGGCTGAGGAGCTCTGGTGCCTTAGTTCTGGTCCCGGGGCTTGAGTGCTGAGCTGGCATCTGCAGTGTGAGTTGTGACTCTGGGGTCAGCTTCTTTGCCAGCAAGTTGAGACTGACTGTGCGGGGCACTGAGCTGTAGGCCCCAGCGGGGAGAGGGCTAGCAATGCAGAGTGTACCTCGGGGAGGGAGTAGGAACTGAAGAAAAGGGAAAACAGGACATCCAGCACGGCCCCTGGAAATTGAGGACTTGTATTTCATGTTACCAAGTAAGCACCTCTTTAGCCAAGCATTTGCTGGGACGGGCTCTGGATCCTCCTGTAAACCATTAAGGGATAGTCGGGGCCCGGCTGCCTCAGGCTGTTGGCCGCGGGCAGCTGTGCTGGACGAGCCGCAGGGCCTCCTGCAGTGCCTGAGGTGGTAGGTGGCTGTGGTCACCACTTCCCTGCTTCCTCACCAACCCGCCTCTCTCTCCGCAGCTCCTGGCCACGTTTGCAGGCTGTCACCGCAGACCCCGGCGGCCATGGCCTCCAGGCAGGCTCCCCTCTGTGGCCTGGCTCCTTGCTGCCTCTGGCTCCTGGGTGTTGTCCTTCTGATGAATGTGTCCGCCCGGCCTGCCAACCACTCATCTGCTCGAGAGAGAGCAGGTAATAGGGAAGAAAACGAGATCCTGCCTCCGGACCACCTGAACGGGGTAAAGCTGGAGATGGATGGGCACCTCAACAAAGATTTCCACCAGGAGGTCTTCCTGGGCAAGGACATGGATGACTTTGAGGAGGACGCAGAGCCTCGGAAGAGCCGGAGGAAGCTGATGGTCATCTTCTCTAAGTAGGTGTCACTGGGAGCTCCGGGGGGCCTGGGAATGGCTGGCCTCAGCCCCTCTGTTGGTCCTGCCGTGGTTTTGCACCAAGTCCCCGCTTGGTGCCATGTTGTGGAGGTGGAGCCCTAACATGTGCTCTTGGGAAGTTGGCAGCATTTCAACCATGGATGTGCAGCCCTGAGCTGTGCACTGTGCCCACCCAGGAGTGGGAGTGGGGTTCAGGTCATGGGGAACCCCCCAGGTTGTGGGGAAATGCAGAAACTGACCTCCAAGGGACTGGGTGTCCTGAGGCTGACCAGATGTGCTCTAGCCCCATCCATCCACACTGTACATTTTTGTTATACATCCTGTGTCTGGCGGGGTTGTTGTGGGGCGGGGGCTGTCTAGCCTGCATTTACCTTCTTGCTGACTCCCCACACACCCGTCTCTCCCACGTGGGGCCCCGTGTTTTTGCCACATGTGAACTGCTGTCTCCTTACCTGTCCCCGCCCGGACCAGAGCAAACAAGAAGCCTCAGGACCTAGTTTCGAGCAAGCATAAGTAATGTTGCCACAGCACTTCTTAAGTGAGGTTTTTATTTTGGGAGCAGTTTTAGATTTACAGAAAAGTTGCAAACCGAGGCACATTTGTGGAAGCTAAAACACGATAGCGCTCCGTTACTGTTCCCGCTACTCCAGGCTTCAGGTCACACGCTGCCCCAGGGTCCTCTTTCTGCCCTGGATCCCATCCAGGATCCTACCTTTTCGTGGCCTTGACAGCTATGAGGAGGACTCCTCAGATGTTTGTAGCATGTTCCTGATTTGGGGTTTGTCTGCCGTGTTTTCTCCTGGTTGGACAGGGGTTGTAGGTTTTTGGAAAGAAGACCCCAGAAGTGAGGTGGCCCTCTTGTCACATCACATCAGGGCACCTGATGTTTGCATGACATCATGGGGGCTGTATGCCTGGTCACATGGCTCAGGTGGTGTCTGCCAAGGAGAGTTGCAGTCTCTTTGGCAGTCTCCGGTCTCTTTGGCAGCCACTCAGGGAGAGGCAGCCCACCCTGCTGGGGGTGGGAGCTAAGCTCAGGGAAGACCCACCGTGTAGTCTGGAATTCCATGAGGAGGACGGACTTGTGGGTGTGTGTCTGCACTCTGGAGGGGACCCAGCTCTGTGCTGTTTGTCTGGCTACTTCCCTGTTCCAGCCTTGGCTGCTCATCCGTTCCATCCTTGGCCACCAGGACGTCATCAGTCCCCAGGTCCTTGTTTTGAGCACTTCCTCCCTTTCTCGCACTGCCAGCCACTCCAGCTTCACTTCCTCATGTAATGTTCCTGCCGCAGTTCTCCAAGGAGCGCTAGTTTATTTCATTGGAGAGTGGGATTTAGAGATGAAGAACCAGGCAGTGGGTGTGGGCATTGCTGCTGGGGTGTCATTGCTTGTAGTCCTCTCCATGGACTTGATAACATATCTGTGCATGCTAACCTGTGTGTCCATTTGTGTGCACCAGGTCACACATGCGTGTTGTGTTCTGACCCATGTCCATGGGTGTGCATTAGCCATGTACACACGTGCACACCTCTCGACACACCTGCATTTACAGCTGTTTCTTTGTCTTGCTGGCTGTATCTGTATGTCAACTTGACTTTCCCCTGGTGTCTGAAATCCAGTCCTGTTATTGGGGCTCATTGGGCTTGCGTCCCAAGTATGTGGTCCGAAGAACTGGGTTGATGATGCGCCCCATCCTGTAGCAAGGTGGTCCCAAGACTGATGGTGTAGGGCCAGGCACACTGCCCAGTGTGCTCCCTGAGTCCCCAGTATCTACTCAGCTTTTCCTGTGTGCCCTTCCGGTGGGATGTGTTACTCTTGGTGGTGGTTTCATTCTTCCTGTGGAGCCCCTCTGGCCATCCTTCTGTCTGTCGGGGTCCTGGAGGCCCCGTCTGACACAGCCTGTGGGCCCGCAGGGTGGATTTGAACACCGACAGGAGGATCAGCGCCAAGGAGATGCAGAAATGGATCATGCAGAAAACGGCTGAGCACTTCCAGGAGGCTGTTGCAGAGAGCAGGGCACACTTCCGAGCTGTGGACCCTGATGGTGACGGTATGGCCAGCCCATGACCTGACCCTGAGAGGCCTGAGGCTGCCGGCAGAGGACAGCTCATGGGCAGGAGTGGGGCTCCAGGAAGAGGGAGGGTGGGGGGTACCACTGGCTGTGCAGATGAGGATCTGCACGGCTGGGCTCAGGTGGAGACCCTGTGGCTGGGCTCAGGGATGAAACTTGAAGCTGGTGCTTTGCTGCTTCTGCCTCTATAGCTGCCCATGGCACAAGGATTTTTGACCAATGGCTTAAAATAACTAAAATTCTCTTTTTAAAAAAGGTTCCTTGTTAAAGTTCCTAACAGGTTGGTCTGCTCTTTCAGGCCATGTATCTTGGGATGAGTACAAGGTGAAGTTTTTGGCAACAAAAGGCCACAATGAGAGAGAAGTTGCTGAAAAGATAAAGAATAAGTGGGACCTGAACATCGATGAGGAGAGTGAGTGCTTGGCTCCCACGGCTGGCGTAGGGCGGAGACAGTGCAGGTGCCGGGCGGGGCATGGGTGAGACGTGGCCACAGCCTGTGTTCCTGCAGGGCCTTTAGGCAGACCCTCCGGGACCCTCAGGCACGTTGCAGGGGAGGCACAGGGACAGATGGCAGCCTCTAGTGGCTTGAGCTCTGGGGAGGAGGTGGCAGAAGGTACCAGAGCACTGGGAAGCAGGTCTCGGCTGGGACTGGTCCTCAACCCTGGACGAGGTCTGATCCTGAGAGTCAGTGAGGTTGTGGGGGAGCTTGCCGATGGTGCCTGGCGACCGTGCTACTGAGTGTGGCGACAGATGTAACTCTCCCCTTAGCTTTTCAGAGAAGTTCTTCTAAAAACCTATCTCACTGATACACAATTTGATGCCTGTTAGCTGAGTTCTGAAGCGTCACTGAAGTGTTGTTAGGACGTTTAGTGGTTGCTGTCTTCAGCTCTGCCCTCCCATCCCTCCCTGGGGGTTTGTTCGCAGCCAGGTGTCGGGTTCGGCTCAGTGGGCATCGTCAGAGCGTAGCGCACCACCTGTGGTCTCCCGTTCGGTCTTTCCTCGGCACGTCATCCCCGCCGTTGTCATCTGTATGTTGTCATCTCTTGATGGACTTGCTCCGGCTGTTCCTGAGATGCTCCCCTTTTGTCTCGTGCCCGCCTGGCCGTCGGGGTTGAGTGCATCGCAGCCTCCTGCGGGTGCCCGTGGCCCTGCCTGCCTCTGCTTTGTGAGGGCCAGTGCTGCTGTGTTTAGTATTTGTAGATGCACTGTGGGCACCACTGTTCTTTGTCAGGGTTGGGGTTTCTAGGACTGGCCTCCCTTCTTTGCCACTGAGTGTGTGATCCATGCCTTCTTTCTGTTTGCACTTGCTCTTTTTTTTTTTTTTAAGGTTTATTGTTGTTATTTTAAAATACTTATTTGGCTGTGCTGGGTCTTGGTTGCAGCACATGGGGATCTTGGATCTTTGCTGTGACTTGCAAGATCTTTTGTTGTAGCATCTGAGATCTGGTTCCCCCACCAGAGATCAATCCCAGGCCCCCTGCATTGGGAGCACAGAGCTGTAGCCACTGGACCAGGGAAGTTCCTCTTTAGTTTCTAATTCCCACTTCCACTTGTTCTTGCTGGTGTGCAGGAAAGTGACTGGCTTCTCTGTCTGCCTTCTATCCTGCAGCCTTGCTGTACTTGCTCAGTGGTTCCAGGAGTTTCTTGTCTATTTTGGGGGGTTTTCTTCACAGGCAGTTGTAACATTATTGAACAAAGATAGTGCATTTCCTTTTTGCCAATCATTGTCCCTTTTATTCCTTTTCTTGTCCTAATGCATCAAGATTTCCAGTACAATGTTGAAAAGCAGTGGCGAGAAGGACCATCCTTGCCTTAAATCTGATTTTAGTGGGAAAGCTTTGAGTTTCTCACCATCAATTATTAGTATGATCTTAGCTGTGGAGTTTTTGTGGATGTTCTTTATGGAGGTGATGAGTCGCCTCTGTTCCTAGTCTACTGAGAGTGTTCATGAATGGATTTTGTCAGATGCTTTTTGCATTGTCATTGTTGTTCAGTTGCTAAGTCATGTCTGACTCTTCGCGACCCCATAGATTGGTGCACACCAGGCTTCCCTGTGCTTCACTATCTCCCGGAGCTTGCTTAAACTCATGTCCATAGAGTCCATGACACCATCCAACCAACTCATCCTCTGTCACCCTCCTTCTTCTCTTGCCGTCAGTCTTTCCCAGCATTAGGGTCTTTCCCAATGTGTCGGCTCTTTGCATCAAGTGGCCAAAGTATTGGAGCTTCAGCATCAGTCCTTCCAATGAATTTTCAGGGTTGATTTCCTTTAGGATTGACTGGTTTGATCTGCTTGCTGTCCAAGGGACTGTCAAGAGTCTTCTCCAACACCATAATTCAAAAGCATCAATTCTTCGGCGCTCAGCCTTCTTTATGGTCCAACTGTCGCATCCTTACATGACTACTAGAAAAACCATAGCTTTGACTATACGGACCTTTGTTGGCAAAGTAATGTTTCTGCTTTTTAATATGCTGTCTAGGTTTGTCATAGTTTTTCTTCCAAGGAGCAAGCGTCTTTTAATTTTGTGGCTACAGTCACTGTCCACAGTGATTTTGGACTCCAGGAAAACAAAATCTGCCACTGTTTCCATTTTTTCCCCAGCTGTTT
This sequence comes from Oryx dammah, assembly GCF_014754425.2. NCBI lineage: Eukaryota > Metazoa > Chordata > Mammalia > Artiodactyla > Bovidae > Oryx > Oryx dammah. Next base: position 29,396,009 of record NW_024070205.1, on the reverse strand, counting down.
GCCATGAAGTGATGGGACTCGATGCCAGGATCTTAGTTTTTTGAATGTTGACTTTTAAGCCAGCTTTTTCACTCTCCTCTCTCACTCTCCCCAAGAGGCTCTTCAGTTCCTTTTTACTTTCTGCCCTTAGAGTGGTATCATCTGCATATCGAAGGTTGTTGATATTTCTTTTGGCAGTCTTGATTCCAGCTTGTGATTCATCCAGCCTGGCATTTCTCATGATGTATCTTGCATAGAAGTTAAATAAGCAGGGTGACAATATACAGCCTTGACGTACTCCTTTCCCAATTTGGAACCAGTCTGTTGTTCCATGTCCAGTTCTAACTGTTGGTTTTTGATATGTGTACAGGTTTCTCAGCAGTCAGGTAAGGTGGTCTGGTATTCCCATCTTTATAAGAATTTTCCAGTTTATTGTGATCCACATAGTCAAAGGCTTTGGTGTAGTCAATGAAGCAGAAGTAGATATATCTCTGGAATTCTTTTGCTTTTTCTATGATCCAGCGGCTGTTGGCAATTTGATCTCTGGTTCTTCTGCCTTTTTAAAATTTAGCTTGTACACCTGGAAGTTCTTGGTTCACATACTGTTGAAGCCTAGCTTGAAGGATTGCGAGCATTACCTTGCTAGCATGTGAAATGAGTATAATTGTGCAGTAGTTTGAACATTCTTTGGCATTGCCCTTCATTGGGATTGGAATGGAAACTGACCTTTTCCGGTCCTGTGGGCACTGCTGAGTTTTCCAAATTTGATGGCATCTATTGATAGGATCCAGAGAAGGCAATGGCATCCCACTCTAGTACTCTTGCCTGGAAAATCCCATGGACGGAGGAGCCTGGTGGGCTGCAGTCCATGGGGTTGCTAAGAGTTGGACACGACTGAGCGAATTCACTTTCACTTTTCACTTTCATGCATTGGAGAAGGAAATGGCAACCCTCTCCAGTGTTCTTGCCTGGAGAATCCCAGGGACGGGGGAGCCTGGTGGGCTGCCCTCTATGGGGTCGCGCAGAGTCAGACACAACTGAAGCGACTTAGCAGCAGCAGCAGCATTGATAGGACCATGTGATTTTTCTTCATTAGCCTGTTGATGTGAATATCAATTGAGTTTCAGATGTCGAACCAACCTTGCCTATCTGGGATAAATCCGACTTGGACTGTAATCTTTGTGTACATTGTTGGGTTTGATCTGCTAATATTTTGTTGAGTGTTTTGCATTTGTATTGATGTGAAATCTGGTCTGTAGATTTCTTTTCTTGTTGTGCGCTTTCTACATTTGTTGTTAGGACCTCATAGAGTGAATCAAGAAGTGTTCCCTCTGCTCTCTTTTGGAAGAGGTTGTGGAGATTGATGTGGCCTCCTCCTCACATGTTTTGTAGAATTCACTTGTGAACTGCCCTTGAGGCTTGGTCTTTGCAAAGCATTTTATTTTTTCATGGGCTACATGAAGTTTAGCTTTATTTTGTGAGCCAGTCTGTCTTTGTAATATATGAGATAAGCTCATTACTGTTTCTGTTTCTTTTTTTCCCTTTCATCTTTCCTTCTGCTGATGTGGGGTTTAGAGACCTCGCTTTCCTTTTCTCAGCAGTCACATGACCCCACATGGCTGCCTGACAGGTGTGAAGAGGGTGCCCGGCTTTGCAGGTGTGCCCATGAGGGCTGCTTGTTGTGGGCAGGGGTTTGTATCTTATAGCTTTACTTTTTCCTGTTCATATGGATGACACCCGTTTAACTTAACAGAGTACAAGTTTAGAGCATTTCAGTCTGTTCCTGGGCGGAATAGATGCCCCCTTCCTGTGCAGGTGATGCCACCCAGGGTTTTGGTTCTGCTGTTTTTTTTAAACCAATTTTCTTCCTATTTTTATATGTCTCCATTTTGTGTTTCCATTATTTTCCTGTGGTTCAGACAGTCTCCTGAAGGTGTCCTTTAGAGGTGGCTGGGGCCTGGTTTTCCTGTTAGCATTGGAGATTTGGTGCTGGCTTCTCAGGCAGCTGCCAGTCATCTCTGCCTGGTTGTCCTCAGCGCCCTTTCCCTGAGGTGTGTGTGGGTCAGGATGTGTCCTTCCTGGATCTAGAGGTTGTGGAGTCTCTGTCTGCACAGCCCTCAGCTGACTCCCCTGTGCTTGTGCATCTGGGCAGGGGTGCACAGATCTGGGGATCAGAAGTGAAGAGCAGTGTCGGGGTGCCCGGAGACCCTAGAGTGCATTGGGGGAGGGCTGGCTGGTGAGCCCCTGTGGGTCCTCAAGGCCGCTGTCCCAGTGCACCCAGACAGGCTCCCTCCAGGCCTCCAGCTGGTGCTGCCAGGTCCCCGCTCCTGGCCACTGCGCTCCAGTCTGTCTCCTGCACGAGGACACCTGAGCTGAGGGCCCACCTGAATCCCAGTGGTCTCACCTTAAGACCTTTCACCAATTATATCGGCAAAGACCTTTCCAAATCAGGTCTCGTTTGCAGGCTTTGGGTATACTGCACTTGCTTTTCCCCCTCCCCCGCTGGACACACAGATCATTGCCGACCACTGGCCTCCAGGGTCCCCGCTCCCTGCATTGGACCTTTTCATGGCAGGGGGAGTGAGTGTCACTTGGGGGACACATGACTTATCTCTGGAGACTGGGTTTTCCTTCAGAGCACTGCCCAGTGAACGGGAGGAAACAGAAAGGAATCAGGCTGCCTTGGTTCCTGCAGAGCTGGCGGCCTGCCGTAGTTTTTCCACTGCCCAGGAACGAGTAGGGGTGGGGGGGTCTGTGTCTGAAGGGGTCTGTGTCTGGGTTGGGGGGCCTGTTTAGTTGAGAGTTTGTGTCTGCGTCTTGGGGGCCTGGGCATCTGTTCTCTGGGGGCTGAGTTCCCCTCCGAGGGCTGAGTCCTTGTCCCTGCACCTCTGTCTCCCGAGCTGCCCCCTTCTCTTGGGCTGTGGGTCTCAAAACTTTCCAGATGTCTGCAGTGGTCCTGTGTGCCTGGGTCCTCACGGACACACCTCTCTCAGCACAGGAAGTCCTGGAGAACCTCAAAGACCGCTGGTATCAGGCGGACAATCCGCCCCCGGACCTGCTGCTGACAGAGAGCGAGTTCCTATCGTTCCTGCACCCTGAGCACAGCCGCGGCATGCTGCAGTTCATGGTCAAGGAGATCATCCGGGACCTGGGTGAGGCCTGGCCATGGAGGTCAGCCTGGGCTGGTCCTAGACTGGGTGGCCTGAGGGACTGTGTGCTCGCTGCTCTTGGTCATGCTGAGACCACACAGATTGAAAACCTGATGGCATAGCCCCATTGGCTGAGTTTCTCCCGAGTGGCCTTGGTGGTCCTGTGCCCACTGGAGTCTGACATCTGCCCTCCTGTCCCACAGACCAGGACGGTGACAAGAAGCTCTCGCTGTCTGAGTTCATCTCTCTGCCCGTGGGCACCGTGGAGAACCAGCAGGGCCAGGATGTTGATGACGGCTGGGTGCGGGACAGGAAGAGAGAGTTCGAGGAGCTGATTGACGCCAACCACGATGGGATCGTGACCATGGCGGAGCTGGAGGTGGGTGCGGGGCCATCCTGTGCTGGGAGCAGAGTTGATTTGGCTGTGGCTGGGCACTGGTCAGGGGAACTGGAGCCTCCGAGCTGGGCCGTGCAGCCAATGTCATGGGCTCCCCTTCTTGGGTCCAGGTGTGTTGTCCCCCATGGGCAGTCTGGCCAGACTCTGGGGCGGGAGGGCTGTGCACAGGCTGGACCCACTGCCTGCCTGTCAGTGTCTTCCCTGGTGTCGTATGTAGGTGTTGCATGGCCATATTTCCTCCCGTGGCTGGATGAGTCATTGCATTTTATTCCAGAATCCCCTGACCCCTGCTCATAACTGGCAGGATGTCTGGTTTGGGAACTCCTGCCTGTCAGCACTGCCGTCCTGGCAGTTGGTATGCATGTGCCCCGCTTCGGGGCCTCCCTTCCCCCTGCCCTTCTGTGGCTGGACACCCTGATATGAGCAGGGAGGTGCCCACACAGGTGGAGGCTGCCTGGCCCTGAGCCACTTCCAGCCTGGTGCCCGCCTTCCGGAACAGGCCCACCTCCTTGCTCCGCAGCTTCTGTCCTACCAGCCGATGGGTATTACAGACCAGGCTCCGCCTGCTGTAGCCAAGGCGCAGGTGCCCCATGAGTGCAGGGTGTCCTCAGGGGGGTCTTGGTTGCGTAGCTGGGTGTGGCCTGAACCTGAGGAGATGCCCCTGGCCCGGAGGGGTTTGGGGTGTGTCGGGGCTGAGCCACTGCCCTTGCAGGACTACATGGACCCCATGAATGAGTTCAGCGCCCTCAATGAGGCCAAGCAGATGATCGCGATCGCTGACGAGAACCAGAATCACTACCTGGAGCCCGAGGAGGTGCTCAAGTACAGTGAGTTCTTCACGGGCAGCAAGCTGGTGGACTATGCCCGCAGTGTGCACGAGGAGTTCTGAGCCACCACTGCACCCCCGCCCCCTTCCTGCCCCCGCAGCACCCCGCGGGCTGCCCGCACCCTGATTCCAGTGTAATCGCTGCATCTCGCTTCTGAGAACTCAGAGCCCCGCTGCCGGAGGCACTGACCACATCAGGGCGGTGGGCTCCCCCACCGTGGGAAACGATGAAGCTCCTGCCATTCCCTCGAAAACTGAAAGGTGAAGCTTTGCTGGAAACCGGCAGCCAGTGGCCGGGGTGGGGCGGGGTGCTGGGTGGGGCTGTGAGAGCCGCCGGCCCATGGCCTTCAGTCTCTGAGGAGCATGAATATTGGTGACAGGAATCACATTAATTTACTTCAAAATATAGTTGCCTTTTTCTCTCAGCTTCATTTTTTTGATGGGGAAAAAAAAACACATAGACAATTACTTGGGATGTTTGTGGCCAGGCGGCTTCCCCTTGAAGTTTTGCGGTGGGTGGTTTGGTTAGAACCCGGGGCTTCCTAGTGTTGATGTTCACCTGTGATCGGGTGGGGCCTCAGCTGCCAATTTAAAGTGAGGAGCGAGAGTCCAGGCCTGGGTGAGGCTACCTGGGAGGGACCAGGAGGAAATGGGACTTTAGGACGGAGCGGGGCTCTGAGGATGAGCGCTCCCAGGGATGGGGGTAGAGAACTAGGGGCACTCACAGCGTTTGGAAAGCACAGGAGACCTGGCCTGGGGCTCCCTGCCGGAGATGGTGAGGCTGGGGAGCTGGGATCCTGCAGTGGGGGAGATGAGGCGACAGGTCCTCTACTGGCTCCTTCCCAGGGTCTGCTGTGCCTGATGCGTGGCTGGCATGTGGGGTGGAGGAGATGATACACTGGGGGTCAGATGACTGAGGGAGGGTCACCCACCAAGCTCGCTGCCTCCCAGCTGGCCCCTGCCAGGCACTGTCGGAGGCCTGAACCCATGAGGCCTTAGTGAATGGCTCACCTGGCTAGATGGTGTACGTGGGCCTCGGCTGGGGCGGGGGCTCTGGCCGAGTGGGTATCAGGGCCAGCCTGAGCTGCCCACGTGACCTGCTTCCGAGCAGTGTGGGGAGGGGCTGCCCCAGAGGAGCAGGGCGCGGCGACAGAGCTGGTTTCCAGACAAACAAGAGGAAAGAATGTTTTCAGAACTGAGACAGAATGCGGGGCCATGGCGGTGGCTGAGGCTGAGCGTGTAGGCGGGCAGCCGCCAGCAGGTGTAACTTAGCTGGGACAGAGATGTCAGTCAGCCACATCCATGGGCTGCCATATGTGGACCCCGTGTGCGGCAGGTGTTAGGGCCTCGGGCAGAGGGTGGGGTGGTCCTGTAAGGAGTAGGGTGCTGCCAGGCCCTGAGTTACTGCCATCTCAGATGCTATAGTTTGTCTTAGAAATGTTTTTCTCACCTTCAGTGGGAGAGGTGTACAATACTTGCACGCACACGTGTGTATAGCAGACTGCCTAGGTGCTCTACCCCTCCCATGTGGACCCTCCCTCTCTGGAGGGCTGGGGCAGGGACCTGCGGTGGCCCCTGCCTGCAGGCAGAGCCAACGGGTGGAATTTCCTGCAGGTGGGGAGGGAGCCCCACTTCTTACCTGTGCCCATCACCACCAGGAGGAGGGGGATTTCCAGCCCCTGCGGGAGGCTCCCCGCCCAAAGCTTCAGGTTAACTGTTAAGCAGAGAATCCTGTCTCTTGGTTCAGATTTTAAAGGCACCGAAGACACAGAACAGCCTCTGCCTTGGGGCACCAGGATGAGAGCTCTGTGTGGGAGGAAGCGTGTGCACATGTGTGCATGCGTGCCCGTGCTCGTCTCCCCTCATGCCCCACAGTGCCAGCATACCAGCCGTCCTTCTGTTCCAAGGGCCCCCGGGGCTTGTCTTTCCTGTCTCCCCCAAACCCGGGTGGCTGTGGGGTCAGGGAGAGCCTGGCACGGCCTCCAGAGTGTTGGGAGAGGCAGCGCTCGTCCAGCCAGGGGGCAGAGCAGAGGGGCTGTCCTCATGGGCCACCCCTTCTAGACACAAGCCCAGGGCTTCACGAGGGCAGCACACACACGTCCAGGCACGTGGGGCTAGCACCACACATGCGTGCCACACATGTGGCTGACACATGCTCCCAGGCACACATCACACCCAGGACACCTGGGTGCTTGACCAGCAGTGCATGTTGGGTCTGCGTGGGGGGCTTATCCTCTTCCAGTCCTGGAGGCTGGACATCGGAGACCCAGGTGTGGGCATGGCCAGTGTTGCTGTGTAGACAGCCGTTTTCTCTGGGTCCTCATGTGGTCGGCTTCTGTGCATGTCTGTGCCCTGACCTCGTCTTATGTGGACACAAGCCACACAGGATCGGGCCCTCCTGTGACCCCACCCCGCCATCATTGCCCCCTAAGAGGCCCCTTCTTCCAGCATAGCCACATGAGGGTCGGGCTTCCATGTGTGGGTCATGGCTCTAACATGAATTCAGCCCCTGGCGCCTCCTGCTGTGCTCAGGGATGTGCAGCTGCTTTCTCACACCTGCACACGCCTGCACACACTTGGCCAGGCTGGCACTCACTTTGGGCACTGGTCAGGAGGTGCCCAGTCCACCAGAACTGCTGGCATTGGTCTGGGCTACTTTTGGACACTTGGGCCAGTGACCGTGCTCCGGAGCCCCCAGTACCACCTCCCCTCCCCCATAGTGGATGCCTGACTCTGTGTGCTGCCCTAGCTCACCCAATGACTCTGGGCACCCTTTGGTGAAGCGGAGGGGAGGATTGGCATTAGTGCGGCCCGCCCATTTCTCCTGAGGGTTCAGCCCTGCAGAGAGACTGGGAGTCTAGAAGCAGTGAGCCAGGTGAAGGTGTCCCAAGACCATTCTGGTCTGGGCAGCTTGGCTAGGCTGGGCAGGGCAGGGGGCAGCCAAGATGCCTGGCCAAAGGGGCTCCAGCTCCACTTCACCTTGGGACAGGAGTGGGAGTGTCCTGTGGTGGGTGCAGACCAGCTGGGCTGGAGAACTGGCCTGGCCCTAGTAGGGCTGGGGGAGCTGCGCGTCCCTCCTCGGACCCTGAGTCTGCTGGCTGGGCTGAGCTGAGGCCTGTGGGCCCCCGGCCAGAAGAGAAGGCTGGGAGTAGGCTTCCCAGGCTAGCTGCCTTCCAGCACTTCCTGGGGCCCTCCTAGTCCCCTCCTGGTCCCCTCCTCCTGCCCTCCCCACCCCTCCCCCGCAGCCCTTATAGCCACATCCTGCAAGGAAAAACCCCAGACTCCCAGAGCCTCGGAGCTGAGAGGAGCTGAGAATGTGCGTGGGGACCCAGCCGCCCAGGGCGCCGGGCTCAGCCCTCCTGCTCCTTGGGCTCGTGCTGAGTGCTGCGGCCCAGCCCCACTGTACTGGGGACACCTACCCCAGTGGCAACAGGTGCTGCAAAGAGTGCCAGCCAGGTGAGTGGCCTGGACATGGAGTGGGGGAGGGGTGCCTGCAGGGACCTAGGACCAGGAGACAGAGTCGGAGGACACGGATGGGGCGGCAGCGACCTGCAGATGGGGTCACGCACTGCAGGTGTCATGAGGCAAGTGGAGCTGGGTTAGTGGGTGATCTGAAGCCACGCCTGGGATGACGGGCCAGCCAGAGGCCGGGTGGGGCTCCTGGGGGAACGCCGGGCTGTGCAGGGCTCTGACCCCGGCCTCCCTCAGCAGGTTATGGGATGGAAAGCCGCTGTATCCACAATCGGGACACAGTGTGCAGCCCGTGTAAGCCTGGCTACTACAACGAGGCCGTCAACTATGAGCCCTGCAAGCCCTGCACCCAGTGCAGCCAGAGTGAGCACCCTGGGTGCCCGGCACCCCCGTCAAGACTCGACCGTGGCAGGGGCCTGCCCTGCCCCCCGGGGCCCCACAGCCAGCTGAAACGACCCACAGGGCACCTCCTCTTCCTAGGGCCCCAGGACCACGTGGCTTTTTTGGGCCGGTGGGGGGCGGGGTGAGACCCAGAGTCAAGGGCTGCAGAGGGTCCTGAGCAGACTGGGGGGGTTAGAAGGGTGGTCAGAGCTGCTGCAGGTGACCCTTGGGGCCGTCTGACCAGGAGGGATGTGGCGTGCGTGGTGAGAGAGAATCAGAAGCTGCCCAGCTGTGAGGGGCTGCTGGTCGGGAAGGTGGCTGTGGACCCTTGACCCCCATCCTCAGCCTGCTCTGCAGCTCTGGCCTCCCCACTGACCACCCACCCCACCCAACCCCCAGGAAGTGGGAGTGAACCCAAGCAGAGATGCACACCCACCAGAGACACGGTCTGTGGCTGCAGGCCAGGCAGCCAGCCCCAGGACAGCTACGGCTACAAGCGTGGAGTTGGTGAGGGGGCCTTGGGAGCTATGTGGAAGGAGCATGTCCCTCACACGCTGTCACTGCTCCTCCCAGAGCCCCCACCCCAGCCCCAGCTGAATGCCCCTTCCCCAGCAGATCACACTAAGATGGGGGTGGGGGTCTCCCAGGTCAGGGGCCACGGGTGGCATGCACATGGGGAGGGGCTCTCGGAGACCCTGGGGAATGAGTCTCTGGGCACCCCAGGGGTGGCAGATGGGCAGAGCCTGCTGACTCTGTTGCAGACTGTGCCCCGTGCCCACCAGGACATTTCTCCCCGGGCAATGACCAGGCCTGCCAGCCCTGGACCAAGTGAGTGTCCCTGTGGCCGGAGGGCTTGGGTGGCCTGGAGTCTGGGAGCCAGGGGTCAGTTCTGGGAGTAGGAAGCTGCTGGTTGGGAGCTCCTGGGCCTGAATCCCTGTAACCCTTGCCCCGCCCCGCTCCGTGATGGTCCGTGCCCCCACCATAACCCCTGCTCAGCCCTGGCCCAGCCTCCCACTGGCCTTCCTACTGGGTCAGAGTAGGGCGCCTGTGAGACCCCAGCCCAGGCCCTGGGAGTGTGAGCCTCACTCACAGCGGAAAGGTTCCTGTCCTTGTCGGGGTGAGCCAGAGCAAGCAGGAAGAGAGTAGACGGGGGGTTTGGGAGAGGAAAGTGCAGGTGGGAGCAGGCTAAGCGCAGGAGGGCCCGGCAGAGTCTGCGGCCCCTCTCCTCGCCACCTTTGGCCTGGACTCTGATGCTGCCTGAGTGACCCCTGCCAGTGTGGACCCCTGTTGCTTCCCACATCTCCCTGGTACTGCCCCAGTTCTAGGCCCATCCCACTGATGGGGGAGGAGAAGGGGGACTCTGGCCTGATCAACACTCTTGCCTGCCCTCAGCTGCACCTTGTTAGGAAAGCGAACATTGCGGGTGGCCAATAGCAGCTCGGACGCCATCTGTGAGGACAGGAGCCCCCCAGCCACACCACCGTGGGAGACCCAAGGCCCTCCAGTCCAGTCCACTACTGCCAAGCTCACCACCTCCTGGTCTAAGGCCTCACAGGGGTCCTCCATGCCCCACACAGAGCCCCCCAAGGGTAAGGGGACCTGGCCTTGCCCCAGCAGGGCCCTCCCCACAACCCAAAAGGGGAGTGGAATGGGTGGGGAGGATGTGAGTAGAAAACTCCCTCTGGGCTCGGTGGGGCCCTCCCTATTGTGGGTCCCTTCCCGTGGCAGACCCCACCCAGCAGGCCCTGCCTCCTTGCAGCCCCTGAGCTGTCTGCTGTCCTGGGCCTCGGCTTGGGCCTGGGCCTCCTTGCCCCTGTGGCTGCCATGCTGGCCCTGCTCCTCCACCACAGGGCCTGGAGGCTGCTGACCAACACCCCCAAACCCCCAGGTGAGTGCTTGTGGCAGGCCCCAGACCAGACGGCCTCCCAAGGTGTGGGACCCCTGCCCACCTCTCACCTCTTGCTCGTACCTCCTCCCCAGGGGGAAACAGCTTCCGGACCCCTATCCAAGAGGAGCACACTGATGCCAACTCCAGCCTGGCCAAGATCTGAACAACGTCTGCTGGGGTGGGAGCCGGTGACCCCTCCCCAGGATGGGGCCCCCGAGGGGCAGGGGGGCCCCCAGGTGCAGGTTGCCCCCCTGTCACCCCTGCGCCTGGCACCCTGACCCCTGCCCTGTGCCGTTTTAGGTGCTCCTGGGCTGGCCCTGGGCTCTGCTACGTATGCTGTGCATACTCTCCGCCCAGGGTGGGCCCCCAATAAATGACGTTGGCAGATGTGGGCCTCTGACTGGGCTGCCTAGGGCTGGGGGGTGGGCAGGGGCTCCCCTGGATCCTTCACAGATCCCAGGGCTGCTGTCCTGTTCCCTGGGCACATCCCACCACCTGTAGGGGCTGGGGGAGCCAAAATAAGTGCCCTGGGGAGTCAGTGCTGCACCTGTCAGCCACAGGAGACCCTGACCCGGGGACCTTCCCTGGGCCACTTGGGAGGGGCTGGCAGGGGCTGGCCCCAAAGGTCATCCAGGACCACCCCTCAGGTTGCTAGGGCTCCTCCCAGGAGAGGGCACAAGTGTCTGTTTCTTCTCAAACCCCATGCCCTGCTAGACCCAAGTGTATGGTGACCCTACGACCCCCACGACACCTGCAGGGCCCCCGAGTCCCCTGAGACCAGATCCATGCCCTCAGGGAAACTGGATGCTTCTGACAGGGCTGATCCTTCATCCACCCTGGGCGGGAACAGAACGGGCACCGTTATGCGAAAAGGTTCCCAGGTGGGAAACTTGTGTCCGTGGACAGCAGAATGGGCTGTAAAAGCCCGCATGGTCAGACCATCCTGCTGGTCAGCACTGGGGGCGGCCCTGGCTTGGGCAGAGGTGTGGACTTGGGGTGAGTGGCCAAGGGCTCACTTGAGGTGTGCAGGTTAAACAGCTCAGGGAGCCCAGGTCAGCGTGGAAATGCTCCGCAGCCGATAGACATTTGCGCCCCGGGTGTTCAGACAGATTGCAGAGCTCCACTGAACTGAAGCTGCTGTTGGGGGGGTGGTGGAGCAGAGAAAATTCGGGCAAGAGCCCGGGGCCTCACCTGGTGCACTTGGCAGATGAGCGCCTGGCTTTCTCTCACACCTTTCCCCGCCTGGTGGCCAGGACCCAGGCATCGCTGCACCAAGAGGGACCTCCAGCAGCTGAAGACCCTCCTGCCACATGTGTCAGGCTGCCTTCCTGCCCCCTGGCCCAAGTTTCTTGGGCTAGCTTTCCTCTCTAGAGCTGTCCTGGAGGCCCATCCATCTCTCCTCAAACCTCTGACCTCTGGTGGCCTCTTGGGGAAAAGGAACAATGGGACCATCATGTGTTCTTGGAAGGCTCTCAGGATGCAGCAGTGAACACACACACCCTGTGCCCTTAGAACGGGCAGCAAATTGGCAATACCGGTCAGGGGCCTGTGGTCCCTGGGCAGTGCAGAGACTGTGCAGAGAGTCTACGGAACAAGCCGGAGGGGCCTAAGGGAGAGCCCAGGGCCTTAGGGCCTGGAAGGTCGAAGGTCAAGGGAAGGGGCTTCCTCCCCAAACCTCCCAGCTGCTTCTCAGCCACGAGCCCCCCACCTGAACCCTTGCCTGGCGGCTCCACCTCTGAACAGCTGACAAATGAACGGACAGAGGTTGATCACTTTCAGTTTGCTTTCATGCGGCCGCTAAGCACACTCTCCACTCCTGTCTCTGCTGACAAGCCTCCTAAACCCTGCTGAGCTACCCCCTGGGCCCACAGACACCCACCCTGATATGCCCACACTGGGCCCTCCCCGCTCCAGGGCCCCCACCTGGCTCCCCATCCTCCTTCCTCAGCCCTCCTGATTAACACCTGGACCCCGCATGGGACCCTCTGCCCCATGAATGAGCGTCACTTGTGTGAGCTGAGACAAATGAAAAATGTGATGAGCTGCTCAAAAAGTATTGGAAAATACAGCTGGCAGATAGAGATCTCCCCCGCAGTGCCAGGTCACAGAAACTCCGCAGCTTGCGGCTGCGTGGGAGGGCCCTTCCGGAGCCTTGGGGACCAGAGGGCAACACAGGTCCCCACCCCCAACGTCAGTCTTGCCTCTTGTCACACACGACCCTCCCTCTGGTTTCCTGCTGCTGCAGGTGGCAGTCCCCTTTGCACAGACAGCTGCCCCCTGGTGCCTGCTGTGCTGGTCAGCTTCCAGAAGGGCCAATAGAGAGGACCTGGTTGGACAAGTATAATTTTAGGGGATTTATCATTTTTTTCTTAGGCTCTTACCAGAATTGGGGTGACACCAACCTGGTACAGACCTAACTGTTCAGGCCTTTAAAATGAGCAGTGGCAGAAGGTCCAGAACTGCCCAGTTCTCCATTCCGCCACCTTGCCCTGGGATCCAGTGATCGCTCAAACCATCCTCCAGTCTAGGAGCTGAGCTGTAATCTGGTGGTCCAGAGAGAGGGCCAGTCCTAGGGGCCTCACCTTGCCCTCTAGGAACCAGAGCCACAGCCTCTGCAGAGACCCTCCCTTTTCTGCAGGGCCCAGTTGCTTCTCTGAGGAGGGCCTTGCACATGCTGGGACCTGAGTCACAAACCCTGTCATTCTCAAACCAAGTTTCATGGGTCTGCCCTGGTCACCAGGTCATGGCCCTCAACCTACCTATGGGTGCCACCAAAATCACACTCCTGGGACCCCCACTGCCCACCCTACAGCATTCCCAGGAATCTCTGCCCATTTCCCCTGTATCAAGCTTCCACTGGAGGGCCAAGAAATCTGGGGAGGCTTCCTGAAGGAGGCAGGGCCCCAGAAACTAAGGTGAAGAAACTAAGGTTCATAGAGACAAGGGACAGTCTCATGGCAAACTGCAGCCTGGACAACCCCTCCTCCCCACTTCAGGGTTCACTTGCTGTTTCTGGAGGCTGAGTTCTCAGCCTGAAGAGCTCAAGTGCTCCATCAAGGGCCAGCACATCCACGGGCTGATGGGATTCCTGTGGGGAGAGCTGGGTTGAAGTCTGCAGGGCAGTCAGAGCTGCAGCCTGGACAGCGCCTCCTCTCGACTCTGCAGGGTTGAGCCAATGATTGGTCTCTCCTTTCTGGCTCCTCCTCTCAGGTGTCAGCACAGCTGTAGCCTCCAGTGTATGTGGTGTCTGGAGCCTGGCCAGGCCCACTTGGCCAAGCTGAGGAGCTGGGGGAGACTTGTCCTAATTTCCCAAAGTGGGGGGCTTGTTCTAATCCTCAGAAAGCAGGGACTTGTTCTGATCCCTGGATGGGTTCTGAGGCTGCTCAGTGCTGGCAATCCAGGACTTCTGGGAGGTTGTGGGGTCCCTGGCCTGGAGGCTTCAGAGGATGAGGGATTTCATCCCACCCGCTCTGGGTATTGGAGGGGCCTCACAGTGCCCCCCTGGGTAAGTTGGAAGTGGAGAGGGGGTCAGCCAGGAGCCAAGGGGCACAGTGAGGAAGCAGTCCTTGTTGAGAGTTGTCCCACCCCCAATGACTCAGGATGCTGTCTGCCACCCCGCATCCGGCGCCCACCCACACTCCAGTTCCTTCAGGCTTGGTGGCCTCAGGTTTTACATAGAAAACATTTCTGACCACCCCCCGCCCGCCCTCCTGTGATGTGGCTGGGGGTACGTGTGGTGTTTCCTCTGACAAGGCACATACATTTAGGTCACATTTAGTTCCCCGAAAAGAATTCCTGGCCCAAAGGGCACGATCACTTAGGAATCCCCCAAGGTCACCTTCACACATGGGTCGCTCAGGTGTCTGGTCCTCTGCGGTCAGTTGCTCTGCAGCCTACGATGGGACCTGCTCTCTTGGGGTCCCTCTGGGACCCCTTGAATTGTTTTTTTCTTTCTTTTGGTTGCACACAACTTGTGAGATCGTAGTTCCCTGATCAGAGATTGAACCCTAACCCTAACCCTGCCTAAGGCAGTGAAAGTACTGAGTCCTATTAACTGGACTTTCAGGGAATTCCCATCCTTTGAATTAAAAAAAAAGTAGTTTTTATAGCAGTTTTAGGTTCTCAGCAAGTGAGGGGGAATCTTCCCCTCATCAATACCCCCTCTTCAGTGCTCAGCTGCGTCCGACTTTTTGTGACCCTGCGGACTGCAGCACACCTGGCTTCCCTGTCCATCACCAACTCCTGGAGCTTGCTCAAACTCATGTCCATGGTTGGTGATGCCATCCAACCATCTCATCCTCTGTCATCCCCTTCTCCTGTCATCAATCTTTCCCAGCATTAGTGTCTTTTCCAATGAATCAGCTCTTCATATCAGGTGCCCAAAGTACTGGGGCTTCAGCTTCAGCATCAGTCCTTCCAATGAATATTCAGGGTTGATTTCCTTTAGGATGGACTGGTTGGATCTCCTTGCAGTCCAAGGGACTCTAAAGAGCCTTCTCCAACACCGCTGTTCGAAAGCATCAATTTTTCAGTGCTCAGCTTTCTTTATGGTCCCACTCTCACATCCACACGTGACTACTGGAAAAACCATAGCTTTGGGGGCCTTGGTCAGCAAAGTAATGTCTCTGCTTTTTAATATACTGTCTAGGTTTGTCATAGCTTTTCTTCCAAGGAGCAAGCTCTATATAGTCAGCAAAAACAAGACAGGGAGCTGACTGTGGCTCAGATCATGAACTCCTTATTGCAAAATTCAATAACCCTGAGGACAGTGCATTTGTTACAAAAGACAAACCTGCACTGAAAATTCATCCTAACCCAGAGTCGGTAGTTCACGTCCGGTGGCTCGTCCTGTGCTCTGGACAGACGTGTAATGACGCGTCCTCGCCGCTGAAGTTTCCAGAGCAGCCTCACTGCCCCAAACCTCGGCCCACGCCTTGGATTTTGAGTCGCAGGGTCTCGGGGGTCCCGCATGGGAACAGTCCCTCGGGCCTCTTTGGGGCGTGGCCGAGGCGGAGCCGCACGCGGGGCGGGATCTGGGCGTGTCCGGGAGGGGCCTGCTTCCTAAAACCGCGGGGCGCGCGGCCAGGGGGACGCCATGGGGGCGAGGGGCGCGCGAGTGGCCCTGTGTGGTGTCGCGCTGCTCTGCGCGCTGGGCCTGGGCCAGCGCTCCCTCGGCGATCTGAGCTGCAGCCCTGGCCAAGTTCTGCATGGGACGGGGACAGACGCACGCTGCTGCCGCTGCGCCCCAGGTAAGGCAGGCGGGAGCCCCTGAGCGGAGGGCGGCAGCGCGGCGAGCCTCCCCGTGCTCAGGGCAAGCTTTCTGGGTCCAAAGCCCCGATCCCAGCGCAACCCGGCGGAGGCAGAAGTGGCTTGGGGATTAGGGATTGGGGGTTGAGGGATGGTGGTCGGGAGGTGGGGCAGGGGCAGGGGGTGTGGGAACCTTCCCCAAGCCAGGTCAGGGGTCCCAGTGTAGAGGAGGGCTGTCCCTGTTCCTTCTGAGTGGGTAGTGAATGAGCCCTTGGCTGTCACTCAGGCTCAGTTTGGGGTTGCACCCCTCTTCCTGCCAGCTCCCTGCCTCAGACCTGCATATCTGGGTGGGAGGAAAGTGGAATGGGTCAGTTTGGGGACAAATATTCCCCGGAAAACACCCAGGGTGTCACCCTGCCAGGACCTGGGGGGTGGTAAGGGGCTCTTAGAGTTTAGGTCTCAGTGTCGTGGACACTGTGGACAGCAGTCGGGGAGGGATGGGCAGGCTGACGGCCATGCAGGATGCAGAGGGGGCCGGGAGTAGATCTCCCAGGCAACCCCCTTGTCTGTTGGGATGGCTCCGGGTCACATTGAGTCATGGTTACCCTGGGTGAGAACAACTTCAGGGCAATGGGGGATGCAACCAGGCCAGGTGGGTGAAGGAGCTGGGTGCCCAGGAGGGAGGGGCACAGCTGGACCAAGCCAGGGTCCTGCCTCCCAGACAGTACTCTGCCCAGCTGAGGTAGCCCTGCCCTGTCCCACATTTCCCTGGGGGGTAAGAGGGGGTGCCCCAGGGAGGGGGCTCCCCCCAGCTGCTGAGAGAGCTGCTTGTTCCCTACCCAGATAAGGGGACCTGTCCTGAACCGGACTGCCAGTGTATCCAGCCTGAGTTCCACTGTGGAGACCCGCAGTGTAAGAGCTGCAAGTACCACTCCTGTCCGCCTGGCCAGGGAGTGCAGCCTGAAGGTAAGTGGTTGGTGGGGGTGGCCCATACAGGCCAGGGGCGTTGACAGGGCCCAGCCAGAGCTCATAGCAGCTGGTGTGGAAGAAAGCTTGCTTGCAAGTAGGGGTACGGACACCCACGGGGCAGATGGGCGCCAGTGTGGGCTCCTATGGAATCCTGGAGGGCAGGCAGTTCTCTTGTTCTGGCATCTCAGCCCTCGCTGGAGGCACAGCACCCACTGTGTGTGTGGCTCTCTTGGCCTAGGTGTCTTCGTCCAGAAATGATGCCCTTAGGGCTGGTTGTGAGGAACAGAGGGGTGTCCAGGACTGTCTGGCCCTTAGGCCCTGGCTCAGACTATGTCCAGGTCTATACCCACCCTGACCCTCCAGGTGGAGCCCAGTCTGGAGTTCAGCCCCTTATCTGGAAGGAGCCTCTCATCCTCTTAGGGAGCTCTTTACCTGGGGGGCGGGGCCTGCCTGAGCACGTTGGGGCTGGGGGAGTGAGGGCAACAGGGGGCTGTGTGAGGTTTTGGGGTAGGGAAGCCTAGGGTGACTGGGGCACAGCCTTACTCCAATCTCCAGGGCCCTCACCAGCCTTCCGCCCCCCAGCCTCCTGGAGCAAGCAAAGACCCAAGCTGGCTCTTGCCAGGCTTCAACCCCGCCCCGCTCCATCATTTGCAAGCAGATGCCTCTCCTCCCCCATATCCCTTCAGGGACCCTCCACTCAGCCCTGAGTCACAGCCTGCCCTGGAAAGGGGCACACTGGGGACCTGATTTATCCCAGGCCCAGGTCCTGTAGGCACCAGAGGCTCCTGTCAAATGGATGAGGTGCGGGGGGTGGGTGTCCTTCTGCTGGGGACCTGGACACCAGCAGGATCCCATCCCAGCCACCCCTGCAGCCACTGTATGTTTGTCTGTCTCCAGGCAACTTCAAATTCGGCTTTGAGTGTGTTGACTGTGCCGTGGGGACCTTCTCTGGGGGCCATGAGGGCCGCTGCAAACCTTGGGCAGAGTGAGTGCTGGTGGGGCCTTCTGGTGGCTGGGCGGTCCAGGCAGGCTTGAAGGCGGGGCCTCTGCTGTCCTTTCTGGTGCAGTGACCCCCAACAGCTCAGAGGACTGCAACAGTGCGGAGGAGTGCTCGGGTCGCCGAGGGCTGACCGAGGGCTCTGTCCGTGTGTCCCAGCTGCATCCAGCTTGGGTTTCCCACCCTGTTTCCCGGAAACAAGACGCACAATGCTGTGTGCAGCCTGGGGCTGCCGCCCACTGAACCACCCAGCCCGCTGACCATCGTCATCCTCGCCCTGGCTGCCTGCATCCTGGCCCTGACCGTGACCCAGCTAAGCCTGCACATCTGGCAGCTGAGGCGGCAAAGAGTGTGGCCCCCAGGTCAGTTGTGCCTTGGGGAGGGGGGGGTCCCCTGCCTGCCTGCTGATCGCAGCCCCTCTGCAGAGACCCAGATCCTGGAGGCCCCACCACCCCCACCCGAGGACGCCTGCAGTTGCCAGTTCCCTGAGGAGGAGCGGGGTGAGCGGCTGTCAGAGAACAAGGGCCGCCAGGAGGACCTGTGGGTGTGAAGTGCAGAGGGCCCATGCCAGGCCCTCCCTGGAGCTGGCCCAGGCTGGCCCTCAAGAGCAAGGGCTCTGGGTCCCGCGGTGGGGCCCCAGCTCTGGGCCCGGCCCTGCTCCCCTCGATGGTGGAAGCAGGTGGGGGGTGGTGACAGTGATCAGTGCCCTGGATCATGCCGAAGAGGCGGCAGCTATGGCTGGACCCCGTGGAAGACACAGACACACAGTGCCTCCTTCTCTTGCTGCCCCACTGGGGCCGCATCTGTGGGCCCCTGGTTCCCAGGACAGGAGGCCAAGGACCTGGCTACAGGCAGCACTCAATAAACGCTTGTCCAGTGACCTAAGTGGATGTGTGCTGGGGGAGAAGGGACAGGTTCTGTATTCTCCCCCCGCCAATGCTCACAGTCCCTTCCTAGCTGAGGTGGGAGTGGGGGTGGGGCTGAAGCAGGACCATTACAGTCCTCCGCACAAGCCCTCAGCTGGGACCACAGGGGAGGCATGTTTTGCTGGACCTCTGCCCTCTGTGCCTCTTGGCTGCCCTGTCCAAATCCATTCTCCGGTGGCTGGCCAGGCAGTTGCTCGGGCAGCCGGGTCCTTGGTGTGTGTCTGGTCTCTGTGCCATGGGTGCTCCAGACTCTGGTTCTGGGCTGGCTGCACGTCCCGCTGCTCCCTGTGGGGTACCCGCCCTTGAGTCATTGGGCCCCAGTCTGGGGCAAGGTAAGTTTCCACCCACACTTCCTGGTGGATGTGGGCAGCCTCAGAGCGGCCTGGTTCTAGCCCTCTGTCCAAGCCCTCCTGTTGGCCTCCACCACCTCACAGGGCCCTCGCTCCTGGGGCACTGTCCTGGGGTCTTGCCCAGCGAAGGCGAGCAGTGTTTTTCAGCCTCTTGACAGCATGACCCCTGGGGAGTCTGATAAGGTCTCCCTGGCATCCAGGGCGCGGCTGGCGGGCCAGTGGAGACCTGTCTTGGCAGCGGCCCTCTCCAGCTGTCAGTTCACCTGCCCCCCTGCTGTCTGTGGCCCCAAGTGTTCTACCTCCGGCCCCCTCTCCCCTGCTCACTGTGCCCTCCCCACACACCTGCACGCGGCCCAGGAGAGCCCCTTGATTCACTGGTCCCCACCCCCACTTAGTTCCAGGGAGGCAGGTGGGCCCAGCTCCGAGCAGGAAGTGGAGGGGAGAGGGGCTCTGCGCCTTGCATTCCATCCCTTGTGGGGCACAGCCTGCTTCCCCCTGGAAGGAGGGGCGTGGCCGGCTCGTGACCATTCACACAGGGAGAACAATCCCCTCAGCTGCTTCTCTCTGCCTGCCCCTCGGGTCCTAGCTCTGGGGGCCCAGGAGCCAACCAGCTGCCACACCCTTAGGCTCCTCCTCTGCCCCCAAGCCAGATCTCCTGTCCCCGGCCACCCCTCACCCACCCACCTCCAGGAAGGCCCTCCTCATCGCCATAACCTGGGTCCCTTGACTGCCCCTCCCCCACCTGTGGGGAAGGGGTCCCCACCCTGGCTCAGCCCCTTGCTGATGCCAGGAGTCAGGTCCTAGACAGCCTCGAGGGCAGGAGCGCGTTCCGCTGACTCAGTGCGGAAAGTCCTTGTGGGCGGCTGGCGTGGGAGGAGTGCCCGGAAAGTCAGCCCGTGGGTGGTGGAGTGACGCCAGGTTGGGTGACGTGGAGCAAGCGGGGGATTCCTGCTCCACAGCGGGCAGGGGACAGGGGGACTTGCCCAGCCCAGCACAGGGACTGGAAGAGGGAGGCCAGGCTTTTTTTGGGGGGGGTGGGCAGTGAGGACGACTCAGGAAGCTCCTGCCACTGGACCAGGCCCTCCCTCCATGCTCCCCTCCTCCCTGCAGAGCACCTCTGCCCCACCAGGTCTGCCCACTACTGGTCACCCCAGCTCCCTCTGCTCACTCCCTGTTCTCCCCACTCCTGGACTCACGTCCCTCCCTGGCAGCCTCCTGGGAGCTGATAGCAAGCTGGACCTGAGCTGAACTGAGGCGCCCCAGCTGAAATCCCACAGAGCAAGAAGGGGCATGGAGGGGCTAGGCTGAGAGGAGGCAGGAGGCTCAGGTGGGTTGTCCAGGGCCGGGTGTGTACGGGATCCCGCTAGTCAGAGCCCAGTCACTTTCCAAGGGAAGCCTGAGCAAGTCCAAGTTGGGAGGAGGGAGGCCCTGGGTGGGCCTGGGATGCAGAGCTCAGGGTATCGGGAGGCACAGGAGACTCAAGAGTGCTGATATGTGGGGAACGGAGGGGGCTGGTATGTTGAGGGGCTCCCATCCCCTCCCGCTCAGCCCAGTGTGCTGGGATGGGCACAGGTATAGTTTACGAAGCCCAAGAATGACCCGAAGATGAGATTCTGCCCAGGCCAGCTCCAGCCCCTTGCTGCTCCCCACCGCCCCCCCCACCCTACCCCCCACCGGGGAACTCCCCAACCCCAACCAGAGAGGCTCTCCAGCTGCTTAGCTCCTCCCCCCTCCTCCCCGTCAGGCTCCAGAGTGTGTGTTCAGCCTGATAAGGGCCCAGAGGCCATCCTCTGTTCCCAGAAGTGCTTCCGGCCACAGCAGCGTCCCACCCAGCCATAGCACCTCGCCTTCCTTGAAAAGGCCCCTGACCCCCGCTTCACTGAGGTCTGGACTCAGCCAATGTGGAACACCCTCCCAAGCGGACAGACACGCCCATAGTGGGCATAGGAAGGGAACTCTCCCTAGACAGAACCAGATGTCTGCCCTCCCCCGGCCCCAGCCCTAGGGCAGCTTCAGGGGGCTGTCCAAAGGCAGGTGGCCCCTGCCTGCCCCCTCACCAATCAGATAGGTCCATGGTGCTAAGTCTGGCCATTCAAGGGCCCTGACCAGGAATCGGGGCCATCACTCGCCCCAGTCCCACCATGGTTTCAGCACCATGGCCACTTCTCTGCAACTGGGCTAAGCTCTGGCTCTGCAGTGGTTTTCAGGGCCCCGAACCCCCACTTCCCAATAAGAAGTGGCCATGCCTTGTGGAGAGGAGTCTTTCCAGAGACACTGATTTGGGCCATGGCTATTCCAACCCCTCTATTTGGAGACACATTGCAGGGAAGAAGGGTTTGAGGAGGGGTCCTCTGAGTCCTGTGGGCCCTTTAATGGGAACAGACTCCTGACTGCCAGGGACTGCAGGAGGATCCAGATGGCGGGCAAGGGTGCGGCCATCACCTCTGGGGATGAATGAGCAGCAAGAGAACCTCCTTTATTGTTACCCAGTTTCTCCGAGTACCAGGGGCCCAAGAGCTGCAGACAGTCCAGGGTTTGGGGTTGCCCAGGGATGGGGGCCCAGTCAGGATGTGCACGTCTCACCCCACCATGGTCCCTGGGGGCCACTGCACCCACTTGGGGCCCAGGGACAATGGAGGCCTCAGACCAGCTTCCCCTCGAGTGTCGGGTCACATCTGCAGATACTTCCTTGACCGGCTGGGGATCAGTCTTGCTGGAGGAGAGCTGGAGCATCCAGGGGCACCACTGTTCTACCATGGGCCAATTCATGAGCCCCAGGACAGCGTGGGCGAAGGCCCTGTGGGCAGGATGTGAGGAAGGGGCTGGAGAGGCCTGGAGGCTGAGACATGGGGTGTAGAGGCCCCTCAGGGGCGACCAGGGGCTGAGCCTGAGGTGACATGGCTGTGTAGTGACATTTACGCCAGTCAGGAAAGACTGGTAGAGACCCTGAGGACCCTGATGTGGGTGCGCTCTGCCCACCCAGGGGGCCACCTCTCCCTGAAGGAGACTGGTTTTCACCCTCCCCAGCCTCGGGGTGCAGAGCTGGCCATCAGGCTGCAGAAGTGGCAGTGCTGAGCTTGATGCCTCATGGAGAGCCCACCAGACACGCTGGTTGGGGGGAGGTGCAGTCAGGGCTCCTGGACCCTTGTCATATGGTGACAAGTGTGCTTCTGGCCTGGTGACCCTACACTCCTGGCCACAGCAGCAGGACGAGGAGGGAGTGCAGTGGTGGAGATGCGTGGGTGAGGGTGAGGATGCAGATGGTGGGGATTCGGTCCTGGCCTGGGCCCTCACTGGCTCTGTGACCCGGGAGGACTGTCTCTACCTCTCTGAGCCCCAGGTTTCATTTGGCTCTTCTCTCCCTGACTCCCTGCCTGACTGCACATCTCCATGGACTGGCCAGTGGCTCCGCGGCCCACGCTGCCCTCTAGCGTGCTCTGGCCCTTGCACCCCTGGGAAAGGAGAGGGAGGGGCAATGGGGGAGGGGAAGACAAGCCCCATTGCCCCTTAGGTCCCACCTGCACTCGGAGAAGGCAATGGCACCCCACTCCAGTACTCCTGCCTGGAAAATCCCATGGATGGAGGAGCCTGGTAGGCTGCAGTCCATGGGGTCGCTAAGAGTCGGACACGACTGGGCGACTTCACCTTCACTTTTCACTTCGCTGCATTGGAGAAGGAAATGGCAACCCACTCCAGTGTTATTGCCTGGAGAATCCCACAGATGGGGGAGCCTGGTGGGCTGCCGTCTATGGGGTCTCAGAGTCGGACACGACTGAAGCGACTTAGCAGCAGCAGCAGCACTCCAATGCAGAGCAGAACAAGGGTCCCAGCAGCCCCTCCCACCTGTGGTAGAGCCCGCTGGGGTCACGAGGGAGGGTTGGCAGGACAAGAGGAGGGCATGTGACTTGGTGGTGACTGATGGGAGAGGTGAGGGTGGAGTATGTGAAAGGCAGTGCAGGAGGATGGGTGCCAGCTGCAGTGGGCCTAGGGGTGGGTCTGGACTGGGGTTGGTATGGGATGGTGGGTGTGGAGAGGGGATTATGGCTGGTCCAAGATGCTTGGTGGTAGTGGGTTTCTCCCAGCAGCCTCAGGGTTGGGGCCACAAGGAACATGGGGACATGCTGGCTCGGCACACCCCTCAGGGCTCCGTCCTGCATGACCATGCACCTGTTGCCCACAGCCTGGGTCCTTGGGGCCTCGCAATGCTCTGCCTGCTGTATAGCTCCCACCGTGGCACCGTTGGGGAGCTCAGGGCCCTGGTGCTCTGAAGCCCCAGAAAGGAGCCGAGCCTGGGCAGGGTGGGGCCTGGTGTGAAGAACCACTCCTGTGGGGATCTGGAGGGGGCTGTGGAGACCCAGACCCTTGCCTGGGAGACACTGGCTGCCTTTCCCAGGGACCGCAGACTAGGCAGCCAGGGTAGGTGACCTGTGAGGCTGCAGGGACCCAGGGTCCTGATGGAGGCAGGCTATAGGTGATGCGTCGGGGCCCAGAAACTGGAGAGCTTCACCGGATAGAAGCAGCCGGTGATGGGCAAAGTCAGGGGTTTGGATTCCGCTGCTCATTCCTCGACCCCTATGTTCCCCCAAGAACGGGCCCCATCAGTGAAGTAGCGGCTCGCAGGGTTCAGGGAGGCTGCCAGTGGGGGTCTTGGGGCCGGGTGTGCGGGGCAGAGGCTGCGCTTGTAACAAAGTAGCTTTTATAGGTCCCTGGGAGAGAGCCGGCTAGGAGCCACGATGGCCCGCGTTCTTGGGCTCCTCTTCTGCCGGCCCCGGGGAAAGCTCCCGTGCCCGGTCCGCGTTGCCCACTCGCGGCTGCCCACCGCCCTGGGCCTCGGGGTCTCCACTCAGGGCGCCGTCGGGGGCGGGGACGGGAGGCCGGGGGCGCCGGTACTCGGAGGAGGGCCGCACTGGCGTACCGCCGAGGCCCCGGTGTGGCACGGGCCTGCGCGCGCCCGGCCGGTCGGTGGCGCGGAGCAGGGGTGGCTCGAGGGGCGCGGCGTCGCAGGTGAGCCGAAGTGGGGGCAGCGGCGGGCGGGGGACGTTGCGGGAGCCCCCCAGGCACGGCCACAGGTCCGTCTCGCCGTTGTGCAGGAGCACGAAGCGGCGCTGGGACAGCAGCGGTAGCATCTTTTCGCTGCGCAGGCTCTTTTGGAAGGTCTCCAGCGCCAGGTCTGGGGAGGAGTCGGGGGTGAACTGGACTCGGAGCGGGGAAGGGCGGTATTGGGGGAGGGGGATCTTCCACCCCATCTGGAGGTGACAAGGTGGTGAGGGGTGGGATGGCACCACGCTGGCAGGGAGGTGGGGGCATGAGCAGAGGCTGGGGTTGCCACGCAGCCCTCGGGGTGCTGGAGAACTGGGTTTGTGGGCGTCTGAACTTGCAGAGAGCATATGCAGGCAGAGGGAGGCAGTTTGAGGGTCCTGGGGGGTGGCTCACCCAGGGTCTCCATGACCACGCCGGGAATCACTTCTTTCAGGACTTCACAGTTGGTGTGCAGGGCGGGGTTGGAGTTCATTTCCAGCAGCCACACCTGGGCCCAACACTGCTCAGCATCCCACCCCACCTACCACTTGGCCAGGAGAAGGTTGAGACTCTGGTCCCCATTAAGCCACGTGACCATCAGGTCACTTCTTTTCCATGACCTCACTCCCCCAATTGCCCAAGGGGCTGAGACTCTTGAGGGTCTGAGAGTCTGGCCTTAGGAGCCACCCCAGCTGTAGGAGTGAAACCTTATGGACACATCACCTCCAGGGCTAGGGAGGGCACCTGACTGCCCACCCCAGGGGCCTGCCTGAGTGGTCAGGTGTGCACGGAGGGCCACTGCCTCCTGCACCTGCCTGCCAGCACACTCCCCCACCGCCCCCTGCCAGAAAGCCTCAGCAGCACCTTGAAATTTTCATCGATCAAGAAGTCACAGCCGATGAGGTCAAAGTAGCCCAGCTTGCACTCCAGCTTGGCTTTGACGGCCAGGAAGCAGTGGGCCATGATCTGCTGCATCCGCTTCTGTGGGTAGGGCGGGGTAGGGGGGACAGGACGTCACCTGTGGGCCTTGATTACACCTTCCAGTCCTGAGCAGCCACAGCCCATCCCTCACCTGTGCTCCCACCGTGACCATACTGTCTCATTTTCAGGGTCACAGGGTCACAGCCAGAAACTCCTTCACTCTCATTTTATTCATCCAACAAACGTATGGCCCTCCTATTGTGTGACAGGTACTGATGTGGCAGGAGAGTGGAGAGAGCTTCCGAGGAGTCTCTGCCCTTGAGCAGTTCACTCATAGGAGAGAGACAAAAAACTTGATGTGTAAATCATTATGCACTTTGTATGGTGCACAAAGCCACACATGCTAAACAGGAGAAGCTAAGGCAGGGTGAGAGGTAGGGGCTTTGGGGTGGTGTGGAAAGGGGTATGATCCAGGTGGGCCTCATTGAGAAGAGAGTGAGTACCAGGTGAAGATGGAAGGGGGGAACTGTGGGATGGGGATGGGACACCTGGTGGGAGCAACAGCTATAAGTTCGAGCATGCCCAAGGTGTCAGAGGACCAGGGTGATGCTGCTGTGGCTGGAGCAAGCTAGAGAGCAGCAGGAGATGAGACCAGAGTGGCACCAGTCACTTCTCAGGGCGTGGGAAGACCTTGTCTTTCACCCTGAGGAGGGTGGTGCACAGGAGGGCGTATCTGACCTGTGCCCTCACAGGGTCCTCCAGCTGCTATGCTGAGAGAGACTGAAGGGGCCTGTTGCAAGGATCTAGGTGAGAAATATGCTGGCTTGTAGAAGCCAAGGTGGTGGGATGGATGCTGGGTCTATTTTGGGGTAAAGCCAGTGCAACTGATGAAAGGATGTGAGCTGTAAACAAGAATGAAGGGCTATCCCTAGATGTTTGGTCTGAGACTCTGGGAGGATGGAGCCCTCGTCAACCGAGAAGGAGAGGAGGCCCTGGAGGCTGAGACCTCTGTGAGCTTGCAGATGGGGTGCTGATAGGCTTTGGGTCAAGATCAGGGGAGTGGTCAGGGTCCATGTTTAATGTGGAATCTTAAGCACATAGATGGAATTTAAAGTCAGGGGATGTCTGAGAAGGAGAAATGTCATATGACATCCCTTATATAAGCATTGATACAGATGAACTTACAAAAGAGAGACCCACAGACTTAGAGAACAAACTTATGGTTGCTGGTGGAATGCATGGGGGAAGGGATAGTTAGGGAGTTTGGGATGGTCATGTACACTCTGTTATATTTAAAATGGAAAACCAACAAGGACCTACTGTATAGCACAAAGAACTCTGCCCAATATTATGTGGCAGCATGGATGGGAGGTGAGTTTGGGGGAGAATGGATACATGTATAGATACAGCTGAATTCCTTTGCTATTCACCAGAAACTATCACAGCATTGTTTGTTAATTGGCTTTATCCCAATACAAAATAAGAAGTTACAAAAAAAAAGTCTGGTGATATCTGATAAAGATAAAGAGTAGATAAGAGCAGATAAAGAGTAGGGCCAGGCTGGACGCTGGGCTCCAGAAAGCCATAGTGGGGAGCCCAGGGACCTGCACAGGGGGCTAAGAGGAAGTGAGCAAGGTCCTGGAAGCCATGGGGAGTGAGCAGTTATGTCCGAAGTTGGCTGACAGGTCAGGGAGAAGAGGACCAGGGCTGATCCCTGAGTCTGACAAAATGGAAGTCACTCTGGTGAGCATTTCAGTGAGACAACAGGTAGAAGCCTTGCTGAGCAGGATCAAGAGAGACGAGAGCATCACAAAACGGGCAGAGGAAGGGGTCCAGAGATAAACCATTCCATAAAAACAGCCAAAATGGGCCAAATTTGTCAAAATTAACCTTCTTAGAATGCTGGAAATTAACCAAAAGTGTTCAGCAACCTGAAGAGTGTTTATTCAAATAGAATCTTGAATCTTGATAGGAACAGCAAGTTTTGTAGTATTTTAACCTGGTCTAGCAGTATTCCCTGCATCCCAGCTCAATGCCTTGA
This sequence comes from Oryx dammah, assembly GCF_014754425.2. Taxonomy (NCBI): domain Eukaryota; kingdom Metazoa; phylum Chordata; class Mammalia; order Artiodactyla; family Bovidae; genus Oryx; species Oryx dammah. Next base: position 29,369,448 of record NW_024070205.1, on the reverse strand, counting down.
AAAAAGCCTACATTCTTGGTATTGGAGATAGCAGGGTTAATCTGTTTGGCAGAGTAGTGTAGTCATTTGTTGTGCTGTCTGATGTTTCCTTGGAAGATTTCACTTGAACTAAAGGAAAATACAGGAACAATGTCTTACCAAATAGAGAATATCGGTGAAGAGACAGAAATTATAAATGAGAGCCGAACAGAAATTCTGAAGTTGAAAAGTATAATAATTGAACAAGACATTTGAGTTGTTTGAAGATAGATCAGTTGAGATTATCCAGTCTAAGGAACAGAAAGTCAAAAGAACGAAGAAAGATGAAGTTACAGAGATCTATGGAGGGAGATCTAGAAAGAGAGTAAAGGAAGAGGCAGGAAGAATATTTAAAGAAATAATGGTAGTGGGACTTCTCAAATTTGATGAAAAAGAATTTACACATTTGAGGCCAATGAGCTCCAAGTAGGATAAGCTCAAAAAGATCCATCATATTGTAAGCAAACTTTTAAAAGACAAAGACAAATAGAGGATGTTGAAATCAGCAAAGAGAAGTGACTTATAAGGGCTTCTCAATAAGACCAGAAACCAATTTCCCATTAAAAACCATGGAGTCCAGAAGGCAGTGGGTTGACATATTCAAAATACTGAAAGAAAAATAAAACTGTCAACCAAGAATTATATATACAGCAAAATTATCCTTCAAAAATAAAAAAGAAATTAAGACCTTCCCAAATTTAAAAAACATAGATTATCAGTAGTAGAACATTTCTACAGTCCTTCAGACTGAAATGAGAGGACACTAGACAATAATTTGAATTCACATTAAGAAATTAAGAGCATCTATGAAGTAATTACATCAGTTCAGTTCAGTTGCTCAGTTGTGTCCGACTCTGCAGCTCCATGGACTGCATGCAGCATGCCAGGCTTCCCAACTCCTGGAGCTTGCTCAAACTCATGTCCATCAAATCAGTGATGCCATCCAACCATCTCATCCTCTGTTGTCCCGTTCTCCTCTTGCCTTCAATCTTTCCCAGCATCAGCGTCTTTTCCGATGAGTCTGTTCTTCGCATCAGGTGGCCAAAGTGTTGGAGGTTCAGCTTCAGCATCAGTCCTTCCAATGAATATTCAGGACAGATTTCCTTTAGGATTGACTAGTTGGATCTCCTTGCAGTCCAAGGGACTCTGAAGAGTCTTCTCCAACACCACAGTTCAAAAGCATCAATTCTTTGGTGCTCAGCTTTCTTTATGGTCCAACTCTCACATCCATACACAATACTGGAAAAACCATAGCTTTGACTAGATGGACCTTTGTCAGCAAAGTAATGTCTCTCCTCTTTAACATACTGTCTAGTTTGGTGATAGCTTTTCTTCTAAGGAGTAAGCGTCTTTTAATTTCATGGCTGCAGTCACCATCTGCAGTGATTTTGGAGCCCAAGAAAATAAAGTCTGTCACTGTTTCCATTGTTTTATAAGTAACTACATAGTTAAATATAAAAGACACTACACATTAATTTTTTTGGTAATTGCCTTTTTCCTTCTGTTTTATTTAAAAGACAATTGCATAAAGCAATAACTATGAATCTCTGCTGATGGACACACAATTTAAGGAGTTGTAATTTGTGACAGTAACAACATAAATGAAGAGATAGAGCTATACAGGAAAAAATTAAAAAAAAAAAAACTATTGAAATTAACTTGGTTTGAATCCAAACTAGATAGTTTTAAATTAAGATGTTAATGGTAATCCTGAGGGCAGCAATAAGAAAATAAGTCAAAAATGTATAGTAAAAGAAATACTAGAAATGGTACACTAGAAAATATTTAACACAAAAATAGGCAGTAATGGAGAAACAAACAAAAAGATATAAGATATAGAAAATAGCAAAGAGCAGATGTAAATCCTAACTTATCAGTAATTAAATTAAATGTAAATGGATTAAGCTTTCCAATAAAAGACAAAGGTTGGTAGAATGCATCCCCCCACCCCCCATATGCTTTCTATGAGACTCACCTTAGATTCAAAGACAAAGATAGGTTGAAAGTCAAAGAATAAAAAAAAGATATATCAGGCAAAACGTAACCAAAAGGGAGCTGGAACATCTGTACAAATATCAGAGAAAATAGAGTTTAAGATGAAAATTGAAGACATTAAGAAAAAAGAGAATATTTTCTAATGATAAATCAAGAATATGTAATAATTATACATGCACCTAACAACAGAGCCTAAAAATATATGAAGCAAAAACTGTCAGAACTGAAAGAAATAGACAATTCAATAATAATAGTTGGAGGCTTCATTATGCCATTTTCAATGATAGAACAGCTATACAGAAGATCAATAAGTAAATACAAGACTTGAGCAACACTATAAATCACCTACCCTGAAAGATATCTATAGAACACTCCACTTAACAGCAGACTACACATTCTTCTCCAGTGTGCATGGAACATTTTTTAGGATAGACAGTATGTTGAAACATAAAATAGGGACTTCTCTGGTGGTCCAGTGGTTAAGAATCCATCTGCCAAAGCAGAGGACATGGGTTTGATCTCTGGACCGGGAAGATCCCACATGCCAAGGGGCAACTAAATCTATACACCACAGCTACTGAGTCTGTGCTCTAGAGCCTGTACTCTGCAACAAGAGAAGTCACCACAATGAGAAGCTTGTGGATCACAATAAAGAGTAGCCCCCACTCGCTGCAAGTAGAGAAAGTTCTCACTCAGCAACGAAGACTCAGTGCAGCTAAAACAAAAAACATGAAACAAGTTTCAATACTTTTTAAAGGGTTGAAATCATGCAAAGTATGTTTTCTGACCACATGGAAAAAAATTAGAAATCAATAGGAGAAAGAAAAATTTTAAATTCACAAATGTGTGGAAGATAACACTCTTAAGCAACAAATGAAAGCAGAATGCACAAAATCTTATGGGATGCAACAAAAGCAGTGCTCACAGGGAAATTTATGACTGTAAATGCCTACATTAAACAGGAAGAAAGATCTCAAGTCAAATCAATAACCCAATCTTCAACCCTAAGAAAAAAAAGAAAACTAAACTCAAAGCAAGTAGAAGGAAGGAAATAATAAAAATTAGAGTGGATATAAGTGGAATTAGAGAATAGAAAGCAATAGAGAAAATCAATGAAACCAAAAACTGGCTCTTTGAAAAAAATCAACAAAACTGACAAACCCTTAGCTAAACTGACCAAGAAAAAGAGGAAAGAAGACTTAAATTACTAAAATCCAGAAAGAAAGACCTTGGGGCTTTCCTGGTGGTCCAGTGGTTAAGACTCTATGCTGCCAGTGCAGGGGGCATGGGTTTGATACCTGGCCCTGGTGGCTCAGACAGTAGTCTGCCCACAATGCAGGAGACCCAGGTTCGATCCCTGGCTCGGAAAGATCCCCTGGAGAAAGACATGGCAACCCACCCCAGTATTCTTGCGTGGAAAATTCCATGAACAGAGGAGCCTGGTGGGCTACAGTCCATGGGGTTGCGAAGAGTTGGACATGAGTGAGTGACTAACACTTTCACTTTCAATGTCAGGGAACTATGATACAATATGCCATGTGGTGTGCCCAAAAGAGTAAAAAAAAACTTTTTTTTAAGAAAGACTTTACATAAAGATGAAAATGATTATGAAAAGGATTATAATTATTCATAAAATACCACGAGTGACCTATATTCCAAACAAATTAGGTAACTTAGAAGAAATGGAAAAATTCCTAGAAAGACAAACTGACAAACTTGACCCAGGAAGAAATAATCTTAGTTACCTCTAACAAATAAAGGTTGAATTAGTAATAATAATAAAAATAATCCTTCCCACAAAAAAAGTTCACAATAAGGTGGCCTGACTGGTGAATTCTTCCAAATATTTAAGGGCTCCCTGGTGGTTCAGATGGTAAAGAATCTGCCTGTAAAGCAAGAGACCTGGGTTTGATCCTTGGATCAGGAATATCTCCTGGAGAAGAGGATGGCTACTAACTCCAATATTCTTGCCTGGAGAATTCCATGGACAGAGGATCTTGGTGGGCTACAGTCCATGGGATTGCAAAGAGTCAGACACAACTGAGCAACTAGCACAGCATGCTTCACAAACTACAAATATAGAATAGAAGGGAACATGTTCAAAACCAAATAGACAATAATAATGTGGACCAATATTGCTTATGAGGGTACACACAAATACTAAATGAAGTACTTGGAAACCCAATTCAGGAGCATATTTAAAGGACAATATGCTATGTCTGAGTGAGATCTATCCCAGAAATGCAAGAATGATTCAGTCAACACATGAGGGACTTCCTGGAGGTCCAGTGGTTAAGACTCCGAAGTTTCCAATGCTGGGGGCATAGGTTTGATCCTTTGTCAGGGAAGTAGGATTCCTGCGTGCCTCATAGCACAGCCCCGCCCCCCCCCCAAAAAAAAGAGAAAGAGAATGAAGCTACAGCAACTCAAACAGTATGGTGCTGGCTTAAAGACAGACATACACATCAATAAAAATAGACTTAAGAGTCTGGAAATAAACACATATATATCTGGTCAATTGATTTTCAAAACTTTGCCAAGAACAGTCTGACAGATGGTCCTGGGACAATGGAGTAGCTACACACAAGAGACTGAAGCTGGACACAGCTCACACCATACACAATAATTAACTCAGCGTTAAAACATAGGACTTTTAGAAGAAGCCGCAGATGTATCTTTACAACTTGGATTTGACAGTGGCTTCTTAAATATGACACCAAAGCATGAATAACCAAAGAAAAATAGATAAATTGCACTTCACACAAATTAAAAACTTTTGTGCAAAAAAGGACCTTATCGGGAATCCCCTGGTGGTCTGGTGGTTGGGATTCTGTACTTCCGTTGCAGAGCGCATGGGTTCAACCCTTAGTTTGGGAACTAAGATCCTGCAAGTTGTGAAACAAATGAAAAAGGACATTATCAAGAAAGTGAAAAGAGAACTCACAGGAGAAAATATTTGCAAATCACAATCTGATAAGGGTCTAGCAATCAATATATAAAGAGCTCTACAGCCTAACAGGGACTCCCTAGGTGGTGCTAGTGGTAAATAATCTGCCTGCCAGTGCAGAAGATGCAAAAGATATGGGTTTGATCCTTCAGTCAGGAAGACCCCTTGGAGGAGGGCGCAGCAACCCACTCCAGTATTCTTGCCTGGAGAATCCCATGGACAGAGGACCCTGGCGGGCTACAGTCCATAGGGTCGCAAAAAGTCAGATATGACTGAAGTGACTAGGCAAGCATGCATGCACAGCCTAACAAAGAAAGAGAGTGGACAACGGAGGTAACAACGTTTTCTAAAGAAGATACAGACATGGCTAAGTACATGAAAAGATGCTCAATATCATTATCATTAGAAAAATGCAAATCAACCCCTTAATGAGATAATACTCCTTTATACCCACCGGGCAACTATTAGAAAGATAGTAAGTATGGGCAAGGATACAGAGAAAGTGGAACCATCAGACATTGCTGGTGGGAGTGGGAGCAATTGCCGCCACTGTGGAATATGTTGGCAGTTCCTCAAAAAGGTCAACAGAAGAGGGACCGTGCGGCCATGCAATTCCCTTCCTAGACCTATATCCAAGAGAACTGAAGTACCTGTTCATGTATGTGAATACTCATAGCAGCGTTAGTCATGACTGACAAAAAGTAAAAACAACCCCAATGTCTATCAACTGATGAACGTTTATCCAAACAAATCATGGTCCATCTACACAATGAAATATTATTCAGTCATAAAAAGGAATCTTGAAAATGTTTATGTTCAGTGAAAGAAGCCAGGAAAACCCACATGTTGTTTGATCCCATTGACGTGACATGTCCAGAACAGGGAGATGCGTGGGGACAGAGAGTGGACTAGTGGTTGCCAGGGGCTGGGGAGGGCAGTGGGAGATGACAGTGTTCTGGAATCAGAAGGTGGTGATCATCATTCAACTCTATGAATCCACTGAAAACCACTGAACTGTGCACTTTCACAGGGTGACCTTTGTTTTACGTGAATGATCCGTCTGAGAAAGGGACAGGAGAGGACTCTTAGAGCCAACTGCTGTGGGCACACCCAGAGGCAGCCCCGCCCAGGGACCTGCCTGTGGCCCAGCACCCCCTTCCTACGCCAGTCCTGACCCGCATCCCCTCCCCTCACCGAGTGGGCGGGGCACACACAAACCGTGAAGGTGGTGAAGACCCAGTCTCGGGGGAGGCCCTTGGTCTTGTGGAACTTGTCGTTGATGTAACGGTTGAGGTGCTCCATGCTCCACACCGTGTCCTCCTTGAGCAGCACATACAGGGGACTTTTCTTCTGCATGAACTGAGGGGGAAGGGCAGTGCCTGAAGGCCCATCCCCCACAGAGGCCCCGATGGAGAGCATCACCCTGATGCTGCCACACCCCCACAGGGGGCCTGCTTCTCCTAGACACCCTGGGCTGGCTGTGCTGCCTAAGACCCTACCCCAGCAACTCCTACCCTTGAGAAGCTCCCCCAGATCCCCCTGGGGGGCCGCTGCCCAGACACATCCCATTGCTATCCTTCCTTGGAGATTGCTACCCTTAAGCATCTCTGCACTGAGGTCCTACCAAGACCCTCATCCTCTGCTCCCACCCCTGCGGTGCCTGTTCCACACCCAGAGATGCCTGATCCACACCCAAAGGGAGACAAGCTGGGGTGGGGGGTGGCGCACGGCTCTCAGTCCTTTCACAGGGTGCCCGCTGTGGCTGAAGGTCAGAGGCATTGCTGACCGCAGGCAGGGTCACCTCCAAGCCTGGGCCATGTCTACAGCTGGGTTCTTGTCTGCATTCTTGAACAGCGATTTTGTCCAAGGCTGCATCTGTGCAGCACATCTACCTGGTTGGTTAAATGGCCACTGAGGTCACTGGAATGGGGATCATAAAGGCTGAGGGTGAGGCGAGCATAGCCGTGGCCGAAGAAGACCATGTAGGGCATGGCGCAGGCGATGAGCAGGTAGGAGCGCACATCAAACTTCTTCCCGTCCAGCAGCAGCGGGTTCTTGATGTACCTGGGGAGGTGCGGTCAACCTGGCCCAGGCCCCCACCTGGACCTCCTAGTTCCCCAGCACCCCTGCCACCTGCCTCAGCTGTGAGCTCTGGGTCCCCTATTCCAGTTGAGTGTAATGTCCCCTCATCAGGGGACATTTCTGAGCCTGAACAGGTCAGGGAACTGGGGAGGAGGGCCTGGCTCCTAGAGCTCAGCCTGCCGGTGTATAACTGGGGTATCCCAGGACACAGCTCTTGTTAGGAGTTGGGGAGGCAGAAGCTGGTTGGCCCCATGGTCAGGGAAGACTGTCTGGAGGAGGAGGCAGGGATGACCTTGGGCTTTAAAGGGCGGGTGCTTTTGGAGTGACAAGGAGGGATATCCCAGTGGAGAGCGCTGAGGTCTGGAGACCCAGAGGCTGGAAGCGCTGCTTACAGTGACTGAGAGCAGTTGTGGCAGAAATGAGGTCCCACTGGTGGAGAGGGAAGTCCAAAGGGAACTTTCTGAGGCTGGACTTGCCCCCGGTGTGAGGCTGAGGGTCTGGACCTCACCCAGAGGCAGAGGGAGCCCAGGAGGGGTGGTCAGCTCTGCCCGAGGGCCTGAAGGCTGCAGCTGGCTGGGGGGGAATGGGGGAGAGGCTGGGGGAGAGACTGGGCTTACTGCAGCTCAGTGTGCAGGACCCAGGTCAGGGCGCAGCTGACCGAGCCCCCCCGCTCCACACTGTCCAGGAGCCTGTGGTGTGTGTTGTCGGGGGTGGTGTGTGCAGGACATTTCCTTCCAGCCCTGACAGCAGGAGAAACCCCACCCTTCCTAGCTACACAGAAGCCCAGCTTGGGGCACTGAACTTTCCACTTCGAAGAACTCCTCTGTGGGCCCTGCGACCCCCACGGACCCTCACAGGCACCAGTGGGCTTGGGTCAGCCCCACCCAATCAACGCCCCTCATGGGGCCCATGAGCAAAACCTCTGCACGACCCGCGCCTGGGGCGCCCGGAATGGCATCTTGCGGTAGATGGGGTCATCCTCGATGCTCTGGGTCTTGGCCTGGAGGGTGGTGACTTCCTCTTGGTTCCGGAGCAGAAAGATGCCTTTGCCCTGGTTGGAGGCTGTGGGCTTGCAGATCCACATTTGGGTTTCTGCAGAGAGAGCCATCTGAGCCTTCTGGCCAGACCCTGCCCTGCCCCACCCCTCCCAGCCCTGACTGCTCTCCCAGTCACAGCCCTGCCCACACTCCTCCTAGCCATGGCCTCGAGCCTGCCAGGCTTTAACCTCCACTAAGGTCCAGCCATGACACCTCCCTGGCATCACCTTAGTACTAGCCCTGTCCTCACCCAGGTTGGCTCCACCCTTCCTCTCCCTGACTATGCCCCCACCTCAGTCTCGCCAGGACCTTGGCCCTGCCCTAATCACATTCCCGCCTTGGTCCAGCCCTGCACCGGTCTCCCCAGAGTGGGCCTAGCGTCCAGTGACTTCTCACCATCAAAGAGGGTGAAGAAAGCCTCCCTCTCGTCCCTGATGTCCAGACGGTACGTCTCTGGGAAAAAGTCTTCCATTTTCAGGACCCTGGGGAAGCAGGGGGTGGGGAAGTCACTGGGAGGGTTGTCCCCTCCCCCCAGCTTGGCTGACCATTCCAGGGGCCTGATCTGGGTGGGGGGGGGTTGGTTTGGAGGGAGAGTTTCCAGTGGGGCTGGGCTCCAGGCACACCTGCAGCCTCTGGCGTCCTCTAACACATATCTGCCACCCCAGCTCTTCCCTCTGCAGAACCTTTGCACCTTCTGTTCCCTAGTCAACTCGGGCACACCTGGCTTCTCTGCAGGCTGCCTCACCTGCTTCAAATCCTCCCATCTCCCAGCTCTTAGGCCTTCGGGAGTGGTCAGTTCACAGAGCTGGGTCTCCAGGCCAAGACAGTGACCAGCTTGCAGTGAGTGGTCGGCATGGATCCCCTGGCCTGGGATGCCTTTCAGCCCTTTCATGGACCTCTAGGCCAACCTTCAGTTTAGGGCAGAGTGGCTGAGTGCGTCTACCTCTATGGCCCCAGGTGTCCTGAGCTGGTCCACAGGAGCTGTTCCAGGGCAGGTATCATGTCCTTTCCAGATCTGCACCCCAGGGGGACACAGGACCTGGCTTGAGTGGCTGCTCCGTGTGTGGAGAATGGATGGGGATGTCGAGAGGTGGGGCGTGAGTGGGGGTAGCCTGGTGGTGTGTGTGGTGTGGTGGTTAGACAGATGCCCACAGGGCAATGGTCCAGGGCTGCTGACAGAAATGGTGGAGGTGGACAGCTGGACATGAGGATGTAAAGATGGCCTCGATGACCAGATGGTGGCTGGTTGTTTGGATGAGTTGGCAGACTTGTTAGTGGCTGGGCAGTGAGTGGGGGTGGAGTGGACAGGTGAGTGACGATGTGGGCCCATGGCGTGGGTAGGCCAGGGGGCAGGAATGGCTGTGGGGTGGACAGCCAGGGTGTGGCGAGCAGTGGAGACAGTATAGGATGCCAGCAGGTGGCTCTGTGGCGGGCGTGTGAGGACCGCTGAGGCCATGGGGTGGGTAGGTGGGATGCTGGTAGGTGTTGGGGGGGAGACAGATTAGCTGGGTCAGTGGGAAAGCAGGTGGGCGGACAGACTAAGTGGAGGGTGGTCAGGACCAGCGACTGACCCATCGAGTGGGGGTGTGCAGCTGGGTGAGTGGGGTGCCGGGGGTGGGGGGCAAGGGTGGCTCACTTGGTCTGTGTGCAGGGGGCTGGCTTGCTGGTCTTGCTCAGGACTCTCGAGTGCTCCCTCAGGGCGCTGAGCAGCCCAATCTTGGTGGTGAGGAGCTTGTTGTTGGGGAGCTGGTACAGCAGCTGCTTGCCTGGCAAGAACAGAGCCCGGGCAGCACGCGGTGGCACCCCATGTTTGAGGGCCGCCCGGTGAGCCCGGCCCCACCCCTACCTTCCCGGAAGTTGCAGTAGGTGTCTCTGCACTTAACCTCACACCACTTGAGCTTGTAGTCTTCCCGCCGGCTATCCTGGATGCGCCGCCAGCCCTTGCTCTTGCAGTAGGAGCTGATTCTGTAGGGAAGGGTCAGTGCTTACCTGGGGGCTGCGGAGCCAGGGAGCAAGGCTGGGTAGGGCCTGGGGGCGGTGGGACAGGGCCTGGATTGAGGCCCCACTCACATGGAGGCCCCGTTGGTCCCTCCGATGTAGAAGAAGGGGCCCTGCCCGGTATTGGGTGGCTGCTTCTCCCCCTCCAGAAAGTGCTTCTCCAGGAGGGTGGCCTGGGGCCTGATGGCTTCAGAGTCGTCCAGCTCTGTGGGCAGGTGGGAAGTCAGAGCCTCTGGCCCACCCGGCAGGTTTCCTGCCCCCTGATGGGCCTTGCCTGAGCCCACCTGCATCTTGGTCCAGCCGGCTTAGCTGATGCAGGAGCCCCTCCTCTCCGTGGCTCCCCATGGGTCTCTCATGGGCCCAGCCTGTGAACAATGTAGGTTCAAATGGAGGGGAGAACATTCACTCAGAATCTGGCCGGAGCCCCTGGGCAGTCCCCCAGCCATCTCGGCCCATCTCTGCCCATCTCAGGCCCAGAGGGCCTCCCAGGAAAGGGGGGAGAGTCACCATCATCAAGGGCCACCTCTGGAGTGGGCAGTGTCCCTCCTTACCAACAGGGCAGGGGGCAGAGGCTGAGGTTGAGGCTGGAGCTGGGGGCACACGTGACGCAGGGGCATGCCCAGGAGGGTGGGGGTCACAATGTCCATCATGATGTCAGGGGTGACCCATGTCAGTCAGGGTAGACCCCTCTTTATGCCTGTTCAGACCCTGACTCTGCTGGCCTCTGCCCTACTTGGCCAGCCTGGATCCCATACCCGACACGTGACTTCCTCCCAGCCCCTCTTCCAGGACAGAGCTGTGTTGTCCCCTGTGAGAAGGCCTTTTTGGGGATGGGGTGCCTGTCCCCAGGAAGGTCCTGGCTGCATTCACCTGGTGCCCGGGCGTGGCCCCACCGGATCCCTGCCATCCTTGACCCCTTGCCTCTCTTTGTGCTGACTTGGGTCCGAGGGGGTGGTCCTCGGCGGTGGAGAAAGTGGGTGTGGCTGTGGGCCACAGACACTGGGGTACCTGGGCAGGGGTACCTCTGGGAGGACATGGCCCCCATCCCTCTGCGGGCCCTGCGGGCAACCTGTAGTCCTAGCCCTTGAACTGGGCACCCGGTCAGGCCCGCCCTGTGCGGGGAGGGGTGCTGCCTGGAGTGCTGGACTCTGGTCTGGTTCCGGTCTCTGTGGTGACTGTGGAGCTGGGTGCCCCTTGGGGGCAGGGCCTTCTCTGCATCCTGTCTGTCTGGGGTGAGTCCTCCCCTGCAGGGACGGTTCGCCGGTGGTCGGCGTCTCTGTACTTGGCCGCGGGGCCGGCTGTAAGGAGGGCTGCTGTCAGGCCTGTGGGGCTGGAGGGGAACAGCCTTCAGCGTGCCCCTCCCAGGGTCAGTGGGGCTGTGGGCCCTGCCCCTAGAACGATGCCTCCCTGGGGCACCTTTCTTGAGTGGCTGAGTTGGGAACATTTTAGGGAATTTTAGCTATTCCTTGACAGGTCCTTCCCAGTTTGGGGGCTGCTCGGGAGTCTAGGGTTTTCCGAAACTGAAGAGCCACAAGCAGTGGAAAGGCCAGCAGCCTGGAGTGTGGGCAGGCACAGACAGGCTCCTCCAAAGAGGACAGTCGCTTTGCAAACAAACCAACTGGTCACCCTAGAGATGCTGACCAAGACCTTTGTCCCCATTTAGGACAGAAGAGGGTAAACTGGAAACAGCTGTCAACCCAGTGATGGGGGCTGGGTGGGGGCTGGATGCAGGGAGGGTCTTGGCCTTCTGCCAAGAGTGGGCCAAGCCGTGTGGACAACCTTGAGCCCCCTTCCCAGCCCTGCCCCATCCAGAATGAGAGGTCTCCTTAGTGGGGCTGACCCCGCCCAGCATGACTGGGGTGGGGAGTGGTGCCTGCTGAGAGCAGGGAGGGTGCTTATGGTGTGTACGTGTCCCCACGTTGCCTGAGACCCAAACCTTCTGGGGATGGAGGCCCCCGAGAGGATGACGGGCAGTACTACCCCCCAGTACTCCCACCTGAGCAGCTACTGGGTCAACGGACACCTTGCAGAGGCCCCCCCCAGATGTGAGCAGGAGGTCGACACATAGAAATAGCAGCTGCACAGTCAGGCTCAGAGGAGAGGAGAGGGTGGCTGGGTGGCAAGGGTGGGCAGAGGCACAGGGACGTGGCCCTAGAGACATGCCAGGGTAGGACTGCCATCCTTACCCGAGAAGAAGGCTGGACGGTTAGCACAAGGGGACAGACAAGGTGGAGCATCTCGTAGGAATTAAAAACGTGGTACAGCCTTGTGGGAAGATCAAGGCAGGGGAGTGGGTTGGAAAGAAGAATACAAGGAAAGAGGCTTGAGAAGTCTCAAATCAGGAGGTAAGGCTCTGCAGCCAGCCCAGTGTGGCTGGAGGTCTGGGGATAGGATGCTGGGGCTCTCTGGGTTGTTGCTCTGTGCCTCGGTTTCTCCACCTGAGGGAGAGTTGAGGGGGTTGCTGTGAAGACAGTTCCTACACGTGACATGTGCAGATACCTGCCTTGTCCCCCGTGTTCCAGGAGGGCCTGCCTGATGACAGTGAGGATGGGAACGCCAGGCTGCTGCCAGCAGTGGCCACCCCCAGGGAGTATTGCTGGGAGTTATCATGTGAGCATGGGGCTGTGGAGGGAGCCCCCGGCCCCACAGCCCAGCACTGGCTAACTTCTGCATGTCATCTGGACGCAGCCGTGGGCGCTGCCAGAAACAGGAGGCCGGAATTGGGTGTGAAGGCGTGGGTTTCAGAACAAGCCTTGTAAGCCTGGGCCTCTGGCCTGTCTTCACTCTGTATATTTTATTTCTTCTGCAAAGAATTAAACAGGCCATGAATTACAGTTTCTTGTCATTCAAATGAAAAAAGATTAAGAACCACCCCTACCCTGGACATGCACACATGTGATGACTGGTGTCCCTGGGCTACAGGACATGGCTGGTGGGGTTGTGGGCAGGGTCAGGGGGTCACAGCTCCAGCTCCCAGAGCCTTTGTTGAGCAATTACCTTTTTTTTTTTTTTTGGCCTTACTGCGCAGCATGCGAGATCTTAGTTCCTGGACCAGGGATCAAATCCACAACTCTTGCATTGGTAGGTGAAACCTTAACCACTGGACCACTGCGGGATGTCCCCACAATTGCCTTTCTCAGAATCTCTCTAACAGACTCATTCTAAATAGAAAGCTTTTGCTGGAAGATGTTCAGGGAATGTTATCACTGGCGATGCAGCTTGGGCAGCCATGGCCCCACAGGCAGGATGGCACCAGGGCTCCCAAGAGGGCTGCAGCAGAGCAGGGACTGTCAGTGGAAACCCAAATTTATAATGAACTTTTAAAGAAGCCATTTACCTGGTCAGGTAAAAAGACCAGCAGGAAACGGCACCCTGGTGTGACGAGTGGAAGACCTTGGTGAATGAAGCTGAAGGAAACATCCAAGAAACGAGATGCCACTGTGTCCTACTGGGCCCATCCTCAGATATACGCTTGGCCACATGGGCGCTTGGGAGTGCTGACTTTGCTCATCCGGCTGGTGCTTTCTGGCCAGAGCTAAGCTGTTTGGGGGGATGTGGGTCCCTGTGGATTTTAGGAGGCCATCCTTTTGGGGTTTGGTCCAGGGAGACAGACCTGGTCTTGAGCAAAGCAGCTGGTCCTAAGGGGCTGCCGCCCCCGGGAGGCCTGCCCTGCTCAGCCTGGCCTGGGTGTCTCTGCTCCTCACCCTATGGCTCTGGGTACTTGGGCCCTCTTCAGAGGGGGCTCTGTCCAGCCAGGCCCCTCTCCTCCCCTCTTCTCCCTCCCCTCCCTTATACTCCTAGACAGAGTCTTAGAGGACCCACAGGGCTCCTGGGGTCTGCGGGGCCAGGTAGGGGCCACAGCACAGCTGGCTCCAGCCTTCATGCCCAACTAGGACCCCACTGTGGCCTGCCTGTCCCTCTTACCTGCCCCATAAGGTGGTGTGAGCCCTCTGCCCAGAAAACAACAGTGGTGACCAGGCAACTGTCTCCCAGCAACCACGACCCAGTGGCCCAGAGGTGAGCAGGTGGATGGGGAGGGGCTGGAGGCCGGCCCGGGGGTGGGGGCAGGGAATGACTGAGGTTGGAAGAGGGGCGTTACATGCACAGCCCCCATCCGGGTCCTCCATCCTCCAGGGTCATTCCTGAGCCTTCTCAAGACCCCCAAGTCCATGCCCAGACCACAGGTCTGACCCACTGTGCTTCAGCTGCTACCCTTCACTTCCCCTCACCACAGCCTCAGCACGTGGAGCCCTCACTTAACAAAATGAAAGTGGGGCTCTGCAGACCCATGCCTCCCCAAGGGTAGATGGGGCTGACAGCCAGGTCTGGGAGTCCAGGGGCGGTGGGAGGGCCTCTGGCTGCCCTGCACGGCCCCTTCCTCCACCCTGCAGAGCCTTGCATGGATCACCAGGGCGTCTCTCCTTAGAGTGCCTTCATTTGCTTCCTGTAGGGTGGACGGCAGCCCCCTGCAGTGTGTGTCCACGTCCTAAGGCCCAGAACCTAGGGATGTGACCTCACTTGGAGAAATGGTCTTGGCAGATGTGATTATCTGATGGGCCCTAAATCCAGCGACCAGTGTCCTCGTGAGAGGGAGGCAGGGAGCAGGAGACACAGAGGGGAGAAGCCAGCAGAAGGTGGGCAGTGGCCAGAGGGCCACAAGCCCTGTGGCCACAAGCCCGGGGTCACCTGGAGCCCCAGAGGCCAGAAGAGGCAGGAGGGACGCTGCTCATACCTGGACTTCTGACTTCCGGCCTCTAGGACCGTGAGAGAAGTCACTTCCATTGTTTTAAGCTACCAGGTTTGTGTAGTTTGCTGTGGCCACCCCAGGAAATCAATGTGCCCAAGTCCCTCCTCCTGACTCCTCTCAGGCTGATGCGCCCTCAGCTGTGTGCTGCCTGTGCCAGGCACTGGGGGCCTCGGGGCTCAGTTCTGCTGGACTGTGGTCTGAAATCCCTTTGCCCGAGGGTTAGTCTGTGGCAGCGGGGAGAGCTCCCCCAGCTGAGCTATTGTCTGAGGGGCATCCTGACTTCAGGGTGGTGGGCCCCTGCCTGGGCCTGCAGGGGACAAGTACTGTTGGGTGTGCAGGGGGTCCCCTGGTCACCTGCAGTCCGCTCAGTCTTCCCACTGGCCCGAGCAAAGACTTTTGGAAGTCTGTCCTCCCCAGGAGCCCATGCCCCCATCCCTTCACTTCTAGAGACCCAGACTCTAGGAGCTGGGCCAGCCCACCTCCCCGCTCCTCTTGTGGCTCCTCATGGGTTCTCAGGAGGCAGCCCCCTGCCCATGTGGTGACACCAAGAGCTCAGACTCAAAAACCGCCTTGTAACTTGAAGCTGGTGAGGGAGCCAGCCTGGCAGCAGTCTTTCCCACAGCAGCCCAGGGCTGGGCCATTGGTCACATCTACAACCTGGAGCAAGGCAGCCCAGCATGAACTGGCTAGCCTTGCAGGGCAGATATCTCTCTCCTCTCCTCAGGCCTGGCTGTGCTTGGGCTGAGTATCCTGAGGGCGGAGTACCCTGAGGGCAGTAGGGGACAGTCAGCCCCTCTCTGGGAAAAGGCCCAGTGCCCCTCCTGCTGCAGTAGTTGAGGGTCTTCCCGGCCTCCTACGGGGAATTGGCACCTTTGCCAGGGCTGGAAGTCCTCCTTAGTGGCCCCCATGCAGCCTCTGGCCTCTGGGTCCCTCTGCTCAGAGAGGCCTTCCTGAGCACCCTCACTCACCCCACCCCTGAGCCCCCACCCCACCCCTACATCCCCTCCACCCTGCCCCCCCGCCCCTGCCATACCCCCACTTCCGCCTCCCCCCCCCCCCCCGCAGCCCCTCTACTTCTCCGGCTGCTGCAGCACCAGCAGCCCTGCAGACCAAATGCCCTGCCCACCACATGCCCTGCCCACCACATGCCCTGCCCAGAGCCTTCTCGCTGTCTGTGGCTCCTTCTCAGGGACACTCCTCCCCCATCCCCAGTGTGTCTGGAGCTGCACTGGCTTTCTGAGGGCACTCAGGAAAGAGTGGTCACTGAGGAGGGAGGGAGGGACAGAGAGAAGGGCCCTTCTACCCTGACTCTGGCCGCAGAGCCTGGGTCAGAGGCATCAGCCATGGACTGGGACCCTAGGGCCTGCTTAGAATTCTCAGGGAAGGAAGAGACTCTGAGGGCACAGCCATGAGGCTGTGAGTGGGACTGGCAAACACTGTAGACAGATGATGTCTGGATGTGGAGCAGAGAGGAGGGGGCAGGACCACCAGGCCTTCCAGAGGTACCTGGGTATGGGGTGTGATGGCCTGGTACCTGGAGAGGACTTCGACCACCCAAGAGCCAAGTCAGGCCTATGGGGACCCAGGGGAGGAAGGCCAGCACCCTCAGGATCCTGGTGCCACCTGGGGTTGGGGAGAGGGCAGCCTGGGATGTCTCTAGGGGCACAGGGAGTTGGGGTTGCTTCTATCCTGTACTCCTCATCCCCCACCACTGCCTGGCATAGCGATTAGGGTGCCTCCCTGGAGAGGCTCCTGGGGGGCTCCAGGGGTGTGGCTGCTGTAGCCCAGGTCTCTCATGGCCCAGTGGCAGTGCCAACAGCATGAGCCTATTGCCGGTGCACCTGAGCTGAGCAGGAGCCCCTATGCTTTATTATACCAACAGTCCATTGTGTCTGTGACAGAAAGCCCTCTGGGGGTCCCAGGGCTGGGGCGTCAGGTGTGGCCTGGGCCTGGGCAGAAGTGTAGCACTGCTGGGACCCACGGGCCCCAGCCCCCCTCCACCCAGCATCGGTGAGGGCCCTCCTGTGGCGGTGATGAGGCCGGGGATGGATGGCATTACCAGACAGTATTAGACAGAAGGACCAGATCTAACCGTGTCTGGTAAGACGCCCATCGGCAGGCTTTGGTGCAGGCAGTCTTGTCCGGTGGCCCTTCTGGGAGGGGCTGGGCTTCACCCACCACCGGCCCTGTGGCACCTTGAGAAAGCAGGAGGATTCAGCTGAATGGCAGGACCCCTGGAGCCTCCTAGTCGGTGGAGCGGCCCCAGGAGGCCCGGTGGCCCAGCCCAGGATCACCCCGAGAGCTTTCCTAAAGACCTGTCTTCAGAGCGGCCTGCAGGCACATGTGTTTGAGAGCACAGCTGGGGAGCAGTCTGGCTTCCCTGCTCTGGATCCCAGGTCAAGGTGGCTGTGGCACCCTGCGGCTTCCTGAATGGCTCTCAGCCAGTTAATGAGTAACAGCAGGGCCAGGCAGACCCTCCTCCCCTGTGAGAGCCACTGGGGTCCAGAGCAGAAGGGCTGCCACAGTGCCTGTGCTGAGTGGGTCTGGGGTGGGTGTCCTGGCTTCAGATCAGAACGATAAAATAAAGGGCCATCCTGGCCTCAGCAATTTGGGACAATGTTCCCAGTCTCGCCTACGAGGCTGCGGGGGTTGGGGGGGAGAGCAGCACGGAATGTCCACTGCACTGGGCACCCGGATGCATCCTGTGCTCCCTGTGGCCCCAGTGGCCTCAGGGAGTGTGGCCTCCTTTGTGGAGCAAGAGGCCACTGCCCATAGCCCCAGCTGCCTGGGACCTCTGAGGGCAGGGCCTGGATAGTGGCGATGTGTTGGACACCCATAGTGGACATCTGACTCTGTGTGGTAGATGGGCCAGGCTGGGAAGGGAAGGCGAGGGCTGCCAGCTCTGTACCAGCCAGAAGGCCATTTCCCTGTGTGGCCATTGACATGCCTGCTGGCCGCTCTGTGAGAAGAACCTAGGCTCAGCCGCAGCCTATGTGCAGCAAGAGGCCAGGACTCCCCAGGGCCCCCTGCGGGCTGGTGGCCCTTCCCAGGTCCAAGTGTCCTGGGTTTCTTGGGGAGCCCCAAAGGCCCCAATGTGGCAGAACCGGCCCTGCACCTGGACTTGGCAGCAGTCTCCCTGGTTGGGCCGGCCTGCAGAGTTGAGACAGCCTGTTTGCCTGCCCCTGGTTGACCAGGCCTCAGCCCAGCTCTGGGGTCCAGGAGCTCAGGACCACGCATCCTCGGGCCACTTCCCGGCGGGTGGTGGGTCACCTTTGAACATCGTTACCAGACAGTGTTAGAGTTGAGCCGAGAAATCCAGCACTGTCCGGTAAGATGTCCACAGAGGCCCTGGTGCGCCTCGGCCCGAGGACGTGGGACAGATGTGGGTGCCTCACCCCCTGCAGGCAAGGCCCAGTGGAGGTGGGGAGGCCTGCCTGCTGTCTGTCACTTTCCCAAGACCGAGGGCCAAGGCTGGAGGTGTTGCTGGTCTGCAGGGTGGCCCACCCAGCTGGGCTCAGCTGGGCCTTCACCCCACAAAGCCTTTGTTGTGCTCTGTCCCACCCACACCTGCAGGTGTGGTGGCAGCAGCACCTGCTTGGGCACCATGGGCAGGGCTCGGACACCCGCCTGTCCCACTGCTGATCACTGGAGGCGGGCCCGGTGCAGCTGCAGGAAGCCTTTGATTCTGGGGACCCAGAAGGGGGGCAGACACGTCTGGACCTCGGGGAGGGGCCTGCCCAGGTCAACTTTCTGCCTTGGAGCTGCATCTGGAAGCCACTGGGGCAGGACTGGGTGGGCCAGCTGACTGTGGGTGTCAGGGGCTGTGGCGGTGTGGGGCCTTGGGCAGAGAGGGTAGGGCGGACCAAGCTACGGGAGGGCGGCCCCGTCGCTGCGAGCAGGGCCCCAGCGTCATCATTACCAGGCAGTATTAGAGACCAGACACCATCCAATGCTGCCCAGTAAGATGGCGATGGCCACCCCGGATTGGATCTTGGGGCCGCCCAGTTGGGATCAAGAAGAGACTCGATGAAAGGGCACCCAGCAGCCTGAGGTACAACCAGGGTTTCTTAATGCACTGAGGTGGGGAAGGGCCAGGATGGCCGGGGCTGGAGTAAGTGTGTACCCTGGGGCCAGAGCACCAGGTGGTCACATCTGTGGGGGCCCCACCCAGGGGAGGCGGGCCTGCAGTGCCTGGAAGCACCCAGAGGCCAGGACAACAGGGTGATCTCCCTGCCCAGTCAGCCCTGGCTGGCCAGGTGGGACCACCAGCTCTGGGCATGGGGTGGGCAACTTAGGGGGTCAGGGTATCCTGCCCACAGGCAGTGGGAGTTCAGGGGGCAGGAGTAGGGCAGGACCCTCCTTCCAGGTGATCCCAGGGAAAGGTCCAGCCCCTGGGGGTCCTGGATGAGCATGTGTCGGAGGCTCCCAAACACAATCTCCCATGCCCCTCCCCCTGCCTTTGTCAAGAGTGCAGATGAAGATTGGGGCCAGGATGGAGGGTGGCTCCCAAGACCTGGCCCTCCTCAGGCCCCATCACCGAGCAGAGCAGATGTTTCCGGGGCCTGGGGTCCCTCCACTCACTGAGCAGCCTGTCACCAGCACCCTACTGTGGCATGGCCCTGGGGTTCTGGCCACTGCTGGCTCTGAGGTCCAGGGTGAGGTGGTGCCGGGCTTGCAGGAGGGGTGCAGGAGGGGCAGCCTGTTCAAACTGCCTGGCAGTCACTGTGGCTTGTGTGCCCAGAGCACATCGAACAGTAGCCCCCAAACACAGAATACAGGGCAACAACACCCAGGTACCTGCGGGGACTGAGCCAATCTTGAAGGCACCCCAGGATGTCTGTTCAGGGTGGGGGTCGAGGAAGTGGGCAGCTCTGGGGCCCCACCCTGCTCAGGGTCTGCACGTGGGACCCCTGCAGGGAGCTGAGAGACCCCCGGCACACTGCTCTGAGGCTCTGAAGGGTCCTGTCCTCTCTCCTGTCACCACACAGGCGGCACACTGGCCTGGAGAGCTGACCAGAACAGCTTCTGAAGTTTTCTGGCACCTTCTACCCATAGAGTTTGCATGGAGAGGGCATGAGCTCTGTGCTGATCCCCCCACCCTGGGCTGACCACAACAAAGACTGCGTCCACCTGGTCCCCAGCCTCAGCTGGGTTCACCTGGTTCTCTGGCTCCATGCTCCAGAAGGGCTGACATTTCTCAGAGGGCCTGACCAGACTTAGGCCTGGCCTTGAGGGACATGGGGCTTTCCTGGTGGCTTAGACAGTGAAGAATCCGCCTGCAATGCAGAAGACCCAGTTTGATCCCTGGGTCAGGAAGATCCCCTGGAGAAAGGAATGGCTACTCACTCCAGTATTCTTGCTTGGAGAATCCCATGGACAGAGGAGCCTGGTGGGCTACAGTCCATGGGGTCACAAAGAGCTGGACATAACCGAGCGACTAACACTTTGCCTTTCTTTTGCCTTTGGGGGACACACACAGGGAGGGGGCTTCACAGGTGCCTGGACCCTCCAGGTGACCGTGTCCAGGCTCAGAGAGTGGTGTCCATGGCCAGGATCTAGGCCTTCAACCTTCTGGCCCCAACCTTGCCTTTCATTGTCCATCCAGACCTGTAAAGTCAGTTCACTTTTTTCTGAGCTAAGTGAAGCCATTTAGACTTCACCTTCAGAGCTGAGTTAAATTTCAGCTCCAATCCCAGTGGTCAGGACTTGAGGGCTGGAACTGGGCCGAGCATCCCTCCTTGCAGCCATCACTTGTTCCAGGTGCCTCCGCTGCCTGACCTCCAGTGCCCTTGGCTGCTCACGGCCAACCCTGCTAGGGGACCAGTGAGGGCCTGGGAGACCCCACAGGCCCTGGCCAGCCCACCTACGAGAGGATGGATGAGCTACTCCCATTGTTTGCTTCCTACCAGCACATTGACTGTTACATTTTCACTAGGAGGCAGAAACCGGGGGCTGGTGGGCAGCGGAGTGCTCCCGTCTGAGCCCCAGGACAGAATCTCACTCTCCTCCTAAACTCAGAACCTGAATTCCACAAGGAAAGACTGACGCCCTGGCCTGGGCCTCACTGTGGTTCTCATATGGGCTGAGGGCCTGGATTGCTGCGCACCTGGCTTGGTGCAGGCCGCTGAGTCTTACTGGCTGACATGAAAAGTGAAAATAAATGTTCCCTGCTTCCAAGTGCCCCCAATGATGCTTTCTTGACCAGTTGTTGGTAGGAATGAAGCCAGTGTGCGGTCCCTGGGTGTGGGGTCTGATTAACTATCACCATTCCGATGCGGCTCAGCTGAGGACATCTAGGAATCAGAGCATCTCCTGTTTGCAGAGCAAATAGCCCACCTGGAGGGCACCCAGCCTGCCCAGTCTGGCGGGTCCCACCTGCACAGGACAGGGTGGGGTGGGGAACACGATCCCAGCGTGAAAAACCAGCAGGCTGGTTAACCTGCCCGACGGGCCTTAATCAATGGTGAGGCCGCGCAGAGAACAAAGCACAGAAACCCAACCCCTCTGCGCGGCCGGATCAGCCAGCTGGGCAGGGAGGCTGGGGCGGGGGTGGCCCGAAGCTGGCCCATCTGCACGCAGGTATGGCTGGAGCTGTGCGTCTGAGGCCTGGCCGCCATCCCCCCTGAGTCCTTTGGGGTGCCCTCCCCACACCAGAGGACAGACCAGCCTCCTCAAGAGGCCAGCAGCTTCTGTGGGCTATTTTACCTACTCCTAAATCCACCAGATTTTGCAAGTAAGGTATTTGCAGATGACCAACATGCCTGAAAATGCACAGCAGACTGCATCCATTGTCATGAATACAAAACTTATTTTGCCTAATTCAATCCGCTGCCAATGGCTCCAACTTTGAAGCATTTCATCTGAGTTACTAGGAAAAAAAGAAAACGAAACCAACCCGACCTATTTTTACAGATGCTCAGCCTAAAAGGGCCTAAAGTTCTCCCGTTGGATTAATTAAACAGCCTGTGCTTCTGCCCTAGAAGTTTCATTCGTCAGGAACAGCGAACTCTATACTATGCCTCGGAGACAGTTAACCTCTGTCACATCAACGTTTCATTTCCTAAACTTCAAGACTTCCCACGAAGGCCAATGCCTGGGCTGTGAAGGAGGCTCTCAGGCCAGCTTGCTCAGGGCCAGTGTGTGAGGCCGAGGCACCACGGCCTCACTGCTGGACAGAGTGTTTGTGGGGGTGCAACCAAGGGTGCTACTTTGAGTTTAGGTAGAGAATCTTTAGGACAGACTTTGGACCTGACCCCATAGCGCGTCGCTGGCAAGCTGGCCTGCACCTCCTCTGAGGTGGTTCCGGCTCTACTGGCGCCTCAGACAGGGGCGGGTAGGAAACAGCAGCGAATCCGGGCCAGACCGGCTCCAGCCCAGTGTGGCCACTGGCAAAACTGAGCTCTGCCCAGGAGCAAAGCCCAGAAACCCAGAAAAGGCTTAGAGCTGCCGACGTCTCAGGCCTCCTTGGCCCCGGCTCTTGGTGAAAAGACAGCTCAGAACTGGCACTTCAGTGGCCGACTCAGCAAAGGGCTTTCCAGAAGATCTCGTGGCCCTCTGGTTGGGAGGGAAGACCCCCACCACCCGGTACTGGTCCCCTGGACCTGGCCTGTGTACGCTGACCGCCCTGGGCCGCGGGGTGGCTCCAGGCTCCCCCACCCTGCTCTCCCGACCCCCGAGGCCCACCTTCTCCTCAGAGAGGAAGGGCCACCCTTCCCCGAGTCCGGGCCCCACTGGACTCTGTGGCCGACCGGCTGTCGCCACCATCACACCGTCCTCCCCAGGTCGCTGGTGAGGGCCCCGAGGGGGGCTCTTGGCCCAGGGTAGCTGCCTCCAGCTCCTCCACCTCCCGCACCAACCTGCCCCAACAGGTTCTGGGCCTGGAGGAGTAAGGTAGGAGCCCCTCCCGCCTCTGCCCACAGCCTGAGCCTTGCTGGGCCCCGGTATCTGGGACCCACCAGGCCTCTGCGTGGACGCCAGGGACACCTTGGCGCCAGTCTCCCCGAGTACCTGTCAGCCCCTGGTCCGTGGCCCCGGCACCCAGGTCTGGCTTCGGCCCGACCGAGAGAGCTGCCTGCCTCCTGGGCAGACTTGAGGCCCACCGCCCTCGGTGGAGGCTCCGCACAAAGGAACCCGAGGTCCACGAGTGTGCAGTGGACGGCTTGCTGGGCCTTGGGGGAAGTTCTGAGAGCGACTGGGAACAATGGAGGCGGCGCCGGGTAGAGCTGGGAAGAGGCGGCGAGGCCCCGGCTCGCCTTACATGTAGGGCCACCCCCCCCTCCCCACACAGGTGCCTGCTCCAGGCCGACCAATCTCCACTCCCGGCGGCCGACAGGTGTGTCCCCCGGGCTCCCATAGGCCGGGAGGGAGGCAGCTAGTGACGCAGCG
Organism: Oryx dammah; assembly: GCF_014754425.2. Taxonomy (NCBI): domain Eukaryota; kingdom Metazoa; phylum Chordata; class Mammalia; order Artiodactyla; family Bovidae; genus Oryx; species Oryx dammah. The sequence goes on along the minus strand of NW_024070205.1, from coordinate 29,346,239 downwards.
GCCGGGCGGGCTCAGGGCCTGCACACATTCCTGCCCCCGCCTCGCCCAACTCACCCGCTGGCCAGGTTGAACAAAAACCAGGGCAAGAAGCTTCGGCAGGGACTGCACTGGAGCGTGTGAGCCGGCGGCCAGGGCAGCCGGGCAGCAGCTCCTGTCCAGGCACTGGGGCTGCCTTGCTACACCAGGCAGGGAGCGGAGAGGGGTCATGCTCCACACCGCTGCCTTTCCCCAGGTGGCTCCGGCAATGCCTCTGACCCTTGGGGCGGTGGCCTCCCACTGACCAAGGGCAGAGACTGGACCTGACCTCTTTGTTCCAGGCCCCCACCCCCAGCTGTGGCAGAAGCGGAGGGTCTGCTTTGTGTGGGTCTCTCAAAACCCTTCTCCTGTTTGCCCCTAGCCCACCTCTATGGTCAGGTGGCCCGGATCAAGCTGCATGTCATACTGGCCCACATGCTAGGGGAGCCAGGCTGCTGAGAAGGGTGGGAGGTCTGCCTGGTGACCAAGGCCTTGGCAGCCCCCGGGGCCTACATTTTAGACCCCTAGACTGGGGTGCAAGGTTTTGTGTTGGGGTTCACAGGGTGGGAGAGACAGGGCTGCAGTCCAGCTGGACTTCATGCTTGCTGTGTGCCCCCAGGGAAGGGCCTGTAATGAAAGGACAGTAATTCCAGTAATTAGCCCAACAGTAGAGAGATCCCAAAGGCCCAGCTACTCTCCATAATGAACCCAGCAGCCGTGCTGGAAACTCATGTGACAGGGCTGTCCCTGGGCTGCTGGCCCTGGCCTTACTCCACCCCAGGAGGGGCTCTGTGGCCCAGAGGCTGTCCTCCAGGGATGGATGAGGCCAGATCACTGCGTCACCTCGAGGGCTCCCTGGCAGCTGTATAACTCCAAGGGGTGCTGTGCCCACACCTGGGGGATGCAGGGGAGGGTATGGCCCCCAGAGCTAATCGTGGGGTCACGGTGGGGGATCCAGAGATTTGCCATGGGCCCCTTGAGTGTGGTTCTGAGTTCACTGCCACCTGGACATCCCAGGCCACTCCACTCCCTGACTCTGGAGGGGGAGCAGCCTGGACCTGGTCTGGCCCCCTAGGCCTGGTATGGGGTGTCTGGAAGGCAGTCCTGGGAGCAGCGGTGCCCTCTAATCCTCGACACTTGGGCTTCAGCCCCTCCTTGGGATTGTCAGGATGCCCACCCACCCTGATGCCCACTCAGGTGTCTGCGTTTGTGTAGGGGTGAGGCAGGACACAGACGTCCCATGGGTACCATCTTTTGAGGAGATTGAGGCACTGTCAGTGGAACTGACCTCCTCTCAGTCTCACACCCTGCCCTCCCCGGTGCTGCCTGCCAGCGGGGAGGGCCTCTCTGCTAAGCCCTGAGGGCCAGGATGCGGTGGGGACCAAGGGCCTGCTCAGTTCTGCCAGGAAGGAGCACAGAGTTGGGTCCAGGAAGGGAGACAGTCATGGGAGGAGCCCCTGCCCCTGGAAGGGAGCATCTGAGGGTCGCTTGGCCTGAGAAGAGGCAGAAGTAAACCTCCTCTTAGTTTCTGGCCTGCTGGGAGGCTCTGATCCTGTCATCGCCAGGCGGGGACCCTTTCCTGCCAACTCAGAGGCTCCTGCAGTCTGAGAGACACCTGGGCACATTCACATGGCTTCCTGAAGCTGCTCTACTGGGCAGCTGCCCTGGGGCAAGGGGACCCCCTACCATGGAGGCTACCCTACCTAGCTGGCCACAGTGGTGCCGTTGAGGCCTGCTTTTAGCCCAGGGTCAGAAAGCAGCTCAGCTATTCCTGTGGCCCAGGAGCCAGGCCTGCCCCCGCCACAGTGAAAGCCACTCAGAACATCCCCTAGTGCATCATTTTGAAGAGGGCTATTCTGGTCTGGCTGACTGCCCACCCTTGACCTTGCAGTGACCGCTCAGTGCTCTCCTTGCCTATTCTGCCTAAGTCTTGAGAAGGAAAAATGACCCGAGTGAGACTGGGCCCTGTGCTGGCAAGAGGACCGAGGAGGTCTTGGCAGGTCTGCACGCATTTCATCCCTCAATTTTCAACAAAAGTTCAGTTGAGATGCTTCCGTTGCCCCTACAGTGTCTGCAGGCAACACTAGCCAGCCCAGGTGGGGGTCCCAGGACACACTGGCACCTCTGAGCTCTGCTGATGGCCACCTCGAGGCCTGAGCTGGGGTCGTCACTCCTAGTGGAGCAGCAGTTGGCTCCTCTCTGTGCAGAGGCCCTGGTCCCTCTAGGGCAGCACTTCCCCGCCGGCCAGGATACATATCCAGGGAGTAAGGGTGGGCGGGCCCTGGGCAGGCCCAGAGCCTCTGGCTTCCTCCAAGGTGAGAGCAAGAGCCAGGTGGCCAGGCCCTGAAGGGTCAGCAGGGTGCCGCCCCATATCACACCAGGCTCATGTTGTCCCTGCCTGCGGGCAGCAGCTAAACTGGGTGCTGGGATCCCTGGAGAAACCAGTGGCCATCAGACAAAGGTTCTGGCCCAGCCTACCTGCTGGGTGCAGATGTTGCCATGGCAGCAGGAGGGGGCGGGGCCAGCAAGACAGGCTCTTCAAGGACAGGGAAGACTGACATGGGAGGAGTGACAAAAGCCCCCCCCCAGCTTGGGGACACAATCGGGCTGGTGGCAGAGCTAGTGGTGAGCTGGCCCCCAGCCCCTCAGCCCTCTCTGTGGGGCTGAGGCCTCACGGGGTGGGGCAGGCAGGACAAAGGGCCATTGTGCTGTGGCTGCGGCTACTTCCTGCATGGCAGCCAGCCACAGATGGCTGCAGGCTCCCTGTGCCCCACAGGGCTCAGCCTCAGCCTGGAAGCCAGGCCCAAGAGGGTCCCACCTCGGGTGCCGAAGGGTGGCCTTCCCACTGTGACTGTGCTGGGGCAAGGGCAGGGCCCTGGAGAACCCTGAGCCTTGGACTTGGGAACAGGACCTTTCTCAGCTTTTAGCCAGCTCTGGGCTCCCCAGGGGACACCTTACTGAGTCGCCTTACCAGTCCCTGCACTTCCGGTTGGGACAGGCCATTTCTCCTCTGCAAGCTCCTCTGACTCACCTCCTCACCTCAGCAGAGCAAATACCTGGGGCAGGTGTGGGTAGATGCTGGGGGCTGCCAAGCAGCCCCATGTGGGCCCACTTGGGCAGCTGTCCCTGGGGTCAGCACCCCCACAGAGGGGGCAAGCTCTGTCACTCACTCTTCCCTGGCCCTCCACCAAGTCAGTGGTGTTGACCTGGATTAGGGAGGGGCTGTGGCTAACTTTGCTTTCAGCCACTGCAACCGGTACTGCCTTGGAAGACAGGCAGCTTGGCTCCAGGAACTGGGAGAAAGGTCTAGTTGCTGGTCCAGTAGGGCAGGTGCTAGTGTCTGGGTCTGGACTTGGAGGTTCTGCCCAGGAACAGGGCTCCCCGTGGGGCATGGCTCAGCCACCTCCTCCCACCCAGAGTTATCTGAAGCATGGAGACCCCGTCCCAGGAAGGCCAGGCTGGGGAGCTGTGCTCCAAGGTAGGGGTGGGGCTGCAGTGCCTGCACCCCTGGACCTGCTCTCTGAAGGCTTCCTGTCCCTGATCCGTGGGGCCAGGTGTTCCCCGCAGAGGCCACTTCCTCCCATCGTGCTGAAAGGTGAGCGCAGGAGGCTGGGCCCTGCCGTAATCAACTGCTGCACTGAGAAGGGACCGTCTTTCTTCCATCTTTTGATCTACCTTTCCACTCCTTTTGGCCTCAGCTACTCCCACCTAGCCCAAGGACCTAGGACCTGTTGGCTGTCCCCAGCTCAGGGCCAAAGGGTTCAAGCCAGAAAGCTCAGCAACTATCACTCCAGGTCCCTCATGGCCCCACATGCTGCCCTGAAGGCCTGCTGGTGCCCATGAGCAGGCTGGGGTTACTCCAGTGCTGGGACTTCTCTCTGGCCCTCCTGGATGAGTCTTCCCCGCCTTCCTGCCCTGGGCCATGCTCTCAGACCCTATTGTTCAGGCAGGGCCTGGTGGCAACACCCGCAGGCTGTGCCAGTGCAATGTGTTCCTGCAGCGTGACTCAGTCTTGACCTTGACCCCGTGCCTGAGATCCAGAAGCACCTATGTTGTCTCAAGCCTGTCTCCCTGAGGCCCACACCTGGTCACAGTGTCTAGAAAACACTGGGCCAGAAGTCTGAAACCTGTCCATCATTCTTAGAAAAACTGAGGCCCCCGGTGGCCTCTAGGGCGCCAAATCCAGGGCCAAAGGTCAGCCCTCTGGGCTCCTGGGCTCAGCATGTCAGCAGCTGGTCACTCTGCTTGCAGAGCCTCTGCCCAAACAGGCTACCAGAGACCACGGTACCCTGGCCCTGCCCGTCTCTAAGAGCCCGTGGGTCGGGTTCTGGTGTTGTGGGGATGGAGGGGGAGGGGTCGACCCTGTCGGGGTCTGTAGCTAGGGAGGACCCAGAACTGTGGAGTTCAAAATATGAAATTAAAAAGGTCCCACTGGTGATGTGAGAACAGGTGCTCTAGTGTGATGTGATAACAGGTGCTCTAGTGTGATGTGATGAGCAGGTCAGCAGCCCGGTGGCTCCTCCCAAGCCCCTGCCCCAGTCTAAGTGTGAGAAAAACATTAGACAAAGCCCAGCAGAGGGGCACATGATGGATATGACGGGCACATACCTGGCCAGATCTCCTGCACAGGCCAAGGTCACAGAAACAAGGGGGGGTCTGGGGCCTGTCGCAGCCAGAGGAGCCCAGGCATACGTGACGGCTGATGTCAGGTGGGGTCCTGGGTGGGAAATGAGGAAGCCGGGTGAGGTGGGATGGTAGCCCATGGAAACGTGCTGCACTGGCAGCACTGGCCTGAGAGCAGGGGAAACTGGCTGTGGGCCCGGGAACTCTCGACGGCTCTGCAGTCTCAAACTATCAGATAGAAGAAGCTCATTTAAGTATATCTGCAAGAGTCCCACAATAACTCTGGCAGATGTCCTGGGGGCATCAGGGGACAGAGCAGGTGGCTGTGGGCGGAAATGCCAGGGGAAGCTGAGGACAGAGGCATTGGTGGAGCCGAGGCAGGGGCCTCTGGCTCCCATCTGAGGCCACGAGGGGTGCTGTGTCCCAGGTCCCTCTGGCCTCCACCCCCACCCTGTCCTGTGCTTGGGCTTGGCGGAGCGCCTAGAGCTTGGGGATCACTGAGGCCTCTTGTCTGGTCTGGTCTGAACGTTCCTGGTGGAACTCTGGACACTTGAGGCCTGATGGGGCCAACTGCCTCTGGGCTCCTCTGCACCCCCTTGCCCAGAGGCTCTGAGCAAAGACCGGCTCAGGGTCTGAGTGCCTCAGGTCCCAGTGGCCCCTTTGTCCTGGGAGAGCGGTCCACAGAACTAGGGCCTCATCTGAAGCCCCTGGAGGACATGGTGAGGCGCATCTACCCCACTTCCCCCACAGCCCCACAGTTTCGGATCCCAGGAGCCCCCAGGCCAGAGTTCAGGTCGACACCAGGAACCTGGCTGGGACACCCTGCCCTCTCCTGCCATGTAAGGCCCACACTTGTCCTGTCCTGTCCTGGGGTCCAGCACTCACGGGGCGGGGCAGGTCCAGTGACTCGGCAGCCCCTCAGGAAGACACAAAGATCCTGGAGGCAGCAGGGGCCTTGGTGCTGAGGCTGGAGGGACTGGGAATCTGCACTGGCAGCCTGTCCGGTGGGGTGCCGTCCTGGGGCCATCCCCTTGTGCCAGGAGACCAGATGCTCAGCCCTACCGCCCCTCTGGTTCCACCTTTGACCAAAGTCAGAGATTTGCAAGGTCTCCATCTCCCAAAGAGCCTGCTTCCAGGGGCATCAGCCCCAAACCCAGCACTCAAGAAAGGAGGGTAGCCCTTGCCTCTCAGCCCCTCCCCAGGGTCTAACTGAAATAACCATCTGTGGGGTGCAACAGGGACCTCAGATCCATAGGCCAGCCTGGCTGGGGAGCCCCAGCCTCCACTCTTGTTCCCCAGCCAGCCCTGAAGGAATCCTCTGAAACAGGGCCATAGTCCCCCAACTCAGGGCAGATCCACTGAGCCCCCATTTCGCCACCATTCAGCAGGGCCTGGAGCAGGATGCTGGTGCAGTAAGGAGTGGGAGGTGGGGGTGGGGGAGGCTCTCACAGCCTCAGCTGTATTGCCAGCCATCCAACACTCACTAGTCCCCTTTGTGATCTCAGACCAGGCCCCAGGCCTTATCTACACCCAGAAGGGGGGGGGGGTGCCAGATGCCTTGTCACAGTCATGGGGCCTCTGCGTCCTCAAATCAATATCTTTACTCTTATACAGCACCTCAGATCCCTGGCCATCGCCAGCCTGACTGCCCCTGGCCAGGGTAATCTGGCACCCTAGCCCCCAAGGCCCTCTCCTACCTGGCCTCCCCCTACCCCCACTGCAATCCCTTGGGCTTCTGGGGGCCTCCTTGGGTCATGCCCACCCTGGATCTCTGGGAACCTGTAGCCCAGACTCAGCATCATGCTCCGCAAGGCCACCAGTCTCAGTTTTCAGATGGTGTCAGTGCCGCCTCCCCACTCCCTGCTTCGTGCCAGGGGCCCTGCTGCCTTCTTTGAGCAAGAGTGGCCTTGGAGCCCCTGCACCCCCACTGCCTGCGGCTCTGGGCACTGCTGAGCCTGGGGAGGGCCCGGCACTCTTTGGGGCCTTTTGTTCAGAATCTTTCCTCCATGGCATTTTCACCCCTTTTCTTTTGAAATAAATCCAAACTTAGAGGAGAGTGGCAGGGACAATATGAATCTGTCAGCTGGGGCAGCTGTAACAAATCACTACAGCCGAGGGCAGCATAGACAAGACGCTGTTCCCACAGAACTGGGTCTGGGAGGCCCAAGATCCAGGCAGGTCTGGGTCTGGTGAGGCTCTTCCTGGTCTGCAGGTGGCCTCACCTTGGTGTGTGAGCAGGGAGGTGATCCCTCTGTGTTCCTCTTGTGACAGGGCACCACACCTCTCATGGGCCCTGCCTCACCCTGAGCACTCCTGAGGCTCCAGCTGCAGACCCCAGCCCACGAGGGTCAGGGCCTTCCACCGAGGATCTGGGGACACGACTTAGCCCAGAGCAGACACCCTTTCTTTCTTCAGGATATTTGAGAGTGACACTCTCACCTCAGGAGTGTCCACCAGGAGCCCTCTGGCCCCCTGGACTATGCAGCTCCAGGCTCAGGAGGCCTGGCCCATCATCTCTGACCACTGCCATCAGCCCCAGGTCGGTGCTGCAGCCCCCGCCGCCCCTGCATATCTGCCCTCTCAGGCCACCGGCCCCTGTCCTCCACCAGCCTCCCCTCCCCCACAGCTTCTCGTGCCCACTCTGGGTGTCTCTGCCCCACGTGACCTCTCAGTGAAGCCTGGGCACCTGTGTCTAGAGCCCCGCCCGCGCCGCGCCCAGCTGCTGCGCCCAGACGTGCCCATCAGTTACGCTCTCGTCTGGTTCACGGCTAACCAGGCCCGGGCATGGCTGCTCCTGCGGATGCAGGTATTGACTGAGAGAGCGCATGAGTGACACCGGAACTCCCACCACCATGAGGGCACACGCAAAGCTGCCCAGGTCTGGCTTTGGGCCAGAACACATCAGATGGGAGGGTGGGCTTCTGTGTCCCTCTTGCTGGCACCAGCTGCCAAGGTAGCAGCAGTGCTTCCCCATGAGAAGGTGAAGCAACAGCAAAGTGTCTGAGGTGACCTTCCAGCAGTGCTGGCTTTACTAACAGTGGCAGTGGACCTCCATCCTCTCCCACAGGCAGGGCTGCGTGATGCAGGCCCCACAGGGTGGGTGGTGGGCGGCGGGCGGGAGGCAGAGTCCCCCTGAGGCAGGAAGGGACTGGGTGGGCATAGGGGAGTCCCAGGATCCTCAGGGACGCTTGCCCCTCCTGGTGCCCACACTCCAGTGGCCCCACCACCCAGAGGGGTGACTTTGCCTCCTGGGGAGCCCGAGCTGAGCAGAGCCCCTCCCAATTCCCGCCTCCCACCCTGCTCTGCACCCACCACTGGGCGGGCTGCACCCGGGCGAGGAGGCATCTGTGCAGCTGGTTCAGATTTGCGTCCCAAATCAGCTGTAGCCACTGCTGACATCGAATTTGCCTGAAAACTCAGATTTGGGGAAAGTGTGGGCTCCAGTGCCCACCAGATGCGGGGAGGGTGGTGGGCTCCTCAGGGATATCCACTGCTCCCCTCACTCCTCTGAGTGGGGTCTGGCTGGCACAGGGTCTGCAGCCTCCTCTGTCTCCAGCCCCTCATCCTTGCCAGGCTCAGCCCTTGTGACTGCCCACAGCCCAGATCCCACCTCCTGCTGTGTCTGGCTCTACATGACCCTCAGCACTGGCTTGGCTCCTTCCCAGCCACACCTTCTAGGGGCCTTCCTGGAGTTGGATGCACTGCCCTTCCTCTGGGAGGGTCCCCTTCTCTATCCCTGTGACCCCCCGCCCCCAGCCATGGTGGGAAGTGGGGGCTCAGAAATCCTGGTCAGAAATCCAGGGTCAGGAGGTCAGATGAGGTCAGTGATTAGGTCAGGAGAGGGTCAGAAAGGGGGTCAGGTGAAGTCAGCATGAAGGTCAGGAGGGGACCAGGAGGAAGTCAGGTGAGTTCAGCATGAGGTCAGAGGGGGTCAGGTAAGGTCAGTGAGAAGGTCAGAAGAGGGTCAGGGGGAGGTCAGAGAAGGTCAGCATGAGGTTAGGAGGGAGTAGGAGGAGGTCAGGTGAGGTCAAGTGAGGTCAGGAGGGGTCAGAGAGGGGGTTAAATGAGGTCAGGAGGGGTCAGAAGGAGGTCAGGTGAGGTCAGTGTGAAGGTCAGGAGGGGTCATCAAGATCAGATGAGGTCAGTGAGGTGAGAAGGGGTCAGCCATGAGGTCAGGCAGGATCAGCATGGGGCTCACTGGGTTTTGAAGACCCCGCCCTCCATTCTGTCCCTGAGTCCCCCTTGGGGACACCCTACTTCGGCTCCCAGGAGCCCCTTGGCTGTTTCTGCCATGTTCTCCCTGCAAGGGCCTGTTTTACAGGGTCTCCTCTTAGAAGCCAGAATGGATAGAGCGGTGGGGCATGGGGAGGGGGGTAGACAGGATGAACAAGGCACACTTATCCTGTACCTTGAGTCAGAGTCAGATTTGGTCGTGGGTGCAGGGGTATTAGGGGCCAGTGTGAAAGGGGTGTAGGGTCAGATGAGGTGGCCTCCAGGGAGAGGGGGCATGGAGCCTTGATATGCAGTGGTGTAAGCCCCCACTGAGCCTTCTGGGTGCCGTGTGAACAGCTACCCTGAGCTGGGGAGGGTCTGGGGCCATGCCACCTGTGCCCACAAATGCCCATCTGTGGCCCTTTCTGCCTGGATGGGGACAGAGAGGAAGTGTCTTGGCCCATCAGAGTCAGGCCCTGGGCAGTGCCTCTGAGGGGGTAACGGGAAGCGAGACCCTGCATTCTTGCTTCTGGGCCCTGGACCCTGGGTCCTGTCACTGGAAGTTTGAGAGGCCTCCAAGGGGTCGGTGGCCATTTGGGAAGTTGTACCAGAGCCAGCCTGTAGCTTGGCCCTGCCCCTAAATGAGTCTGAGCAGCTGCCTCACAGAGGACAGAAGGGGAACCATCCAGAAGCCCAGCATGTATCAGCTCAGGGAGAAAGTCTGCTGTGGGGACCCCAAGGAGGCAGAGGCGAGGTCACAAGTCAAGTCAGGGGCCCTCACTGCCCTGGACACCAGGCAGCTCTGGCCTGGTGTGCTGAGTGGGGCACGTCTTTGCCTCAGGGCTGCTGGGGCCTTGTGTGGTGGCCTTGTCTGATGCAACCAGGCTCTAGGAAAGGCGGGCAGAAGCTGGGCTGTTGCCACAGCAGGGAGGAGGCTCTGCAGTCCTCGGCCTCTTGGGGCGGGGGGGTGGCTCCTGCTGGCAGGGCCCCAAGCCCACTTGGGGGCTGGGTACAGCCAGGCTCCTCCTGCACCTCCCGGCCCTTGGGGCTGGCAGAGCTGTGCTTACGGGACCAGACGCCCTCGCTGGGCCGCCTCCCTCGGAGGCAGTGAGTTAATGAGGCCACTGGGCCGCTCATCCTCTCCACCTGGGTAATTGGTCTCCAAAGGCAGGGAAGTGTCACCGAGATGCCTGGGGCTGCCTCGGGGGATGGGACTGGAGAAAAATCACACCCCGTTTTTCCACTCACTGGAGTCTAATTGTGCTCTGGGGCTGCCCACCTGGTGCTGAGCATGTTTGTCAGCTGCACAGGAGGGAAGACTGCTTCCCTGATTTCAGGGCAAAGGTGGCCTTCCTGAGCCCAGGGCTCATTCAGGGCTCCCCAAAACAGAAGTGTTGGTGGGAAGCCCCATGGGGTGAGCGGTGGGAAGGGACCTGTGCAGCCCCTGGATCCAGATCTGATGGGACTGGGTGAGGGTATGTTTTGCAAGGGAGTTTTGTTTTCTTAATCAAGGTGAAATTCATGTAAAATGAACCATTTTAGAATCAACAGTTCCGTGACACTGTGTATTTGCTGTACTGTGCAGCCACCACCTGTATTTAGTTCCAGAACATCTTTATCCCCTGAAGGAAAACCCACCAGGTAGCCCCCAGCCTGGGATCCACCTCTGTGCCTCTGCATCCCAGACTCGCCATCTGCACACTTCCAATGGTCATCAATGGACCCCCCCATGTGCCCACAGCTCAGTTTGGTTCCCACCCCCATGCTGCTGAAGGCCCCAACAGGAAACCTCCACCTGCCTGCCCTTTGAGCCAGATGACAGGCAATGTGGAGTCCAGTCACCTACTGCTTGTTCATGGTCTGGGCCCTGACTCCTGTAGGAAGCAAGAGGAGGCAGCGATAAGCGGGCAAGGGCTATGTTTGGGCCAGCAGGGCACTCGGGGAATAAGGGGTCCCTGGGTGGGTGAGGTCAACTGGAGTGACTGAAAGGGGAGAGGGCAGGGTTGGGGGAACCAGGTCCCAGCTTTGGGCAAATACGTGCAAGGTGATGGTGAGACACTTCAGCTGGGGTCCAGGACAGGAAGTGGGTCTGTGGGCCTGGAATCCAGGGGTGGCCTGCAAGGATGTCTGGCCGACCCCAAGGTGTTAGTGACCAGAGGATCAGCTACCACGAGATTCATGGATATCAGAGCTAATTGCTGAGGAGTCTGTGCCTCTGGATAAGAGCGCCCAGCCTCCTCCTCACTGGGCACGGGGAGGGGCACCAAAAGCTGAGGCCCCTAAATGTGAGGACAGCAATTGGGAAAGAATCTGTTAGTTGATATTTTAAGAAAGATTCTGAGAAGTCTGATGAGAAGGATCAAGTCTGGTAAGCCTCCCTCCCTGGTGGATGCGACTCTGCTTAGAACTGTGGCCAGGGTCCCAGGGCAACGGGGGACAGGAGCCTGGCTGCACTAGGTCTGGGTCTGGCCTGACCAGACACGCAGGAACTCCATCCCAGGATTCTAGCATCCTGGTGGGCCTGGGTTAGGGACGTGGGAGCTGCAGAAGGAAGAGACCTGGTCAGAACAGGCAGCAATATAACTGGGGGGTGGGGGAGGCAGAGATGGCCCAGGTGGAGAAGTAGGGGCAGCCAGAGGGCCCTGGCAGCATCTGAGAACAGCACCAAGAGGGAGGACAAAGCCAGGGCCAGGCCAGGAGGAGGAGGGAGGTCACTGTGGCCTTGAAGAGAGTGGGGCTGAGCAGCAGGAGGGAGGAGCCAGACAGGAGGAGGGAGGGGGGCAGTGGCGGGGAGGAGGAGGGGAAGTAGGACAGGAGCTAGAGGGGCCGCTGGGGTCAGGGCCGGTTTTGTTTAAAGATGACATGGTAGGAGAGTAAGGTCCCCAGGAGGCCTCTGAACAGGCCAGTGGGGCTCCCCTTGCAGGAGCAGGGCGTTCACCAGGAGGGATAGCTTGGGCCTGACCATGCTGAGAGGAGGCTGCCAAACGGGGTGTTTCCTGCAGCCACGGTCGGTCAGCCGTGGGAGCTGAGGTGGTGCCCGGAGAAGCAGGCACAGGTGGGGCCTGGAGACCAGGGGCGAACCTGACAGAAGCCATGACAGGGAGGGGACCTCCGAGGGGCAGCCAAGGGCCTGCACTCTGGAGGCTGAGGCCGTGGAGGGGAGCAGCACAGACTCACCCCGAGGGACAGTGAGCAGGGGCGAGTGGGGGCTCCAAAAGCTGTAGCCCAGGAGGGCAGGCCTGGGGATGGGTGGGGAACTAGGGTCTGAGGGCCAGTGGAGAGGCCCCCATGGACATAATGAGCGGTGAGAGGGTGTGGGAAGGCCCCTTTGGACAGGGCTGGATGCTTGGCCCAGGGCAGTGGGGATGGGTGAAGGGCAAGTGGATGAGGTAAGAGACGTTTGGGAGGAGGGACGAGGAAGCAAGCAGGGGGCATCTATGGGTGGGGCCCCCAGGAAGGGAGAGGCTGGGAGAGGCGATGTGCCAGCACTCAGCTCTGAAAGTGGAGGTCTTTGGGGGTGGGGTACAGTTGCAGGGAGAAGCTGGGGCTGCTTTGAGGAAAGCAGCAAACTTGTCTGCTTAGCCAGAAGGAACAGGTGGGCTGAGTGGCACCCCAAGTCTTTGCTGGCAGTGATCCCTCCCCCAACTGCTGGTCTAGGCCCAGTCTGGGGACAGCGCAGGCCCTTCCTGGCACCACTTCAGGGACCAAGGCGCACAGACCTTCCAGTGGCTCCTTATGCCGTTTGTGACCCCACATTTCTGCCACAGTTACAACACCCTCAGATTCAGGTGGGGGCTGGATCATGGCCTCAGGGGTGCAGGAGCCTCTGGAAGACCCTCCACCCACCCAGTCTGGTTATTTGCCAGCCCGTGGGGGGACCGTCCCTGGAGCCTCATGCCACAGGTGGGGTGGGGCTGGATGCCAAACTAACGTAGTCAGGGGCGACCGGGCTGCGGAGAACAAAGCTGGGCGGGGCAGGATGCCCACTGGCCTGTGCTGGGGGCCCAGTGTGGTCCCACCTGATCTAGAACCACTGAGGTATCTCAGTGCTATTGCCATAGTGAAATGCCGATGCCAGGATGGGTGGGGGTGTGTGGGGAGGGCGCCTGAGTCTCTATAGCTGAGGACCAGACCTGTCTCCTGGGTTAGCTCTGGCCCTGAACACAGGGACCACCTGCCCTGTTTTCAGTGCTTTAACACATCCACACCCACTTCTGGTTCATGTACTGGAGGCTCCAAGCTCAGCCCAGCCTTCTTCCCCAGAGCAAGCCCTGGTGGGAGTCCTGGGGGTAGCACACCTGTCTTGTTAAGTGGGGTCTTTGCCCACCTTTGCTCCAGCTTTCCCTCCTCACGGTCAGATGTGGGGGCCCTGCCTTTTGGGGGGTCTAGCACCCCATGAGAAGAGAGCCCTACCAGGAGGGAGGAGGCTGCACCCCTATGCCCCCTCCCCATGGACAGTGCCACACAAACACAGTCTGCACCCTGTCATCATGCATCTGGGGAAAGGGTCCCCTCCTCCCCGTCAGGGTCCTGCCCGCTGAGGGACAGGCTCTCACCCCAGGCTGCTGCTCCAGACCCTCGGGGAGTTGACCTCCTTCTTGTGTCTGGTCAGCCCCAGGGTCTTCGTGTGCCAGGTGTGGGCACACACAGGATGCACTCCGGCCCTGAGTCCTGTGGATGAACCCAGAGGGCACCTGTGAGGGGCTTGTCTGGGTCCCAGACTCTGTGTTGACAGAACTCTGGATTGGGCTGCAGGCTGTGGGGCCAAGGCTCACACACACGTGTGCAACACAAGTGTATCAACTCAGTGAGGCACATGAGGGCAGGTGCATCCAGGGGTGTCCCTGGGGCACTGGAATGGCAAAGGAGAAGCGCGTATTGGTGTTTGGGGTTGTGAGTTTGAGCTCGGCCCATCAGAGGTGCCCAGCAGAGGTGGGTCCACCTGGCATGAGCCTCCACATTCCTGTCCTGTTCGGAAAGTGACATGTTTCCTCAGAGGACCCAGAGGAGACAAGTTCAGGTGCCGGGGCCTTGGGCAGGGGTCTGCTGGGATTAAGGGGGTGTGGGCCCTGAGGGCTTCAGGAATGCCCTGGTCTGGGAGCTGTGTGGCGAGGAGTGGTGTGGAGATGGGGCTGTCGGGAGACGCATTCTGGAGGAGGGTCTGTGGACCCAGGATGGACCCCAAGGCCAGCTCCGGCGGGGTGGGCAATAGTGGGGTGTAGAAGAAAAGACAGACATCAGTTTCCCCCTGCCCTGCTTCAGGCAGGACCCAGAGGTGCTGAGGCCCCTGCTGCCCAGCCTTGCTGAAACTTCCTTCCCTGACTCCTCCTCGTACCCCTTCCTCTGCCATTTGTCTTTTCAAAAACTGATCCCAGGAAAGGGCTGGAGCCAGAAGCAACAAGCAGCCCCAGTGAAGAGGGTTCACATCCTGAAAGCCCAGAGCTTTGGGTTTGGCCAAAGGCCTTTTGTTGTCATATAAGTTGGTAAATAGAAGCAAAACACATTTCAGTTGAAAGACAAAGCACAATTCTAATTGGTGGTCCTGCCCTCTTAGATCATGCTGCATGAGCTGTCTTGACTTTAGGCCAGCGGCCACTACCCAGGGCCCCCTGGGCTCCTGGACGCAACTTCCCCAGGACCACCCTCCCAATGGCCGCCCACACTTAGGACAGTGCTGTCCCAAAGCCAGAGACACCTTGAGGTCAGCTGGGCAATGCCTGGGCTTCCCGACCTGCAGGTCCCAGGCAAGGCCACCCCATGACCCTCCAGATGTCCAGAGCACCGCATCTGACTGTCCATCTGTCCACTTCACCAAAGCCCAGGTTTGGCTGCTGTTCTGCTCCTCTCCTCAAAGTGCAGACCAGCCCTGCTGTCCTGGACTTTGGGGAATGTGTTTATCTGGCCAAAAGGACACCAACAAATGCCACCATCTACCAGCCTATATCTTACAGAGCACCCAGTGCGTTCACAGCAGTAAGTGGAGGGGATGCAGTCTCCGGATCAAGGATGCTGCCTCTAAGGGGAGAAGTGTAAACTCAGCTTCCTGGAAACTCAGGTGTGCTGCACAGCCCAGGATCCCCAGCAGAGGAGGCCTGGGGCCAGCACCACCCTCCCAGGCTACTCCCTCTCCCCCCATCCACCGAGTCCTCTGCTCTGTCACTTCTCACTGACTTTGGGAGCGGACGAGGTTGCCAAATGTCCAGTGTGTGATGGAAGCTTGGGGAGAAGTCAGGGAGGGTTTTCAGAAGGTAGGGGAATGGGGGTCTTGCCCTGTTCCTGGAGAAGGTGGAGGCGGGAAGGAACCGGTGGCTTAAATCAGGCAGAGTTTGTGGGTGGGAGGGGCCGCCAGGCCAAGAGTAAGTGACAGCCCTACCTGGTGAGACCAGCACTGTCTTGTTGAGACTGTCTCTCTGGGAGGCTGCTGTGGGGCTGTCAGGCCCCTGTCCCGAGGGCTGAATGAATGAGCAGCCACGATGTGGGCAGGGGGCATCTGCAGTGCTCTCACCTGACCGCCAGCCCCAGGCGCACACTCCTCTGCATGTGTGTGTGCATGAGACTGTGCCTGGGGAATGTGGGGTTGTGGATGTGTGATTGGTGTGTGATTGGGTGTGTGATTGAGTGTGTGTGCATGTGTACATGTGTTCACGAGGCTGTGCCTGGAGAACGTAGGGCTGTGGGTGTGTGACCAAGCATGTGTGTGGATTGTGTGGATGCAGGAGGAGGCAGGCAGAGCCATGGGGAGGGGACAGGAGCAGGCCCTGAAGAGCAGGCAGTGGAGGTGTTCAGGCCCTTGACCTCTGACCCACTGGGTGTGGCTGTGCCTGGGAGCTTTTAGAACCTGAACCCTCCCCCAGGGTCACAGTGGTTTGAACCTGGGCCCAGAGGCTGTGCCACACCCCTGGGGTGGGCCAGGTGGGGTGGGAGGAGTCCTCTCTCCAAGAATCACCACCTCCCCAGCACCCCCAGGGAGTACCCCTACAGTCAGGCTCAAGTGTCTGGTGCACCCTGGGACCACATGCAGGGTCCCAGAGGACCCACACCTCTGGACACTGGAGAGGGCTAGGGAGTCCAGGACTACAGGCCCCGGGATCCCATAGAAGGCTGGGGCAGGGGAGGGAAGAAGGGATGAAAGGTGGCAGAGGGGAGCCAGGACACCCCACTAAGCAAAGCCGCTTCAACTTAAAGGTCTGACTTTCCTGGAAACCATCTCTGAGACTGATTTAGTGAGCAGGCCCAGGGATGGTCCCTGAGGAGTGAACACTGGCCTCCTGCTCCAAGTCCCTCCATAGTCTCCCATAGTACCTGTAGTCCCCCATGGTCACCTATAGTCCCCGTAGTCCCCCACAGTCCCCTGTAGTCTCCCTAATCCACCTAGTCCCTCATAGTTCCCCATAGTGCCTCCTGTCCCCCATCGTACCCCTAGTTCCCCATAGTCCCCTGTGGTCCCCCATAGTACCTGTAGTCCCCCCCCGTAGTCTTCCTAGTTCCCTGTAGTCCCCCCTGGCTGTCCATAGTCCCCCATGGCCCCCCATGGCCCCCCATGGCCCCCTGTAGTCCCCCATAGTCCCCCATAATCCCCCTTGCTGCTGCTAAGTCGCTTTAGTCGTGTCCAACTCCTAGCGACCCCATGGACTACACCCCACCAGGCTCCTCTGTCCATGGGATTTTCCAGGCAAGAGTACTGGAGTGGGCTGCCATTGCCTTCTCCGATAGTCCCCCTTAGTCCGCTGTAATCCCCCATAGTCCTCCATATTTCCCCGTAGTCCCCCATGGTCCCCCATAATACCTGTAATCCCCCTGGTCCCCCTGTAATCCCTCATGGTCCCCCATATTCCCCTAGTCCCCCATGATCCCCTTGGTCCTGGGTGTGGGGGTGGGGCACAGAGTCTCGGGGGCTCCCCCCCCCCCCCCTTGCATGCAGACCTGAGCCCCCAGCACTCGCCCCCTGCACCTGGGCACCTGGCTGGCTCCGGTTTCCCTATGCAAAGCTCAGCTCTCGCCCAGCCACGCCCTCCCCACCCTGGGAGGAGTGGTCCCCACAATGAGGCCACCTCGGGGGCCCCTGCCCACATTGTTCACTGCAAGACCAAAGAGGGTGGTGGCAGACAGGTGCGAGTATCCACTATCCCCACCTAGGGGCACGTGGCCGAGTGCCCAGGGCAAAGCACTACTGGCCCCAGTGGTGCCCAGCCCCCACCGGCTGCCCCACCCCAGGGAAGCGTTAAGTGCCTGGCCAACCGCACCTTTGTTTGCAGACCTGCACCTGCACTCCAGTCTACTGGGCAAAGGGAGGCGGATTGCATGACTCCCACCAGAAAAATTACCCCCCCTACACACAGTCTTCCTACAAGCTTTGCCTAGGTGGGGAGCCTACTAGGACCAGAGCCCCCACACCCTGCTGCAGTTGAAGGCAAGCATCTGTCTGCTCACATCAGAGGCTCAGGGCAGGGTGGGGTGCTTGCCCAGCAGCCTCCCCGCTCCACACTGCCAGGAGCCCTGGGGTCCAGCTGCATCCCCAGAGCTGAGCACTACCCGCCCCATGCTCTGTCCTTGGGGTGATCAGATCTGCTCCAGGGAGATGCTCCTCGCAGTGAGGCTTTCACTGTCCTCAGGACTCGCTGGAGACAGCCTGGCTCCAGAGCCGACCGTCCACCCTGGCCCCTGTGCCACAGGCTGCAACAGCCCCTCGCCATGCTGCCTTCCCAGTGAGAACATGGCTGACCTCACCCTTCTCTACAAGGTGGCTGCAACCGCTCAACACCCACCAGCATAGCCTGCCTGTCTAGTGTGGACCCCTCAGCCCATCCCCAGGGCTGGGGGTCCTGTAGTCCTCCACTCACTGCCCCCCAAACACTCAGCTGAGAGCCCTCCAGGGCCCCCCCTCTACCCCCTTCCCATGTTTCTCAGAGCTATGCTGGCCCCTCCCCACAAATCAAAGGCTGCAGGGTCTGCCCCCCCCCCCCCCCCCCCCCCTGGCACCCAGAGAGCAGGGTAGCACACAGGTCCTTTCAGCTGTGTGGCCATGTGTCCCGCCCCCATCCTGCCCCAGTTCACAGGGATGGGGGGCAATGGAAACTGGGGTCTACTCTGTCTCCCTGGGACCAAGGACCACAGCCACATGGCCCTAAGTTCCCACTTTTAGACCTGGGGACATCCATGCTTCCAGCGATTCTTGATCCACCCAGGACCCCCATGGAAAGGACTCAGAAAGCCCTGAATTCCTCACCCAGGCTGTCCAGGAAGCCCCCACCCCCAGCTCGCCACACTGCTCCCCAGCTCAGCTCCTGCTGGCTGTACCTCAGTGCCTTGAGATCCGTGGTGGGTGTCTCCACCATAGAAATGAGCAAATGCCACAACCAACCCCTGGGGCCGCTAGTAACATATTCAACCCACTGTGGTCCAGGACCATCCCATTCCAGACCCTCCAGTCCTGCCCAGGACTAGGTGTGGGGCTGCGGGGCTCTTGCAGGTCCAAAGGACAGGGCAACCTGAATGACCCTGGGCAGCCTCAGGCCTGGTGGTTGGAGCAGTGGACAATGGCCCCGGGCCTGGTGGCTAGAGCGGTGGCCCGGGGCCTAGCTTTGCTGCAAGGAGAACACTATTGACCCTTGGAGGTGAAATCACAGGATGGGCTCTCAGGCATGGAGGGTTTCGTGGAGTAGAGGTTAAAACCTGTGGAATCCACTGGTGTGGACAGTTTGGTCCCAGGTTAGAGCAGCCCTCGGGACCCCAGTCAGGGGTAGGGGGACCAGGAGTGAAGTCATAACTCAGGAAGGGCAGGCAGTTTGGCCCCTACCTCCCTCAGCCTCCAGGAAACCAGATCAGGTGGGTGTGGCTCCCACGCTTCCTCTTCCCGGGCTCAGTGGTCAGCAGACAGTGACCTTAGGCTTGGGAGCTGAAGAGGAGGACAGTGGCTTGCTCCATTGAACCTGCCTGTTGTTCCTAAGGCCTTCCCCTGGCTATGCCTTCCGTGAGCTCCACGCTTCCTCCAAATGCCGTTTCCTGGAGGCCATCTCCACCCCAGCGAACGTGGGTCCTGACGTGGGCCCCTGGTGTGGCCACCTCCTTCAGCGCTCTCTGAGGCTACGTTCTGGACACTTGTTCAGCAGGACATTGGAACAGGCTGGTACCCCTCCTGCAGGGGACCTGGGGATGCCCACAGGACAAGTTGAGACTCTGTGGCCCGGATCCTGCCCACCTGTGTGGGGTGCCGTGCTTGGGGACCCTTTGCTCCCTCGAGGCACCTCACTTGCTGGAGACCTATGATGTCTCGGGGGGCCCAGTGGCCCCTCTGGTGTTACTGGCATTGATAGAAAGTGAAAAAAGGTTTTGGCAGAGCGGGATGGGCAGGGAGGAGGGGGAGCTGGCCTGAGTGGGGTGGGGGAGCACCACGGCCTGGAAGGGAGAGGGGCTGTGGGCAGTGAGGCGTTGGCCCTGTGCTGATCACCCCAGGCTTCTGTCTGAGGTAGGAGAGATGTCAACCCTCCTGACCCCTTGCTTCTCAAAGATGAGCCAGTAGCCAAGACTGGCACTTTATCACATTGTTCCTTTTTAGGAAAAGAGAACACGAATTCCGTGTCCTAGGACACGGCCCCTCCCCAGACCAGCACCCAAGGGCCCACGTTCCAGAAACTCTGCACTTGTCCAAATTGACTGGGGACAGATCTGCCCTTTGCTAAACCTTTTTGTGGACAAACACCCTGGGTGACCTTTCAGTCCCTGAAGCTTCCACTAATCCCAGCGTGACCTGATGGGTCAGAGGGAAAGTGCCACTCCTGGGAGCCGACTTCTTGTTAAAGATCCTGTCTGGGGTTAATCCTGACGGGAGGGAGTCATGTGTGGTCCCACCGGCTGCTCCCTGCACTGCCTGGGAACAGAAACCATGTCTGGCACAAGGCCTCCTCTTCCAGGGACAGCTGGCTTGGCACTTGATCCACTGAAGCCCTGGGCTGGTGGGGAAGGCACGCTCACTGGCCAGCTCCAAACCCCTCACGGGCCTCCCTGTGCAAAGGACACCATCCAGTGGGAATGTTGCCCTCACAGTGACCCCACGTGGGAAGGATACACCAGGGGCCAAAACCAGGAAACAGGCCCACACTAGGACCCCGGAGGACAGACCAGTCCCCACTGGGACCCCCAGGAACAGACCAGCCACCAATGGGACTCCAGGACAGACCAGCCACCACTGGGACCCCTGAGGATAGAGCAGCCACCACTGGGACCCCCAGGGACAGACCAGCCACCACTGGGACCCCAGGACAGACCAGTCCCCACTGGGACCCCATGTAGCCACCCCCTCGTCACCCCTCAGAGATCATACATCTGCCCTCTGTCTTCCTGTAGGAGGCATTTTTTGTTCTTCTCACAGATACACATGCCCGGATCATCTCTCATGTGCTCTCCTTGTGCACAAAACTCAATGCTCACACATATATGCAAGCGCGTGTGATCTGCAGGTACACTTCTGTGACTATGGGTTTTACTGGAGTCTTTGCAAGTATGATATGTCACTCCTCACCTATGCGGTGATGCCCCTGAGTCACCTGGATGCCTTCTCTCCTTAGAAGTGCTGAACTGGTTTCCCCAGAGTCATATGTTGAAACTCTGGCCCCCAGGACTCAGAATGTGACCATGTTTGGAGACGGGGCCTTTTCAGGGGGAATTAAGGTAAAACAGGACCAGTGGGCTCTGATCTAATCTGACTGGTGTCCTTATAAGAAGAGGCAATCAGGGTCTTCCCTGGTGGCTCAGTGGTAAAGAATCTGCCTGCCAGTGCAGGAGACACAGATTCAATCCCTGATTTGGGAGCATCCTACATGCCATGGAGCAACTAAGCCCATGTGCCACAACTACTGAGCCTGTGCTCTAGAGCCTGGGAGCCATAACTACTAAAGCCCACACACTAGAGCCCGTGCTCCACAACAAGAGAAGCCCCCAGAGTGAGAAGTCTGTGCACCGAAACTAGAGAGTAGCCCCGCTTGCCGCAACTAGAGAAAGCCCTCACAGCAAAAAAGACCCAGTACAGCCATAAATAAATACAATTGTTTTAAGAAATACTACACTTTAAAAAAAAAAGAGGCGATCAGGATACAGACCCTGGGAGGACTTGGGGAAGTGGCCTCACAAGAGCTCTGAGCTCAGACCTCCTGCCTTCAGGAGCGGAGGGAACTGACTTCTACTCTCTAAGCCCTGGATTTGTGGCACTTGGCTACAGCTTTCCCAGGGCAACCACACGCCTAGCACTCTCTCTGCACCACCACCCCCAGAGGGGCTGTGAGATGCTGCAGGACCACCCCTGCCTGGCGCACTTGCAGACACCCGGTGGAGTCAGGGTTTGCAGATACTTCTAATTGTGTGATATGACCAGATGGCCTGGCTCTGAATTCCTCTACAACATGTGAGAGCGAGCTCCCCTCCCTCTGGCCCCTCTGGCAATCTGTGCTTCTGCTTTTTCATTTTTCCCGAGTGACACATTCTGGGTGACAGCTCACCTCCAAAGAAGCCAGGTGCCCCAACTCAGGCTCCCTTCTGGCAGGTGCATGGCACCCCAGCCCAGGGCTCTCAGTGGCCTCCTGGGAAGTCACTCTTGGGACGGTGACCCACACTGAGGTGGGCCAGTTGGTGCTCCTGGGTCCCCTCTCACACTAGGACCCTGTTCCAGGCTCTGCTCCTTGGACACTGATCCGATGTCTGGGATTCTGGCTTCCCAGATGCCAGCAAATCAGGCATTCTCATTAGACAGCTCCCAGATTTCTCAGTGGGTTGCCAGTCACAGCCCTCACCCATCTTTCCATGGAGTTTCTTGTCTTTTTCTTGACAATTTATAAGTTCTTAATACAATATTTATCTTGTAATCACTTGTCTGCTTTAAAATATTTTCTCAAATTGATGATTTGTCTGCAGACTTTACTTATGGATTATCTTGTTATGGTTAAGTTTTAACTTTGATATAGTAAGTGTGATTATGGGAAAAATTTGTTTATTGCATTTCTGCACAGAGCCTGTACAAGGGGAAAAAAACTTAAAAACAAACAACTACTGTTGATCTCTTCAAAGAGAGAAGAGAAAATAAAGTGACCACAGAAAAAGATCAGAGTGCTTTAGAAATAAATATTCAGAGACCAAGCACAAACCTCAACAAAGGAAACTAAAGTTGAAAGACCCAGAAAAGGAGATCAGGTCACTTGCTCCCATCTATGAGCTCCCAGGTCCCAGTGATATTTACCATGAAAGAGGGAATAGAGAAAACAGGAGCCGGGAAACAATTTAAAATTAATGATTAAAGAAAATATCCTGGAAATGAGCAAGAATTTCCAGACTCACTGAGCCACGGAGCTCATGGTAGAGAGCGAGAAGGAACCCATACGAAGGCCATTTTCATGAACCGTCAGAACACTGGAGACAAAAAGGAGCCCTGAAACTTCAGTAAGAACCGACAAGCCAGTTGACCTCCTGATCAGGAGTTAAAGTGACATGGAATTCACCCGCAGAAGCATCAGAGGCTGGGGTCCCAGGCTGGGGTCCCAGGCTGGGGGGACAAGGTTCTGAGCTGGAGGGCCACCCCAAGAGACAGGCTTCCATGCTAGGGAGGGACAGGCATTAAAAGCCCCATGTTTGTGGGCGCCCTTTCTCAGGAAGGATGTGCTTCATCAGGACCAGGGTGAACCCAGAAAGAGGAGAGTGTGGGGTCCAGGAAAATCCAACCCAAAGGAAAAGCAAAGGAAATCTTCCAGGTGAGATCCAGAGATCTCGGGGTGCCAGCCCTCCTGTAGACCTAGGAGGACCAGCCCCCAAGGGGCCAGGGAGGAGGCTCCCAGAGGCGCTGCCTCAGAAATGCCCGTGTGTTTGAACTGAAGCCACAGCAAGAGTCTGAGGACGAATTAGTCATGAGTTCAGAGAAAACTCAGCAAGCATGAAAAAAGAAAGGCGATGATTAACTCTGGGGAAAACTGCACATGTTCAGATTGGAACAGTAACCATGGCCTGCCTCAGGCCTGGTGTGAACACAGACAGACCTTACCCCTGAATTCAGAGCTAATTAAAATTAGAACGTCATTCTGTTGCAAAAACAGGGGGACCTGAGTGTGTGGGGGAAGGGGAAAGGCAGAAGAAATAAACACCAGCTTTCCTGAGGTGAATTCAATAGACAATACCTAAACCTGAAACAATGAGAAGCTGTTATTCAATCATGTTGTTGCCCAAATGCTGGTAAAGGGCCTAGGAATTATGCGGGAGAGGGAATTAGTTGCCTCAGGGGCCAGCATGGGTGGCTGGCGGGGCATATTTGTCTGAGCCTTGTAGAAATGTTTGAATCTTAAACCACATACAAGTGTAACTCTGATAAAAACGAAATTAAAACTGAGTCAGTGTCCTCCCACCCTCTGAGGTCTGGGATGACCTGTAAGCACACTGGGCTGAGGACCCATCTGCTGTCACTATCTTTCAGGACATGCCTCTGATTACCTAGCCTAATGCTTCTGCCATGCCTTCCCCCTCTTCTCTGACAGTTGAGATTCTGCTGGGACAGTGCCCATTTCTCTGGGTTTTCCCATCACAAGGCCACGTGGGGTCCAGCACCCCAACCGGTGTCTACCTCCCTGGTCAGGCGTGGCCTCCCTGCGCCCTGCCCATCTTCCCACGAGGCCACGCAGAGTGAACGCTGCGGCGGAGCCGTCCCAAGTCTTAGACCCACGTCTTACTTCTTTCGTACCCTCTTCTTACTGGGGCGTCCTGGACAGGACAGAACTTCAGCTTTGGTGAAGGAAGCTGGTCCTGCTCTAGCCGATCCTGAATTCCACGCCTCTGGGGGAACTCACAGATACACATGACTGTATACGTGGAGTGAATCTGGTTTCCCTGCAAGAGCCTTGTGGCCGCTGTCATGCAAACTCACGCATTTCAGGCCTGCTCCCTTCGCACGGGGCCTGCACTCTGGCTGTCATCCTCAAAGGTGGCCATGTCACAGGCACGCTCCGTAAACAGTTTGGGGCCTTAACAGTCACCCTTGCCCACCAGAGGCTTGAAAACACCCACCAATGTCCCTGAGGGAGGCCCGTGAACCCCCTCACAAGGGCAGCGCGCCCCTCCATCCCCTGGAGAGCCCAGCCCGCTCCGGTCTTTCCACACAGGCCCCAGGGTGTGCCGCTGACCTGGTCCCCACCCCCTCGCCCAACAAACAGCAGAGAGAAAACCCTCCGGCCAAAACAGGCTCTTCCAAAGACCCCTACTTTCCCTGCAGGCGACTCTATGCTGGCCCAGTGCTCAGACCCTGAGCTCGCAGCTGCAATGGCCCCCTTGGCCCCAGGCGGCACCCGGTGACCGCGAACTGGACAGCAGCAAAGTTTCAAAGTCGGGGGAGGGGAGTTCTCGAGCCAGCTCTGTGCAGAGGCCACGGAGTGACCGCGGACCCCCACAAGAGAAGCTCTCCCCAGCACCAGCTGTGGGCCTCGATCCTACCTGGTCCCCGTAGAAGCGGCAGGCAGTGTCACCAAGGTGCAGCTCCCGCTGCCTTATCGCGGCCTGGCCGGGGGATGCGGTGGAAGCCTTTGCCTGGTACAACCCGCTTCTGCAGCACAGCCCAGGAATTCTGCCTTGAATAATCTTTAACTTCTGCTCGAGAGAAAACTAAGGTTGTGTGCCTGTCTGTCTACATGGAATGCCAGGGGCTTCCACTCAGGAGCAGAGTCCTCGGTAATAAAAAAAAATTAAAAAAAAATAAACCACCTCGTCATAAGAAGAGGAAGAACAGAAGAAGAAAGTATCTGGGGATTCAGCTAGCCAGCAGCAGCAGCAGGCCGGTCCCATCTTGCTCTTTGGACATGAAGCCGTGTTGGTGACCGCCCCCACCTCCCCAGCCTCTAACCCCACACCCAGTTCTGCGATTTCTTCCAACAGCCTCATATTTCAAACTGCCAGAGCCAAGCTGGCGCCACCCCTGCACCCTGCATGTCCACCTTCCACACTGGGGTTAGTTCTGTGCTCATCCAGCGTTGGGCCTGTGACCTTGCAGCTGCAGTGGCAAGTCCTCTCAGAGCTCCCATGAGCCCTGTGGCCACGATGGGGGAGGGGACAGCCTGGCCAGCCCCCCTCAAAATGGCTACACAGGGAGCTGAGAAACCAGAGTTTTCCTTTAAAAAGACCCCAAGTTTCTCCAGCACTGGGACAGGAGTGATCAATGCTTAAGGTGCCCAGGTGAGGCCCGCAGACCCCGTGAGGGAGGGCACTGGCCCCCCAGGACATGAGATCATCACCACCCAAAGGATAAGGGACTGCAGCTCTGTTCTGCAGGTCTCCCCGAGACCTGCCTTGGAGAGCCTTGTGCCTTAGAAGCTGAGCTTCGTGAGGGGTAGGGGGTGAGGGGGTCTTGTGCAGCAGCCAGAGAGGCCGATATGAGAGCCTGGGCACGGGGGTCCAGGAGAGGCTGCTTCCATCAACCACCTGTCCTGGGCTCCCCACACTCCTCCCGTAGCGTGTGTGACCCCCACACCCCATTGGGTGGCCACAGACTCTCTGCCAAGGAATGGGACACTGATTCAGACCCTCGCTGGAAATAAACCTCACGCAAGCTTGCAGGGGGGCCCCCTTCAGGGCCTGCCTGCCAGCAAGATGGTCACCCAGAGAGCGGTGAAGAGAGAACCCAGGCAAGCCTGCAAGGCCAGGACCCCTGATGGCCCGGGCAGCCTGTTGAGTGTGCATGGCTGGGGATTCTTGGGCAAAAGGGCCCTCCTGACTTCCTTGGTGCCATAGTGGATAAAAATCTGCATGCCAATGCAGGGGACACGTGTTCAATCCCCAGTCTGGGAAGTTTCCATGTGCCTTGGAGCAACTAAGCCTGTGCCCCACAGCTGTTGAGCCCACGCAGAGCCTGTGCTCCTCAATAAGAAAAGCTACCGCAATGAGAAGCCTGTGCACCACGACAAACAGTAGACCCCTCCCTGCTCACCACAACTAGAGAAAGCCTGTGCAAAGACTCAGTGTAGCCAAAACTATAAATAAGTAAATAAAAAGGGCCCCAGTCCTTCTGACCAGGGGCCAAGGGGTGCCGGTCACCCTCCCACTCCCGCTCATCCCGCTCCCTCCAGGCTGCACTGGCTGTTTGGAGTGCTGACACTGCCGACCCTATATTTCTCCCCCCACCATCATTCACTCAGCCTTGGATTTCAGGACATGTCTGCAGAGCCCTGAGCATTCAGACATGCTCCGGCCCTGTGAGGTGCCCCCTTCAGGCTGCCCGTCCACACTTGGGGATGCCTGCAACACCCACACAGCTCTTTGGGGAGGTCATCACCCAGCTGGCCACATCCCCAGCTGGGCTGCCTTGTCCACACCTGGCCACCCCGATCATATCCAGCCACCCTGGCTGCAGCTGCTTGCCACGTTCACACCTGGCCACCCCATCCACTCTCCCAGGGTCCCACAGCTGCATATGCTCCAGTCTTCCCTGGTGGACTGTCTGATGGGGAGGTGGCACTCATGTGTTTTTCTCTACTGGGCTTGAAGGTGTCCCCACATGAGGTCTTCTGAAACATGACCATTTTCTCACTTTTTGGGTAGGGTTCTTCTCCTTCCTGTTAAATTGAAGAATTCCTTGTGTTTCCTAGATAACAGTCCCTACAGATGGGCATAGTCACGATCTTCTCCAGTTCTGCCCATTCATTGGTCAGAAATCCTGATATTTATAACCGAACACATCCACTGTTTGCCTGAGGGCTCAGGTGCTTGGGGCGGTATCTGAGGCCCCTTCCCTGTCCCTCCCAGGCCACCAGGCATTCCCGGAGGGCTCTCCAGGTGGCAGAGGAATGCCTGCAATTTAACAGGAAGGAGAGGAATCCTACCCAAAAGTGAGAAAACATGCTCCACGCTCCCCATGCCAGCCCTGCCAACTCACACTGACACACCTTTCCCATCCCTTGGCCCATGTGTCCTTCCTGCCTGGATGTGTGACTGTCACCCTGCCATGGTGTGTGACCAACCTGTCATGTACCCCAACATCTGGGAGAGCAAGTTCTACTCTTCCCCTTTTTAAAATGTTTACTCCATTATTCATACCTTTTTCTGTCATAAATTTCAAAGTAAGCTTTTCTAGTTTCTGCAAAACTCCAACTGTAATTTTGACTAGGATTGAATGGACCATACAGATTAATTAGGAAGAACTGACATCTGTGCCATGTTGCTCTTGCCCCCGAGAAGGCAAAGGACCCCTTACTGACTCAAATCAACACTTCAGCCTTCATCTCAGTTTACAGCTCTCTCCATACAGGTTGTCTGTATTTTCGCCTAAGTTAATTCCTAGATGCTATATTTTCTCTCTTGCTATTGTGAATTCTTTTTCCCTAATTTGTTATTGCTGGTATAGAGCAACATTATTGTTTCTTCATTTTAAAAAATTGAGGTGAGATTTACATAATGTAAAATTAACCATTTTAAAGTGTTGGTTGTTCCAGTGGCAGTTAGTATGTTCACAATGCTGTGTGACCGCACCCTCCCCTCAAATGTTGTCATCACTGCAAGGGCCCCTGAAACGAATTATACAGTGATTTCTCATTCTCCCCACAGCCCCCAGTCTGCTTTCTGTTTCTCTGGATTTGCCTCTTCTGGATATTTCTTAAAAAATGGGCTCACACATACTCACACATACAATATGTGACTTTTGCCACTTATCTGGCTTCTTTCCTATATTATTGTTTTTTTATTTTTATAAATTAGACCTAACGTAAAATTTACTATTTAACCATTTTTTAAGTGCACAGCTCAGTGACATTAAGTACATTCATATTGTTGTACAACCATCACCACCATCCACCCCCAGGACCTTTTCATCTTCCCAAATTAAAACTCTGTCCCTGAGACTTCCCAGGTGGCGGAGTGGTATAGAATCTGTCTGCCAGTGCAGGGCACATGGGCTCAATCCTTGGTCTGAGAAGATCCCACATGCTGTGGGACAACTTAGCCCACGTGCCACAACTACTAAAATCCTACAGCCTGTACTGTAAGGCACCCTACAGCCTGTGCTCCGCACAAGAGAGAAACCATTGCAATGAAAAACTCATGCACCACAGCTAGAGAGTAGCCCCTGCCCACCGAAACTGGAGAAGGCCATAAATAAATAAATATATATATTTTAAAGCTACTCTGTCCCCATTAAACCCTTACTCCACACCTCCTATTCCAGCCCCTAGCACCCATCCTCCTACTTTCAGTCTTTGAGTTTCACTCCTCCAGGGACCTCATATAAGTGGAATCATAATTATTTCTCCTTTTGTGACTGGCTTATCTCACTCAGCCTAATGTCCTAATCTATGCTATGCTCTGTACAGTCAGCAAAAACAAGACCGGGAGCTGATTGTGGCTCAGATCATGAATTCCTTATTGCAAAATTCAGACTTAAATGAAAGAAAGTAGGGAAAACCACTAGACCATTCAGGTATGACCTAAATCAAATCCCTTATGATTATACAGTGGACAGGACAAATAGATTCTAAGGATTAGATCTGATAGCCAGAGTGCCTGAAGAACTATGGACAGAGGTTCATGACATTGTACAGGAGGCAGTTATCAAGACCATCCCCAAGAAAAAGACATGCAAAAAGGCAAAATGGTTGTCTGAGGAGGCCTTAAAAATAGCTAAGAAAAGAAGAGACACTAAAGGCAAAGGAGAAAAGGAAAGATATACCCATCTAGGTGCAGAGTTCCAAAGAAAAGCAAGGAGCAATAAGAAAGCCTTCTTCAGTGATCAATGAAAAGAAATAGGGGGAAAAAATAGAATGGGAAAGACTAGAGATCTCTTAAAGAAAATTTGAGATACCAAGGGAACATTTCATGCAAAGATGGGCATGATAAAGGACAGAAATGGTATGGACCTAACAGAAGCAGAAGAGATTAAGAAGGGGTGGCAAGAATACACAGAAGAACTATACAAAAAAGATCTTCATGACCCAGATAACCATGATGGTGTGATCACTCACCTAGAGCCAGACATCTTGTAATGCGAAGTCAAGTGGGCCTTAGGAAGCATCACTACCAACGAAGCTAGTGGAGGTGATGGAATTCCAGTTGAGTTATTTCAAATTTTTAAAGATGGTGCTGTGAAAGTGCTGCACTCAATATGCCAGCAAATTTGGAAAACTCAGCAGTGACCACAGGACTGGATAAAGTCAGTTTTCATTCCAATCCCAAAGAAAGGCAAAGCCAAAGAATGTTCAAACTACAGCACAATTGCACTCATCTCACACACTAGCAAAGTAATGCTCAAAATTCTCCAAGCCAAGCTTCAACAGTACATGAACCATGAAATTCCAGATGTTCAAGCTGGATTTAGAAAAGGCAGAGGAACCAGAGATCAAATTGCCAACATCCACTAGATCATAGAAAAAGCAAGAGAATTCCAGAAAAACATCTACTTATGCTTTATTGACTATGCCAAAGCCTTTGACTGTGTGGATCACAACAAACTATGGGAAATACTTAGAGATGGGAATAGCAGACCACCTTACCTGCCTCCTGAGAAATCTGTATGGACGTCAAGAAGGAACAGTTAGAATTGGACATGGAACAACAGACTGGTTCCAAATCGGGAAAGGAGTATGTCAAGGCTATATATTGTCACCCTGATTATTTAACTTATATACAGAGTACATAATTTGAAATGCCTGTCTGGATGAAGCACAGGCTGGAATCAAGATTGCCAGGAGAGATGACATCACCCTTATGGCAGAAAGCAAAGAAGAACTAAAGAGCCTCTTGATGAAAGTGAAAGAGCAGAGTGAAAAAGTTGGCTTAAAACTCAACATTCAAAAAACTGAGATCATGACATCCAGTCCCATCACTTCATGGCAAATAGATGGGAAACAATGGAAACAGTGACAGACTTTATCTTTTTGGGCTTCAAAATCACTGCAGATAGTGAGTGCAGCCATGAAATTAAAAGATTCTTGCTCCTTGGAAGAAAAACTATGACAACCTAGAACAACCTAGACAGCATATTAAAAAGCAGAGGCATTACTTTGCCAACAAAGGTCCGTCTAGTCAAAGCTATGGTTTTTCCAGTGGTCAAGTATGGATATGAGAGTTGGCCTATAAAGAAAACTGAGCACTGAAGAACTGATGCTTTTGAACTGTGGTGTTGGAGAAGGCTCTTGAGAGCTCCTTGGACTGCAAGGAGATCCAAACAGTCACTCCTAAAGGAAATCAGTCTTGAATATTCATTGGAAGGACTGATGCTGAAAGCTGAACTCTAATACTTCGGCTACCTGATAGGGAGAATGGGCTAATTGGAAAAGACCCTGATGCAGGGAAAGATTGAAGGCGGGAGGAGAAGGGGATGACAGAGGACAAGATGGTTGGATGGTATCACCGACTTGATGGACATGAGTTTAAGCAAGCTCCATGAGGTGGTAATGGACAGGGAAGCTTGGTGTGCTGCAGTCCATGGGGTCTCAAACAGTCGGACTCAACTGAGCAACTGAACTGAATTGAACTGAATGTCCTAGCCATTCTATAGCCAATACTATTGATTTTTATTCATTTGTCTTTTACTCAGCAATTGTATTGGACTCTTATTCTAAGGTTTTCCATCTATTCTACTGGCTTTTTAAGATAAATGATTGTACCTTTGCAAATTTTATTGATTTTTACCTCCTTTCATAATCATACACGTCATCTACTTTTCTTTCTTTATTAAGTTGGCTATGATCTCCAGTCCTATGTTGGGCAATAGCCATGATATGGGAGCACTCTTGGTGCCATCCAGATCTTAAAGAGAACGCATTGGAAGTTTCTCCAGTTAATGGAAAGTTTGCTATGAGGTTTTCATGTGTGAAATATGTCGTGTTACTGAACTTCATTTTTAATGTCAGTTTATTAAAAGGTATTTTAAAAATTACAAATAGGTTTTGAAATTTATGTAAAACTTTTCCTGAATCAGTTAAGATAACCACATTTTCTTTTTTATTCTATCGAACTATCTTTGCTTTCCTGTTACAAAGCCCAATTTTTAGCAACTTTTGTTTAGTCAGTCATTTTGTTTCTGGTTATCTGGGTAATTCTGTGCTGGCTCCTCACTGCTGCATGGGTTTTCTCTAGTTGCAGCAAGTGGAGCCCACTCTCTAGTTCGGCATGCAGGCTTCTCACTGCAGTGGCTTCTCTTGCTGCAGAGCACGGACACTGGGGCATGTGGGCTTCAGTAGTTGTGGCTTGTGGCTCAGTAGTTGCTGCTTCCAGGCTCTAGAGCACAGGCTCAATAATTGTGGCACATGGACTTCGTTGCTCCATGGCATGTGAAAGCCTCCTGGACCAGGGACTGAATCTGTGTCTCCTGCGTTGGCAAGTGGATTCTTTACCACTGAGCCATCAGGGAAACCCTACAATACCCACTGAACATGATGTATTATTTTTAATACACTTGAATTTCATTAGTTACCGAGAAGATCTGGATGATAAGAGGCAAACTGTAGATGCCGGGACACACAGTAGGGCCCACCTTCCCAGGGTGCTGTTTGATTTTCTTCAGCCCTGACATTTTAGCCTTTGCTTGTCTATGAGAAGGTGTGCAAAGGAGAGGAATCAGGAATGGCCCGAGACACAGCACACTGAATATCAAACTTCCTAACATAAGGAAGGGAGAAGGCAATGGCACCCCACTCCAGTACTCTTGCCTGGAATATCCCATGGATGGAGGAGCCTGGTGGGCTGCAGTCCATGGGGTCACTAAGAGTCGGACATGACTGAGCGACTTCACTTTCACTTTTCACTTTCATGCACTGGAGAAGGAAATGGCAACCCACTCCAGTGTTCTTGCCTGGAGAATCCCAGGGATGGGGGAGCCTAGTGGGCTACCGTCTATGGGGTCGCACAGAGTCGGACACGACTGACGTGACTTAGCAGCAGCAGCAGCAGCGGCAACATGAGGAAGATTGCCTGACTCCCCATGTTCTGTGCTGGGCATCAGGATCCAGCAGTGGACATGGTGGGTAGGTTCCTTCCCTGACACCCAGGGGCCTAATGAAGTCCCTTTGAAACTGGAGGGACTATGGTGGAGAGTCCTCAAAGTGACTCAGGAGTTAGACTGTTGTAGGATGTGAATTCCACTGGCATTTAAGATGCTTATGCAGTTCTTAGACAGTTAATCTGGGCAGAGAGTAGAAAAAACATTTTAGAAAACAAGTCATCCTATGCAGGGAACAGGGAACACAGCTCATCTTTTTCAAGGGAGAACAGATCAGTAAAAGAGCTTACTGTCTGACATATAAGGTGTCTGAGGGACTTTCCTGGTGGTCCAGTGCTTAGGGCTTCACGCCTCCTCTGCAGGGGGCATGGGTTCAATCCCTGATCCGGAAACTAAGATCCTGCCCACTGCAAGGCTTGGCTGAAAAAAAAAAAGATATTTGAAGAACTGATACACTGAAATCCTCTAGCCCTGAGGTAACATCTTTTCACAAGGGAAATATCCCTAGGAAGCTGCGCTTGGACAAGTATCCAGCACCAAGATTCAGAGAAACACAAGAAAAAGCATCTGAAAGTAAAGTGTGTTCAGACTCGTAACGTTGCTGGGGGTGCCAGGGCACCATGGAAGAAACCCAAGGAATGCAGCTGTGGGATCTCGGGGTGTGTGCTTGCCCCTGTCACCCAGTTTAGGGCAACTTACGTCGGGAGGGGGGCAGTGCCGAAGCATGAAGATCTGCGGGGAAACCACACACGTATGGGAGTCAGCAAAAGATGAGACACCCCCACCTGATAGGAGAGACAAGTTAAGGCAGCAAACAAAGGCCAGGAGGTGCCACACTGTCTGGAAGCAAGTCTGAGGATGGAGTGACCAGCAGGTCCAGGCCAGGGAGGGTGGGAACCATGGCCATGGCCCCTGACAGCCTAGGGGTCAGAGGCGTAGTGTGTTCCCTGGAGAAGGCACTGGGTCAGGGGCAAGAATCTGACCCCGGCCAGGGGGCTCCGGCCCTGCCCTGGCACCAGGGCTGAAGTTGGAGTCTCCACATGGTGACAGGCTCCCCACACCCAACTGTCCATCCTGTGCCTCCGGGACCATTCTCTCTGCTTGCAGGGATGTCTCAGATGCCCAGAGTAGAAAAGGGCAGCACCAACTGTGAGGCCCTTTCAGCTCTTGGGGACATAGGGGAGGCAGCTTCCCATGTCCTCCAGTGTGTGTGGTGGCAGGGCACTGACTGGTGGCTGGCAGGACCTCCTTGGAATGTGTGCACATGTGTGCATGTGTGTGTGCACATGTATGTGCATGTGCATGCACCACCACACACACCATGGGGAGTGACTGAGGACCAGGTCTAGCCCTGGTCTGTGACCACCAAGGACAGTCCAGCTCCCTCCTGGTAAAGTGTGTCTGGAGAGGCGTGTCCAGATCCAGGCTGCCAGAAGTTCGGGGGGGCGTGGGGTCTGCCCAGGGTCAGATCCCTCAGAATCCAAAGGCTGAGCATTTCCCAGGCCCAGATCAGCCACTGTACACCCCTTCCACCAGCACCAGCCGTCCTCGAGTCCCAGGCCCAGATCAGCCGGTGCGCACCCCTTCCACCAGCACCAGCCTTCCTCGAGTCCCAGGCCAGGCAGAGTGCCTGCGAGGCTGCAGAGCAGTGGTGACCCTGGAGGTGGAGAAGGCCTTTCCCACGGGCCATGAGCTGAGCTTCTGCATCCTCCCTGGGATGAGGGGCATCTGATGATGCAGCCTTGGCTCATCAGGGTTTCCTTCTGGGTGAGATGTGGCCTCTAGGAGCCCACTGGCTGGAATCTAAAACCACTGCCGGCTCTATCCGATGCACAGCAAGGCGCCCGGGCCCCCGGCCTGGGTAGACTCTAGGCAGCATAGCAGCCGGGCGGCCAGGCCTTGGGGATGCAGGACGCAGCGGAGGCTGTGGAAGCCAAGAAGGGAACCAGCTGCTCCCAGCACTTCACTGCCTTCAGAAATGGGCACAACATGCATGGTTCTCCATGGACTGCCTCGGGGCCAAGTGGCCTGGCCCTGGGAGGGAGAGCTCTTTAAAGTGGTCAGCAATTTCCATGTTTAACAAAGGGGCCCTTCACAGTGAGTGGGCAGTGGGAAGTGACCACGGGGCACCCAGGGGTCGCCACTCAGCAGACAGAGCAGAGGTGCTGCACCGCCGGCAGGAGCTCACCGGCCGCACATGGCCAGGTTATCCCTGGTGATGAAGCGGTACTCACCGGGGAGATGCCTGGGACTGTGAGGAGGAACCCCCGGCAGCCCAGCCCCCACATGATCCTACTGACATCTCCATGCATTTCCTTACAAATGTTTTTCTATGCACTGATGTAAATCTAAGCAAATAAATCCTGGGTTAAAACCCAACTTCGCTCGTTCCATCCCAGGCCATGCTCCATCTTCTCACTTGGTGTTATGACACCTCCCTGATGGGACATGGTAGCTATCATACCAAAGCGGGCACGCCATGGTCTTCCCTGCACGTTGCGGGTATTGTGTGCTTCACAAACCAAAGATGTGTGCCAACCCTGCAGTGTCGAATAACTGTTAGCAGATTTTAGCAATAAAGTATTTTAAAATCAAGGTGTGCACATTGGGTTTTAGACGTACTGCTATCGCACACTTAATAAACTACAGTGCAGTGTAAATATCTTACATCCACTGGGAAAGCAAATGCATGACTCGTTTGTTGTGATATTCTCTGTGTCAGGGAGTCTGAAACAGAACACGCAGGGTCTCCGAAGTCTGCCTGTATTATATGTGCATAACAAGTTGGTTCCTGGGTGTCGGGTGAGCACCTCACCTCCTTTTCTGGTCAGAATTCCAGGGATGAGCTTGGAGCCGGCGCCCTGGCAGGTGACTGCCCCACCGGTGTCCCCAGCTTCTGTCCACTTTACAGATGAGCCACATGGAGGCCTCCTGGTTCCTCCCAGGTATGGTTAGCATGGGCAGAGCACTGGCCCCCAGGCTCTGCGGGCTAGCCGCATCCTGGACCCCACGGAGGGGTGGACACCCTAGCCCCTTTGGTGTTGCTCCCGGGGGGTAGTAGAACCACCCCCAGGCCAGTGCCCCCGGGTGCGGGGGTGGGGGCTGCTCCCAGAAAGAATTGTGGGGCCCCCCGGGCCTGCGCCCTCCCACTGCCCTCTTGCAAGGCATGCTCACCAGCCACAGCATATGCGCTTGTACCCCAGGTGCCAAGGGGCTCTGCCAAGGTCTGCGACCAGTGGTGCTTCTTGTTTCTGCCTGGGACCCTGGGGCTCTCTGGGCCCTTGACTGGGACCAGGCTCATCACTCCCTGGATGGCTCAGCTCTCCCTGACCCAGAGTGTGGGTCAGGCTCTGCAGTGTGACCCCTCTGTGCATCTGAGTGCAGACCAGTGCCCAGAGGGCAGAGGGGAACAGGGTCTGCCTGGTGGCACCTGCATCTGTCCAGGAGATTCCTGGGGGCTTGAGAGGACAGAGGCCAGAATGGAGACACAACCCCTGCCTAGCTTCTTGCTCCAGGGCCCGGGCAGGAGGCGTCCTGGCTGAAATCCAGGCGGAAGCCAGCTCTGGGTCTGTCCCTACCCAGTCCCAGCCACTTTGCCACTGTGGTCAGCAGAGGCAGGGGTCAGCTGCAGCCCTGGGGCAGCCCTTTCCTGGTGTTTGAGTGCCTAGTTGAGGTCCCTGCAGGACACACTGCAGCCACCACGGCCCCACCACGGCCCCTCCACAGTGAGCAAGACGTGGGGCACTGCCATCAGGAGGGCCTGCAGGTCCCACTGCTGTACCTGACTCCAGGGCAAGGGTGCCATGCTGCCCCCAGGGCAGGTGAACACTGACTGAGGCGCTGGCAGGCTGGAAGCTCCGTTGCCCTCAGGCATCTCTCCAGGCCTCCGCCCCCACAGGGTACAGACGCTCCCAGGCTTGCTATCTCGGCATCAGTACATGGAGGTTAGGCAACAGGACATATCCTGTGCCTCTGCACCAGGACGGATGTCCAAAGCCCCTCAAGCGTGGCCTCCTGTTAAGTGGGCCGTCGTCGCCATGCAGCCTGAAAGCCCCAAGGTGCAGCCAGCTCCCCTCCCAAGGCCCATGTTGACAACCCTTCCTGGACAGTCAGCCACGGCGGTTTGCTCTGCTGCCTCCCCGGCTGTGAGAACCTTCCGTGGCCTTCGTCCTGGTGAGCCCTTAATTGCCAAATAAATATTTGCCCAGGGTGGGGCTTGGTGCTCAGGGTTAAGTATTAAATGGGCTGAAAGCCGGAGGACCCCACGGCCATCCTCGAAGACCTAGGTGGAATGGGGATGCTGGCCCGGCTGTGTTCCCATTCACCGTCCAGATGGGAGGCAGAGCTGACCCCAGCCCGGAGCAAAGGCCAGCCCAGGGACCAAGGAGGACCAAGGCAGCAGAAATCCTAGGAACATGAGGTGCACAGGGGCGGGGAGGGGCACTGTCTGCATCAGAGGTCCGCCAGAACGTGGCCTGTCCTGAACAACAGGGGATGAGGCAGGAAAAGGCACGTCCAGGCCGACTGAGTCAGTCAACACGGTGCCTGAAAACAGCAGGGGACCTCAGAGCAACTGATGTGGCATGAGGCTGCCCACAGGGGTGGCCACAGCCACCTGGTGACCAGCCCTGGACGTGCCACCTCTCCCTTCCTCACTTGTGTCCACGGAGAAGTAAACTGGAAGGTGGAGGGGAGGGCACTGGTCAGGATCAGCACTTCTGGTTTGTTTCCTGGAAACCACTCATCCCATTGGTGGGCATTTGTTTGCTTTTGCTGATGGACTGGCAGTTGGTTGGTTAAGTAAGACTGTAAAGTGAGAGGACTTTTGAAAAGATGCACATTTGTTGTCAACCTAACGCCTATGAATGCCAGGCCAGGCGTGTCTGTTCCCACATGGGGGTTCCTGCCACTGCTGTCCCACAGCTTCTTGTGCACAGAATCCTGGAGACATGTTCATCACCAGGCTTCCCAACCTAGTTTTCACGGGTACACGTGTGCACTCATCCTGTGTATTTGTCCCTGTTTGCAGCCTCTCTGATGCAGCCTCAAGTCCCCACGGTGAGTCTGGGCTGATTTTGTGCCAGCTTGGCTGGGCCACTGGGAGCCCAGGGACATGGCCAGATCCTGTCCCAGGCAATTTCCCATGCGATTAGCATTTAAATTGGTGGACAGAGGAAAGGAGATGTCCCTCCCATGAGAATGGGCCTTGTCCAATCTGTGGAGGGCCTGAATGGAACAAGAAGGCCAGCCCTCCCCACTAATGGCAGGGTGGCAGGGGGGCTGTTCCTGCCTCTAGACAGGAGTGACCTGTCCTCTCTAGGCCTTCAGTGGGCTGACTGCACTTCCCGAGGGTCTTGGCCTACATGACTGCCAAGTCCTCATAATGAATCTCTGTCTGTCCATGTACCTCCTGCTGATCTGTGTTTCTGGAGACCCTGACTCTTACATCCGGGTGGATGGGTGTCTGTGGCCACACAGGGCTCACAGCTGGTAGGGGGAGGCCTGGGCTTGGGTCAGTGAGGATGTGAGCCACTGGAGGCCCCAACGACCAGGCCCAGGATCTGGCCAGGACCCTCCCGCGAGTGAGAGCGAGGGGCTGTGTGATCCATGGGGAAGGGGGTCTGAGACGAGGGGCAGGAGCACAGCTGCAGGGAAGGAGCAGCACCTGAAGGCCCGGGGAGGACACAGAGGACCAGTGCGGGGCCTTGTGTGGGCAGCAGGCCCAATGCCTCGAGTTGACTAGGGCTACCGCTAGTGTGTCTCAGGGTTTTGGGCACCCCAGGCAGCCATGGTGGGGAGTTTTGGGCACCAGGTACGGGGAGGCACTGGGGTCACAGATTGAGGCAGGGTCCCTTTCTCCTCCCCAGGGAAGAGGGCCTCAGTGCCAGTCCTGGAGCATCAACACATCAATTTCTGCGTCTTGGGGAAGGGTCCAGACCCAGGTCTGCCCCTCTCCAGGGTCAGAGGACCTTGGACAGTGGAGGCGGGGGCTGCAGGCTTGTCCAGGCCGTTGCCCGCTGGACAAGGGCGCCACCTGCAGGCCTATTCAGGGACACGCAATCCCTGGGGCTCCAACCCAGGGTGGTCAGGCAGGTTTGTTAAGGACAGCAGGAGACCCGCTTCCCTGCTGGGCTGGTGTCTGGAGCTCTGAGAAGCTTCCAGCAAAGGTCAAATGTCTTCTTGGGCTTTCAACCATGAGTGGGGAGCACACAGAGCCCAGAGGTCAGCCTGGCAGGCACGGGGTCCATGAGGCTGGCACCAGCCCTTCACCAGGTCACCAGTGACCACACAGTCTGGTCTGCATGCAGTGAGGACCCCAGAAGGCAAGCTCAGGTTGGAGCCTGTGCTTCCTGCACCTGGCCCAGCAGGCTTCCTGCTGGTCTTCAGAGGACAGCTCCACCCACCAGTCTGCACAGATACTTGCACACAAAGCCCACAACCCAGGGAAGTGGACCAGGTTGGGGAGGGCCGGGGGCGTGGAGGGTTGTAAACAGCAATTAAGTCCTCCTTCTAATTGCAGGCGATTAATTAGCTGATGATTGAGCCTCCCCCAGCGTAGGGGCTGTTTGGAAAGAGCTAAGGACCTTCACCTGCTCCTCCTTGGGCTGCAAAGGTGCAGGAGGGTGGGGTGGGTGGGAAAGGGGGACAGTCTCAAGGGCTGCACAGAGGCGGGGTAGGGGTGAGAAGGGGGAGGACAGGCCCAAGGGGCTCTGGGGGTTGGATCCTGGGGGCCATTAGGCACTGGGCTGGGGGTCCTGAGTCTGCCTATGCCTGCTCAGGTTCCGAGTACCTGCAGAAAACATTCTCTTAATGGGGAGGAGGAGGGGAGAGCAGCCCCCAGGGGAATCCAGAGCAGAGCGGATAATTGCTGTTCCCACATCCAAGAGCGGGAACAGCGGGAGGAGGCGAGCCTGGGCAGGCCTGCTCCTTGGGTGCCCAGGGACCTGCCTTCCTGGGCTGACGCAACAGAAAGGCCCCACAGGCACTCTGGGAGCCCGAGGGGTGGGGATGAGGGCTGTTTGTGCCTCAGGTTCCTCTGGGCAAACCTGGCCCAGCCTGAGGGCCCTCCCTCTCTGCAGCAGCAGGATGAGTGGAGGGGCTGGGAGTCCTTTGTCTGAGCAGCCATCTGTCAGGAAAAGCGAAGCACGAGAAAGGCCACTGGGTTTCAGGAGACAGAAACAAAAACCCTGGGATGATCAAGGCCAGACGGAGGCAGATAAAGAGGCCACCCCATTCCCCGCCAGGAACTTCTTCCCCAAACTGCAGCATTGCTGGCTGCCTGCTTCGTTGTCATCTTGTCTCACATGTGATCCTGGGAGCACTCTGTCATCAGGCACAGAGCAGTCCCCACAAGGAACCTTCCAGCCGCTCCCCCCCACCACCCCCCCACCCCCGCTGTTAGACTCTTCCATAATTCTGGCATTTCAGGGGTTAGGTGAGCCTTTGAGACTAGCTTTTCTTCGCCTGCAGCTCCCCCGTGCGGCAGCCCCATAGCTGACTGGGCTGCTCTCCCACCTGGGACACCTGGGTGGTTGCCAGGTTTGGCTTTTACAGACAAAGCTGCTGTGAACAGTCTGTACAGTTTTTTTTATGTAGACATCAGTCTTTGTTTATCTGGGATAAATGCCCAGGAGTGCCATTGCCGGTTGCCACGGTAATGTTCGGTTGATGAGAAATTGTCAGTCAGTCTCTCAGGGCCTGCCCCTTTACATGTTCCCACCACTGCAAGAGTGATCCAGGTCTCTGGAGCCTTGACAGCATCAGTGTTGTCACTATGTTTAATCTTAGCCATTCTGATGGGTGAGTGGTGGTAGCTTCTGTGGTTTTAGCTTGCATTTCTCTGATGGCTAATGGTGCTGAGCATCTTCACAAGTACTTTTCTGCCACCTGTACTCCTTTTCAGTGAAATGTCTCTCACCCACCTTCTAATATTTTAAACTATTTGCAAATGTAATATATTCTATTTCCTTCTCTCTCTCTCTCTCCTATTATTTCTTTGGCTGTGCAGCACGGCTTGTGGGATCTTAGTTCCTTGACCAGAGCTTGAACTCGGGCCCCAGCAGTGAAAGCGCTGAGTCCTAACTACTGGACCACCAGGGAATTCTCGACATTCTATTTCCTTTTCATCTGAATTAACAAAATCCTCCCAATTAAATAATCGACAGATACCTATTTTAATTAAACTTATATATAGGTTATTCCAAAAACTCTCTTAAATTTTCAACACTTAAGTTTAGTAGGATTATAGGATTTCATCTTAAAGAAACAAATGTAAATAATTTCCTCTCTTGAAGGATGCTGCTGCTGCTACTAAGTCCCTTCAGTCATGTCTGACTCTGTGTGACTCCATAGATGGCAGCCTACGAGGCTCCCCCATCCCTGGGATTCTCCAGGCAAGAACACTGGAGTGAGTTGCCACTTCCTTCTCCAATGCATGAAAGTGAAAAGTGAAAGTGAAGACGCTCAGTCGTGTCCGACTCTTAGCAACGCCGTGGACTGCAGCCTACCAGGCTCCTCCGTCCATGGGATTTTCCAGGCAAGAGTACTGGAGTGGGGTGCCATTGCCTTCTCTACTTGAAGGATGATTCAGTCGCAAAGCTGACCGTCTGAACAGGAAAAGATCTCTGCACGGCAAACACAAAATGTTCACTGATTTCCCTTCAACACAAATAAATAACAGTGCCTGAGTCTCTGCTTCTTGTAGCCGTCCCTACACTGAATGAAAACCCCCCAGTGGGGAGGTGTTAACTCACGGGAAGTCTGCTCTCGGCCCAGGCAGTAACCTTGACCCCAGAGATTTCTGGGGGATGCTGGCTAGATCCATCACTGACCCTGGCATCCCACATTGCTCCCTGTGGCCTTCATGGAGCCTCCCCCACATGACTGCTGTAGGGGTTTTCATATTTTTGTGGCCCTTAAGACAGTAAACATATTTTTCCATTTTATCCTGGAAATTATCCTTCAACCCCATGGGCTCCTCAGAGATGTCCTTGTATTCCCCACCAGCCTAACAGGACCGGGACCATGCAGCTCAGGGGCTCCTCAGAAAGTCCCAGAACATCTTTCTCGGGGTTGTCTGGGCCACATGGGACCACCACCCGCAGACACCCACATGACTTGTTCAGGATGTGCCCCCACCCCCAGCACCACTGCCCAGGCCTTGCTGGGCCCCTCCCTGCCCTGGGAGGGGGCCAGGTGAGCCCCTGCCTGCCTGCCTTCTGGAGCAGGGAGTGGCACTCCATGCCCCTGGTGGTGTGGTGCTGGACACAGCTGCCAGGAGACAGGCCCGTGTGGGGGCCGCCGGGGGTGCGTCCAGCACGGTGCTACACAGAGCAAACATCTGACCACCGACACTGGAGGCTGACCCCAAAAGTCAGCATAACTTTCACGTGTATTGTTGAAGGAAGGGGGTAACAAGGGGGACCACAACACACATTCAGGTGGCTGTTTTCCTTAAGGAATAGGAACTGGGAGTTTGGAAGGAAAAGGTGTAATCAAGATTAAAAACAAAAATAGAGACAGACTTCCGCTCCTGGCCAGAGGGCGTCACAATCACCTCTCCTCCAACCAGCTAAAACTCAGACAAGATTCAGATGACTGCCCTCGAGGCACTGGACATCAGGCAACCAAGGACACTGACTCCCAGATGCAGGGCCCAGGGCCCTTAGAGACAGGAGATGGAGCTGATGGTCCAGAGGACCCAGTATGGCTGGAGTGCCCAGACCTCCTCACAAAGCTAAAAGAAAGGTCCAAGAGGGTCAAATTGTTTCCAATCAACTTTTGTGCATCCCAAGATAAAGCTCAGGAGTACTGACCGAATACAAAATTGTGCAACACCAAGGTCAAATTCACATCTAGCAACCAGCCAAAGACTGCCAAAGCATGCTCAAAAGAAAATAGATAACTTCACTCAAGAAGTTGAATTCACAGTTAAAAACCTGCTCATAAAGAGAAATCCAGGCCTAGATGGCTTCACTGGTAAAAAATTCTACCAAATGTTTAAGGAAGAGTCAAGAGCAATTCTCTGCTTCCTGCTCTGGAAAACTGAAGAGCAGGGCAAACCTTCTAACCCTCTGTGCATCCAATGTGACCCTGATGACAAACAAAGGCCTTACAGGAAAACCACATCCCTTGCAACACAGATGCAAAAATCTTAGCCAACTCATTCTTAGAGAATTTTAGCAAACTGACACAGCAATATATAAAAAGGGTAACATATGACCAGATGGGCTTTTCCTCAGGAATATAAGGTTAGTTTAACATTGAAAGTGAAAGTCATTCAGTTGTGTCCGACTCTTTGCGACCCCATGGACTATACAGTCCATGGAATTCTCTAGGCCAGAACGCTGGAGTCACCGTTCCCTGCTGCAGGGGACCTTCCCAACCCAGGGATCAAACCCAGGTTTCCTGCATTTCAGGCAGATTCTTTACCAGCTGAACCATCAGGGAAGCCCTGATGTTTAATGTTAGAGAATGTAATTCACCACACAGACTTTTCTCAATAGTTATTTTTTTAAAAAAGCATTTGACAAAATCCAACATCCATTCCTGGTTTAAAACAAAACAAACAAGCAAACAAAAAAACAACAAGTAGAAGTGAGATGGGGGTTCCCTGTGGGCCATGAGTATGAAGGACAGATAAGACTTCCAGGCAGAGGTGTCAAGGAGGCAACTTGTCACAGGAGACTTCAAGAAACTCCTAAACATTGAGATCTGCTCTCACTTTATTACTGGTTTTTACAGAATTGTCCTATTTTTCTACATTTTTCCCACAGGTGATTTTTGAATGCTTTTGTCAAACTGTGAAAGTGAAATCCTCTTAGTGTCTTAATAGGGATTCAGTGGATTTACAGATTTATTAATAAATAGATTAAAGGGAAAAGAAGAAACTACTACACAGAAAAAGTTGTAGATAATTTTATTGTTCATTTCAGAAACTTTATGGGAAAAAATGCAAACCCTAGGCTTTCAATAGGTCCCATGAAAAGATTCCTCAGACCCCTTTGCCTTGCTATGTCCACCAGCCTGGAGACCTTTACCCAATCTGAACCAAGCCTCCTTCCCACTGAAGGCCCAGATTAACCCAGACCCCAGCCTCCCGATGGGGACTCCGCAAAGACTCAGTTGAGAATATACTTGCTTTGGCTCATTGCAGGCTTCTTTGGCAGCATTTTCAGGGAGCCCGCATTTGACCTAAGAATCACTAGAGTGAAAAGACCACCCTCTGATACTAGATGATTTGTTATTAAGGGACAGCCTGATGTTAGGGGCACGTGGGGCTGAAGCAGGCAGGCTCAGGGATAAGTAACAAGATCCTGGAAGAAAGCTGTTTCCACTGGAGTTCAGAAAACCACTGAG
The DNA here is from genome assembly GCF_014754425.2 of Oryx dammah. Classification (NCBI taxonomy): domain Eukaryota; kingdom Metazoa; phylum Chordata; class Mammalia; order Artiodactyla; family Bovidae; genus Oryx; species Oryx dammah. The sequence goes on along the minus strand of NW_024070205.1, from coordinate 29,303,089 downwards.
AAAGTGGAAATTGACGAAATGGAAGGGAGCAGTGATTCTGTGGCAGGCAGGGCAGCTGCGGGGCCACAGAGCAGCCACAGGCGGCAGAGACCCTGCTGTGCCACCCCACGATGTTTTTCAGACGTCCCAGTAACGCCAGGCCAGGTTCCTCCTGACTGCATGGGCCCACGGAGCTGACACATTCCCAGGCACGAGTTCATCCTGAGAGACTTTACCATCACCATCAAGAGTCACATCATCCTGAAAACCTGTAGTCAGTGACTCCCCAGCTCTGCTGTATGGCAACGAGGTGCCATGAGGTCATGCTTGGAGCCTACATCAGCTTCTGCCTCGGAGGCCCCCTGAGGGCCATCCTGAGAGGGAGCGCCCGGCTCTAACTAAAGAAACTCAGTGACCGCTGTCCTCTGGAAGAGAAGACACAAATGTGACTCAGCCTCCAGTCCTCAGTACTCTTCCTAGGAGAGCAGTAGCCTCGCACCACAAAATAGACATTCTGTTGACATTCAACTCTGGACATTCAAACTTCGGATGAGTGTCCTGAGTGTCCCGAGTGTCCTGAGTGTCCCCACAGGGAAGAGAACCCACAGGATTTGGGCCAGATGGCCAGTTGGGGCAGAAGCCAGCTGAGGGTGGGGACGGTGTCAGCCTTGGAGGCTGGGAGTCCCAGGGTCAGGTGTGGGCTTATGCTAGCTGTCCTGCAGCACCCCACACACCTGTAGATCCTGACCCTAACCTGCACCCCACTCTCACTAGACACTCCCAGGGACACCCACAGGGACCCCACCCTTTCATTGGCACGCCTGTGATCCCATGTGCTGAGAAGTAAGGACTGCAGGACGTGTACACAGGCAGAGCCTGAGAGCACACAGGCAGACTTTCCCCCAGTGCCACCCTGTCAGAACAAAGCAGTCCGGGTGCCAACCATCCTGTCACCTAGACCCCACGGTCTTAGGGACAGACTGGGGAGCATTCCCAGTGCCTGGGAGGTACCACAAGGCCAGAGTGGAGCTTTCGTGGAAAGAGTAACCAGTTGGACCAGCTTCACCAGTTCAGAAAAACCAGAAATCTATCCCATCCACGCCTATTCATATCGAATAAGGAAGTTCGAGACAGACCTGAAAAGCCCATGTTTTATGTGTCCCTGTGGACTGCAGTCTGCGGTGTGGGAGCCCATCTTGGTCCAGGCCTCTCGGTTCAGACCCACCGGCCCAGACACTCCTCTCCAAGTAGCTGCCTTTGAGGAAACTCGGCCCCCATCCAACAGCCCAGAAAGCATGAAAAGGCGATGGTTGATCGTCCTCTCTTTTCTCCAAGCTCCTCTGCACAGCCTTCCCTAGGGACAGCCTTATGCAGACCAGGTCCAGGGAGCCCCACGTTCCCCGACCCCACAGGCTCTGCCTGAAACCCTGAAAGTGGCAAAGCTGGCACAGGGGTGGAGTGGGGGGCGGAGCAGGGCAGCCCAGGAACAGCTGCCTTCCTGGGGAATCGCACACAGAGGACACAACGCCCACACAGGCCTTTTCCAGGCCCCGCCGTCCACCATGCCCGAGCGCGGGGAGCAGCCCCAAGGTCGAGTCCAGAAACGCTGTGGGGACACTGTTCGCAGTCTGGTGTCACCCTCCGGGACACATCTGTGTAACCCCGTGCTGTCTCGGGAATCACTACCCTGGTGGACACCAACGAGCAGCCTCGCTGAGCATCTGCAGAGGGGTTTCGGGCCCCCAACTCCAGGAGCCAGATGCCCTGGCACCGACAGCCTGGGCTTTTCTGGTCTCTCTCTCCCTGTCTCCTGGCAACACCAGAGACAGCTGCATGTGAGAGATCCTGGGCAGCGTGGGCCTCCCCTTGCTTCAGCTACTCTATTGGGGCCCTGAAGATATTAGAAGACATGGCAAGAATACACATAACTATACAAAAAAGATCCTCATGACCCAGATAACCATGATGGTATGATAACTTACCTAGAGCCAGACATCCTGGAATGCGAAGGCAAGTGAGCCTTAGGAAGCGTCACTACCAACAAAGATGGTGGAGGTGGAGGAATTCCAGTTGAGCTATTTCAAATCCTAAAAGATGATGCTGTGAAAATGCTGCACTCAATATGCCAGCAAATTTGGAAAACTCAGCAGTGGCCACAGGACTGGAAAAGGTCAGTTTTCATTCCAATCCCAAAGAAAGGCAAAGCCAAAGAATGTTCAAACTACTGCACAACTGCACGCATCTCACACTCCAGCAAAGTAATGCTCAAAATTCTCCAAGTCAGGCTTCAACAGTACATGAACCGAGAACTCTCAGATGTTCAAGCTGGATTTAGAAAAGGCAGAGGAATCAAGGATCAAATTGCCAACATCCGTTGGATCATCAAAAAAGCAAGAGAATTCCAGAAAAACATCTACTTATGCTTTATTGCGGAGAAGGCAATGGCACCCCACTCCAGTACTCTTGCCTGGAAAATCCTAGGGACAGAGGAGCCTGGAAGGCTGCAGTTCATGGGGTCGCTGAGGGTCGGACATGACTGAGTGGCTTCACTTTCACTTTTCACTTTTATGCATTGGAGAAGGAAATGGCAACCCACTCCAGTGTTCTTGCCTGGAGAATCCCAGGGACGGTGGAGCCTGGTGGGCTGCCGTCTATGCGGTTGCACAGAGTCGGACATGACTGAAGTGACTTAGCATGCTTTATTGACTATGCCAAAGCCTTTGACTGTGTGGATCACAACAAACTATGGGAAATACTTAAAGAGATGGGAATAGCAGACCACCTTACCTGCCTCCTGAGAAATCTGTATGGACGTCAAGAAGGAACAGTTAGAATTGGACATGGAACAACAGACTGGTTCCAAATCGGGAAAGGAGTACGTCAAGGCTATATATTGTCACCCTGATTGTTTAACTTATATGCAGAGTACATCATTTGAAATGCCTGTCTGGATGAAGCGCAGGCTGGAATCAAGAGTGCCGGGAGAGATGACATCACCCTTATGGCAGAAAGCAAAGAAGAACTAAAGGAGCCTCTTGATGAAAGTGAAAGAGGTGAGTGAAAAAGCTGGCTTAAAACTCAACATTCAGAAAACTAAGATCATGGCATACGGTCCCATCACTTCACGGCAAATAGATGGAGGAACAATGGAAACAGAAACTTTATTTTTTCAGGCTCCAAAATCACTGCAGATGGTGATTGCACTCATGAAATTAAAAGATGCTTTCTCCTTGGAAGAAAGCTATGACCAACCTAGACAGCCTATTAAAAAGCAGAGATATTACTTTGCCAACTAAGGTCCGTCTAGTCAAAGCTATGGTTTTTCCAGTAGTCATGTATGGATGGGAGAGTTGGACTATAAAGAAAGCTGAGCGCAGAAGGATTGATGCTTTTGAACTGTGGTGTTGGAGAAGGCCCTTGAGAGTCCCTTGGACTGCAAGGAGATCCAAACAGTGCATCCTAAAAGGAAATCAGTCCTGAATATTCATTGGGAGGACTGATGCTGAAGCTGAAACTCCAATCCTTTGGCCACTTCATGTGAAGAACTGACTCACTGGAAAAGACCCTGATGCTGGGAAAGACTGAAGGCAGGAAGAGAAGGGGACGAGAGAGGATGAGATGGTTCGATGGCATCACCGACTTGATGGACATGAGTTTGAGTAAGCTCCGGGAGTTGGTGATGGACAGAGAAGCCTGGCGTGCTGCAGTCCACGGTGTCGTAAAGAGTCGGACATGACTGAACGACCGAACCGAACTGAACAGACCTGATCAGGGCCCTAGACTACACTTCCCATGTCGCTTTGCGTGCACCTTTAGATCTCGCGAGAGCTCTGGGCTGTCACCCACTTGACCCGGCGGTTTTACCGTGGACCGCTGGGAGGTGTAGTTTTGGGCTGGGAGCTACGCTCCCTGGCGCTCTGGCTCGGGTGGCGGAGAGACTACAAGTCCCAGGGGGCACAACGCGACCGCCTGGAGGGCGGGGGGTACGAAAGAGGAACTCGAAGGGCGCGGGGGTGAGTGAGGGGCCGGGGGGGCGGTGCGGGCGCGTGGGGGCGGGCCAGGGGCTGGGGCGGCCCTCAGGGTGCGGCCCCCCGGCAAGGCTGCAGTGGCGGGGTGGGGCGGTGGCGCGGGGTCTGGCCGCTTTGCTCCTCCGCGTTCCTCGTCCCCGTCACCGGCTCTGGACGCCTCCGCCGCGCGGGAGGGCCAGCGAGTGGGTTTATCGCCCTAGAGTGTCCACTGTGGCTCAGCGGGGTCTGTGTGCGTTGTCATCAGGACGATTTAATTGACGCTTAGTTTCCGTTTATTTGATACCGGGGTTCGGACGCGCGTCTCACAGCGTTTCAAGGCGCAGCGTTCGGGGTAGCGCGCTCCTCGGAGGTTCCCGAGCGCCCAGGTGGCCCTTTTGTCCTGTTCCGGGGTCCCTGTGGCTTCGGGGGTAGAGCTGGGTCCCGTCCTTCTCCGCTCCTCCCAGCACCCCCGCAGCAGTCTGTGTTAGCCGGAATCCGAACCGCCACAGTGATCTCACCAGCTCCTCGGAGGAAATAAAACCTGGGTTTTCCGGAAAGTTTCTCCTGGCACATGCGCGCCCCACCCCACCCCGGGCGCTCCTCCCAAAGGCGGAGCGGCCGCGCCTCGAAGGGTCACCGGCACCCCGAGGGCGCTGCCTCCTCTCCTGTATTGCCCAGTTCCGCGAGGTAAGCTGTGATTTGTCCGGTAATTCACCTGAAGAACGCCCTCTGGTCACCGCATCACTGAGAATTCTGCGTCCCCAAGACCAAGGACCCCTTCCAGCGAGTCTCCAGGGGTCCTCTGGCAGCACCGTCTCGGCGCTGCTGAGGCCACAGAGCGTGTGTGTTCTCATTCTGTCCCGAGAGCCAAGTTCCGCCTTGGCGCCCTATGCTTGCTGAGACGCTGATGAGCGGTGGCCTCGCTGAGGAGCTGGAGATCCAGTGGGAGAAGCAAAAGCAAAGATCAGCAACGTGAACTTTGAAGCGGTTGGCCCCCTGCCCCTCTCCGTTCTCCAGACACAGCCGCGGGGAAGGTTGGCGAAGCGTGCATTCCCACCGTGATCTCCCGGGCAGGGCCTCCTGTTGGAAAGGCATTCGTGAGGTTTTCTGGCCAGCACCCAACCCCAGTTGATTGTTGTTGTTTTTCCGTAGCTCAGTAATAGCCGACTGTTTGTAATCCCATGAACTGCAGCACAACAGGCTTCTCTGTCCATCACTGTCTCCCTGAGTTTGCTCAAACACGTTTCCATTAAGTCAGTGATGCCATCCAACCATCTCATCCTCTGTTGCCCCCTTCTCTTGCCCTCAGCTTTTCCCAGCATCAGGAAATTGATGGGCCAGAATAATTCCCCCCTGGATACCTGAAGTGTTTTCTGCTGCTGCTAAGTCGCTTCAGTTGTGTCCGACTCTGTGCGACCCCATAGACGGCAGCCCACCAGGTTTCCCCTTCCCTGGGATTCTCCAGGCAAGAACACTGGAGTGGGTTGTGTTACTTGTTCAGAAATCACAGTGACTTCTTCCTTGAAACCAATTCCTCTAAGGAAAAATGAGTTGTGAAAGAAAACATGGTACAATTTAAATTCTCACCAAATTTTTAATTACCTTGAAGAAGTTTTTTCTACCCAATTCCTTAGCTTTTTTGCTAAGATTTTCAAAATTGAAAATGAATTGCAATCATTCAGTTCATGATTAAGTATAATTCACATAAGTGAGGTGCATAGATTCAGTTTGACCAATTTTGACAAATGTATACAGCTGCGTAGCTGGCACATCGTGGTGATAGAGGGCGCTTCTGTCATCCCTAAAGCTTCCCTCGTGTCGTGTCCTCTGGATCGTCGGGTGGAAGCCCTGATCCCCATGTGTTGGTGTCTACAGCTGGGCCCTTGGAGGTGCTCAGGGTAAGGTGGGGCCCACGAGGGGATCAATACACTAGCAACAGGAGGAACACAGTTGCTCGCACACCAAGGAAGGGCCTGGAGGATCTTGAGAAGGGAGCCTTCTGCAGTCCAGAAAAGGCCTCACCAAACCCAGATCTGCCAGCACCCAGATCTTGGGCCTCCCAGACCCAGTTCTGTGAGGAACAGCACCTTGTCTACGCTGCCCTGGGCTGACTGAGACTTTCTAAGCCTTCCCAGACCCACCTCCCAGAAGCAGGCACAGTTCTGACTTCTGCCACATTCCTTTGTGGTGTCATGTTAGACCTTGTGGTCTGTGGAGTGGCCTTGGTTGTCCTCAGCATGATACCTGTCCCTGGAGGGCACTTGGGTGGGTTCCTGGCATTGCCTTGGGTGACAATTGTGCACATTCTTCCATGTGTGTTCTGTGGGCATGAGACTGCCGTGTGGGCCTGGTGGGCAGAGGTGTTTGCTTGTGTCTTCCATTTGCATGTGGAACATTGATGCTGGACCTGTTGCACCCACTCCAGGCATCTAAGCAGGTCCTTTAGGTCTCTGGATACAAGCCGAGACAGGTGTGTGTGTGTGTGTGTGTGTGTGTGTGTATACATATATATATATGCTCAGTCATGTCTCCAACTCTTTATGATCTCATGGACTGTAGCCTGCCAGGCTCCTCCATCCATGGGATTTTCCAGGCAAGAGTACTGGAGTGGGGTGCCATTGCCTTCTCTGGGGAAGCCCTGGCTCAGTCAATAAAGAATCTGTCTATAATGCAGGAGACTGGGGTTTAATACAGATAGATAGATATTACTGTCCATTGTTTGAACTTGCCTATTATTGTGTCTTTTTAAAATTAACTTAAAATCTTTTGGAGTAGTTTTAGATTTACAGAAAAGTTGCAAACCGAGGCACATTTGTGAAAGCTAAAACATGATAGCGCTCCGTTACTGTTCCCGGCCCTCCAGGCTTCGGGTCACATGCTGCCCCAGGGTCCTCTGCCCTGGATCCCATGATGACAGCTATGAGGAGGACTCCTCAGGTGTTTGTAGCATATCCCTGATTTGGGGTTTGTCTGCTGTGTTTTCTTCTGGTTGGATAGGGGTTGTGGGTTTTTGGAAAGAGGACCCCAGAAGTGAGGTGGCCCTCTTGTCACATCACATCAGGGCAGCTGATGTTTGCACGACATCATGGGGCTGTTGGCCTGGTCACCTGGCTCAGGTGGTGTCTGCCAAGGAGAGTTGCTCCTTATCCTGTTCTCCAGTCTCTTTGGCAGCCATGCAGGGAGAGGCAGCCCACCCTATTGGGGGTGGGAGCTAAGCTCAGGGAAGACCCATTGTGTGGTCTGGAATTCCATGAGGAGGACAGACTTGTGGGTGTGTGTCTGCACTCTGGAGGGGACCCAGCTCGGTGCTGTTTGTCTGGCTGCTCACCTGTTCCAGCCTTGGCCACCAGGACGTCATCAACGCCTAGCTGCTACTTTTAAGAACTTCCCTTTCTCACCCTGCCAGCCGCTCCAGCTTCTCTTCCTCTTGGAGTGTCCTGCCACAGTTCTCCCGGGAGCGCTAGTTCATTTCATTGGAGAGTGGGATCTAGAGACCAGGAACCAGGCAGTGGGTGTGGGCATTGCTGCTGCGGTCATTGCTTGTAGTCCTCTTAGCAGATAGGTAAGTATATACCTGTTCACCTGTGTGTCTGTAACCTGTAATCTGTAACGAAAGTGCTTATGTATAACCTTCTCGCCACCATTGCCATCATTTTCTTATTTGTCCCACCCCAATGTATTTAGAAAGCAGTTTCAGAATTGTTCACCGATACACCTCCCCACCTTGAGAAACAAAATTATCAACTTGAGTACAATGTTTTATATTCTGTTTCTTCTTATCATTGGTCTTAACAATTTCCAAAGAGTATTTTCCAACCACTCTCATCCTGTCCCCTCCTGTGTGTTAGTGTCATACATTGTGATGCAGTTAGATTCGGTGGCCACAGTCTGCTTTCCGTCCTGACATCCCTGGTGGGTGGTGTTGATTTTTTTGCGTATATTAAAGTATACTCTATGATGTAACTTTCTGTGGGTTTTGGCAAATGCAGAGTGTATATCCACCATAACGGTGTATTTTAATGAGCAAAAGTGTTTAATAGTGTTGAAGTTCATTTTATCAGTTTTTCTTTTTTGGTTCATGCTTTCGGTGTTCTATTTATTTTTTTGTTTTTTTGGTAACAGCTTTATTGAGATTTAATTCACATCACCATAGAATTCACCTATTTAAAGTGTAAAATTCACTGGCTTTTAATCTATTCAGAGATGTGCAACTATCACCATAATCAAGTTTAGAACATTTTCATCACCTCAAGTAGAAACCTTATATGGGTCAGTTCAGTTTACTCAGTCATGTCCGACTCTTTGCAACCCCATGGACTGCAGCATGCCAGGCTTCCCTGTCTATCGCCAACTCCTGGAGCTTGCTCAAACTCATGTCCATCGAGTTGGTGATGCCACATCCAACCATCTCATCCTCTGTCATCCCCCTTTCCCTCTCTACCTATAGGGGTGGATAAACAAAATGTGGTATATACATACAATAGAATATTATTCAGCCTTTTTTTTTAAATATTCTTTTTTTTTAATTTATTTTTTATTTTACTTTACAATTCTGTATTGGTTTTGCCATACATTGACATGAATCCACCACGGGTGTACATGCATTCCCAAACATGAACCCCCCTCCCACCCCCCTCCCCACAACATCTCTCTGGGTCATCCCCACGTACCAGCCCCAAGCGTGCCATATCCTGCATCGTACATAGACTGGCAATTCGATTCTTACATGATATTATACATGTTTCAATGCCATTCTCCCAAATCATCTCACCCTCTCCCTCTCCCACTGAGTCCAAAAGTCCGCTATACACATCTGTGTCTTTTTTCCTGTCCTGCATACAGGGTCATCATTGCCATCTTTCTAAATTCCATATATATGTGTTAGTATACTGTACTGGTGTTTTTCTTTCTGGCTTACTTCACTCTGTATAATCGGCTCCAATTTCATCCATCTCATCAGAACTGATTCAAATGTATTCTTTTTAACAGCTGAGTAATACTCCATTGTGTATATGTACCACAGCTTTCTTATCCATTCATCTGCTGATGGACATCTAGGTTGTTTCCATGTCCTGGCTATTATAAACAGTGCTGTGATGAACATTGGGGTACATTCGGTGTTCTATTTAAAAGTCTTTGCCTAACCAAAAATCAAGGGCTTCCCAGGTGGTGCTCATGGTAAAGAACCTGCCTGCCGATATAGGTAGACAGAAGAGACATGGGTGCGACCCCTGGGTTGGGAAGATCCCCTGGAGGAGAGCATGGCAACCCACTCTAGTATTCTTGCCTGGAGAATCCCATGGACAGAGGAACCTGGCAGGCTGTAGTCCATAGGGTCACACAGAGTCAGACACAGCTGAAGCGACTGAGCATGCACGCACACAACCAAAAGTCACAAAGATAATCTCCTGTAATTTCGTGTAGAAAGTTAATAGATTCAGTTTTGTGTTTAGGTCTGTGTTGTTCAGTTGCTCAGTTGTGTCCGACTCTTTGCGACTCCAAAAACCAGTTTGGACTGAAGGCCAAAAACCAGGCCTTGCTGTCCTTCACCATCTCCCAGAGCTTGCTCAAACTATGTTTATTGAGTCGGTGATGCCATCCAACCATCTCATCCTCTGTGGTCCCTTTCTCCTCCTGCCTTCAATCTTTCCCAGCATCAGGGTCTTTTCCAGTGAGTTGGCTCTTCACATCAGGTGGTCTGTGAGCCAGGTCTAATTAATTTTTTGTATGTTGTGAGCCTAGTTTCACCTTTTTTGGCTGCGGTAGGTTTTCGTTTGGGGGCAGGCTTTCCTAGTTGTGGCAAGCGGGATGCGCGAGCTTCTCATTGCAGTGGCCGAGCACAGGCTCTAGGGGCTGCAAGCTTCAGTAGTGGCTTGTGGGCTCTAGAGTGCACGCTCCGTACTGTGATATTGGGACCAGAGATTGAACCTGTGTCTTCAGCACTGGCAGGTGGATTTTTAACCACAGGACCACCAAGGAAGTCCTAGGTTCACTTTTTATTCCATGTGAGTAACCAGCTGTCCAGCATCATTTGTTGAAAAAATTTTCCTTTCCCCATTGAATTGCTTTGGCACCTTGTCACAAATCATTTGATTGTTTTTGTGAGGGTCAGTTTCTGTTACACTAATCTCTGTTCATCAGTCCACACTGTCTTGTGACAGTTCCTCAAAAAAAGCCTGCTGTAATTTTGCTTGGGATTATATAAAATATTGGATCAATTTGGGGAGAATTAATCTTAATAATATTGAGTCTTCCAGTTCATTTACATGGATTAATGGAGATATTACGCATATATATGTATGTGTGTTTGTGCTATATATGTATATATACCATTATAGTATATCTTTCCATTACTTGGATCTTGAACTTCTCTCAGCAGTATTTTGTAGTTTTCTGTGTACAGCTCTTACACATTTTTTAATTAAATTTATTCCCACCAATAGATTGTTTTTGGATGCTATTGTGAATTATATTAATATTTATTAAGTTTCATTTTCCAATCACTTGTTGCCAGTGTATAGAAATAACAATCGATTTTGCATTTTCACTTTATATTCTTGGAACATTGCTGAATTCACCTACAAATCATAGCAGGTTTTTAAATTTTCCTAGGATTTCCCATATGAACAATCATGCTGTGAGCACAGAGGCAGGATCAGCCCCTTGTGGCTTCTGCTTTGTTTTCTGTCGTTACTGCTCTAGCTTGAGCCACAGGGCAGTGTTGACAAGACCTGCAGAGGCTGAGTGTCCTCAGCCTCGTCTCGGTCAACCTGTCATGAGCTGTGGGTTGTTTGGGGATGTCTTTCTTCATGCTGAGGGTATCTCCTTCTGTTTTCAGTTTATTGAGTGTTACTATGAATGGGCCTGAAATTTTGTCAAATGCTTGTTTTGCATCTGCTAAAATGGTTATATTTAGTAGAACCCCTTTATTCTGTTAAAGTGGTTGATTGCTGGTTTTGATGTAAAGTCAATCTTATGTTCCTGGAAGAAACTTGTTCGGTCGTGTTTTGTCACCTTTCAGTATTTGCTGAATGCAGGCATGCAGTTTGCTAATGTTTTGTTAAGAGTTTGGGGATCTGTGTTCATGAGGGATATTAGTCTGCTTTTTTCCCCTTGTGATTATTTTTGTCTTTTTTCTGTCTGGTTTTGCTGGTCTGGGTCTGAGTCCTGCTTGCTGGGCTTATAACCGAGTTGGAACAGATGCCTTCCCCTCTGCTTTCTGAAGGGCTTTGTGTAGTATAGGCAATTCTTCCTTAATTATTTGATAGACTTCACCATTGAAGCCATCTGGGTTCAATGCTTTTTTTGTGGGAAGTTTTAATGTTATTAATTCAGTTTCTTTTTTTAAAAAATATATTTATTTATTTTTGGCTGTGCTCGGTCTTTGTTGCTGCTCATGAGCTTTCTCTAGTTGTGGCAAGTGGTGGCTACTGTGTCGCTGCAGAGCAAGGGCTTCTCGGTGTGGTGGCTTCTCCTGTTGGAGAGCATGGGCTCTAGGCATGCAGGCCCAGTAGTTGCAGTGCACCGGCTCAATTGCTTTGCGGCATGTGGGCTCTTCCCAGACAGAGATCAGACCGGTGTCCCTTGCATTGCAAGGTGAGTTCTTAACCACTGGACCACCAGAAAAGCTCCCAATTTCTTTAATGTATATAAGATTGTTCAGATTTTCTTCTTCATCTGTGTCATTTTTGTTAATTTGTGTATTTAAATAAATTTGCTCATTTCCTCTAGGTTGTTGAATGTATTGGCTTTAAATTGTTTATAATATTGACTGATGGTCCCATCAGGTTTGTAGTATTTGTAGTGATGCCTGTCTGCTTTTTAATTTCTATGTAGATAATTCACATTGATTTTTTTTTATTATTCTTGCTAGAGGTTTATCAATTTCTTTAATCTTTTCAAAGAACCAACTTTTGACTTGGCTTGTTTTCTCTAACTTTTGTTCATTTTTTGTTTCATTCATTTCTACTCTTGTTATTTCCCTTCATCTGCCTTATATGGTTTAATTCAGTCTTCTTTTTCTGTCTTCTTAGATGGAAGCATAGATCGATGATTTTACACTTGTCTTTTCTTATACAGGCATTAAAAACCACAAATTTCTTTCTAAGCACTGCTTAGTTCCCTACACAAAATCTGATAGGTTGCACTTTATCTTTTTGTTAAAAATACTTGAAATTTTCTTGTGTTTGATCCATGAGTGATTTAGAAGTCTGTTGTTTCATTTACAAATATTTGGAGATTTTCTGAGTATCTTTAGTTATTGATTTATAATTACACTTAGAAAATATATTCTGTATGATTTTTACCCTTTGAGTTTGTTGACACTTGTCTTATGGTCTAGCATATGGTCTGTTAGTGAATATTTTGTTTCCACTTAAGAATGTGTATTATACTTTTGTTGAGTGTCATATTCTATACTTGTGAGTTAAGTTGAATCAGTTGATATATCCTTTTTCTCTTTTTCTCTGTCTACTTGTCCAATCTGTTATTGAAAGAGGGATGTTAAAGTTTCCGATCACAGTTGTCGATCTTTTTCCTTTTAGTTCTGTCAACTTCATGTATTTGGAAGGTTTTATTGAGTGCATACAAATCAATACAAGAAGATTGATTTATCTTCTTGATGAATTTACTGTGTTATTGTTGTGAAAGGTCCGTCTCTTCTCTGAGGCAGTTATCTTCTTGAAGTCTGCTTTGTCTGGTATCAGTATATCGGCATGAGTGTTTTATGCTCAGTAATTGTATAGACTATCTTTTCCATCTTGTGCTTTCAATATTCTGTGTCTTTATGTTTCAAGCTTCTTTTTTTAAAATATTTGCTTCTTTTTAAATTTTATTTATTTTTAAATGAAACAAAGATGAATATTTTTAATGATAAAAAATACAGTTCACAAAGAAGATCGACATCATAAAACCATTTGACATGTAACAACAAAGGAACAAAGATACATAAAGCAAAAATCAGAAGAAATATAAGGGAAAAAAATATAATCATAGTGAGACATATTAACATTTCTCTAAGAATCTTATCAAGTGCAGAAAAAAGAATAGGAGCATCTTGAATGATGTCATTAATTTAAATATAGATTTCTACTTATATTAATTTATATTAATCTTATATCCTACATAAAATATTTAAAATTTTGTATATCATACGTTATTAGATGTCCATAGGACATTTAGAAAAACTGGCAAAAAGATAAACATTACTAAATTTCAAAATGTAGAATTCTTTTTTTGTGTGATTCAGTTATACATAAACATATATTATTTTTTATATTTTCTATTGTAGGTTATGACAAGATATTGACAATAATTCCTCATGCTGTACAGCAAACCTTTGTTGCTTGTCACATATCTATTTTTAAAATTAGAAACCTAGCAATCTATTCATACTAAATTAAACAAGTGGAATGAAACTATCATAATTATTTTTAGTTAGGCAAAAATTCATAAGTTTTCTAGAATATGTATATTATGCATATTATTTATATATATCTATACAAGAGTCAAACTTGTTTCTTATAAAGCACATATCATTTGATCTTGCTTTTTTATTCAATCTGACAATCTCTATTAAAAAAAATAACTTTAATAACTATCATTTGTGAGGCACTTTATATGTATTATGTATTTTCATTTTTTTCTAGATATTTTATTGCAGTAAAATATACATAATATGAAATTTACCATTTTAAAGTCTGTAGCCTATAACGTTAAGAATTTTTATGATATTGTACAACACTTACCACCATCTGCCTCTAGAACTTTCCATCTTCCCAAACTGAAACTCTATCCCCATTGAACACTAACTCCCATCCCTCTTGCCCAGCCCCTGGCACCCACCCTCCTACTTTTTGTCTCTATGGATTTGGTGACCCTGGTGACCTCATATAAGTGGAATCATACATTATTTGTCCTCTCGTGAGTGGCTTATTTCACTTTGTATTATGTCACCCATGTTACAGCATGTATCAGAATTTCCTCCTGTATAAGGCTGAATAATATTCCATTGTATGGATGGGCCACGTTTTGTTTATTCATTCATTGATGGATATCTGGGTTGTTTCTGCCCTTTTCGTGTATGTGTGGCTATTGTGAGTAATGCTGCCGTGGACACCAGTGGAAGACCCTGTTTTTTATTTTTTTGAGTGTATAATCACAAGTGTGATTGCTGGATCATATGGTAATTCTATGTTTTATTTGAGAAACTGCCCTGCCCTTTTCTTCAGCAGCTGCACCACTTAACATTTCCCCCAGCAACAGAAAAGGTGGTGGAAATTTCTCCACATTCGTTTTTTCTGGGTTTTTTGATAGCAGCCATCCTCATGGTTGTGGAGTAGTATATTTGCTGCATTTCCCTAGGGGTTAGTAGTGTTAATCTCTACTTTTTGATGGGGTATTTAGTCCATTCACATTTAGTACGATTATTAGAGTGTTTGGGTTTAAGTCTACCACCTTCATGTTTGATTTCCATTTTTCCATCTGTTTCTCTATTCCTCCTTCCCTGGAATCCAAGTTTTTAAAAATTTTGTTTGATCTTTATTGACTTTTTAGTTCTGCCCTTTTATGTTACTTTTTTAGAGGTTCCTGTAGAGGTTTATTTTGTCATGGTTTACCTTAAAAATTAATCCTATACTTCACAAACAATGTGAGATCTGTATACAGAAGGTCCCAGTGACCACCTTCTACTTATTGTACTCTTGGAGGCATGTTTTACTTCTTGTGCTAGAAAGTCCTACAACACAATTTTTATCTTTAGCTAATATTCTTTAAAAATAGAGGTGTATTATATTTAATTTTTGAAGTCTCAGATGCCTTTGTTTACTACATTGAGAATTTCTGAGTCCAGTGGCTAAGACTGTGCTCCCCCTGCCGAGGGCCTGGGATCGATCCCTGGTCAGGGAATTAAAATTCTGCAAGTCTCTCTGTGCAGCCAAAATAAAAAAGGGAGAATTTCTGTAGAACTGCACCATACTTGACCAGACGTGCTGAATGTATTAGCTGTACGTTGTAAAACAAGCAGTGCCCACTGGCTTCAGGAGAAACCTTTGGACCCCAAGTCAGTGTGGTGGGTAGATAGATGCTCTGGCACCAGACCTGGCTGGTCCTCACCCTGCCATGTATTCGCCATGTGGTCTTGTGCAAGCCCGTTTTCCCCTCTTTAAAAGGAGTCTATTGTAGGCATTGTTGGAAGGGTCGAATGGGTCAATATGAGTGAAGAACTCAGAGTGATGCTTGGCACACAGCAGGTACTATATGATTGCTGTTCTTGCTGTGGTTACACACATCCCTTGGAGATCCAGGATCGGCAGCAAAAAGAGACTGTGACAAATCTCTAAGTTGCGAAAATACGTATCATAGGAGAATAAACCTCAGATGATTAATTTGATCATCCTTCCGGGAATGTTTTAGAGATGAAAGGGGCTACTAAAGTAATGTTCAGTGTAACTTACTATTTTAAATTAATCTTTTTGCAACTGGATTCACGCTCTTAAACGAGAATAGTGTTTGGGCGTCCATCCTCTGTTTGTTTCCCTGGGGCTGACTCCTGCCTAGTGGAGACAAGACCATTGTGGCCCGGCAGTTCTCTCCATGTGCCCTGCTGCTGACCAGGGGCAGCACGTCGGAAACAGCCTCTGTGCCCACCGTTGGGTTTTTGAATTAAAAAACCATGCAGTGCAGTTAGTTGTTCCCAGGGTAGAAGAATTAGCTCCAACAAAGCAACTCTCCCTCAGGTGGCAGTTATCAACCAAGAACAAGCTATGGGGAGCAGCTGCCTGAGGACACCTGAGAAGGGACATGGCAGGCAGGCTCTGAGGGCAGCTTAAACTTAGAGGAAGTGGCAGGCCCAGAGTGTGTTTCCTGTTTGTACGTCTTAGCTTTGAGGGCAGTGCAGTTGCAGCGGTGGCGTGGGGTGGTTAGAACTCTGGTGGAAAGACTGCACTCTTCCTTGTTAGACAGGGGGAGGAGCTGGGCAGATGCAGCTGTTTCAGAGTAAGAGAATTCCCAGAAAAAGGAATTCTACAAATAAATTCTGCTCTGATTTCTGGCTAAGACCTGAACCAGGCACACACAGGGCAGGTGGGAAGCCACCTCAACCAAGAGTGAGGCCACTGGTTATCACAACATTGATGGTGACGGTTTCCTTTTTGAATCTAATGAAATTAATTACCTACTAAATCATAACCATAAACTCTCTTCCCTTGCTTCCCTTGTAGCTCTGTAAAGAATCAGCCTGCACTGCAGTAGACCCAGGCTTGATTCCTGGGTCAGGAAGATCCCCTGGAGAAGGAAATGGCAACCCACTCCAGTATTCTTGCCTGGAGAATCCCATGAACAGAGGAGCCTGGCAGGCTACAGTCCATGGGGTCGCAAGAGTCAGACACGACTTAGCGACTAAACCACTACCACCAAATCATAAACCATTCCTCTCTCCAGAGGAATATAATTGAATTCAGAGTCTCTGCAACATAACAGATTGCAGAGTCTTTGCAATCCAAAGTTACTCCACATACAAAGAGCTGGGGTGCTGTGAACCCATCCTCACGGGAAAATACAGTCAACAGACTGTCATCATGTAATGACTCAGGTGTTGGGTGATCAGACAAGCACTTGAAAGCCAACAGAGTAACTGTGTTCAGTGACGTAAAGGAAAAGACACTCCTAGTGAACAAAAACATAGGAAATCTCAGCAGAGGGATAGAAGATGTTTTTTAAAACCAGCCAAATGGAAATTTAGAATCGAAAAATATAACACTTGAAATAAAACATTCACTGAATGGGCATAATAGACTGGAAAGGACAAGAAGTAGTCAGATGGGGGAAAGCAAGAGGAGCCTTAGGGACTCAGAGGGCAGCGACAAGTGTGAAATGCAGTGACTGTGGAGCCCAGAGGGGAGGCGAGAGGCACACTGGGGCAGGAGAAGTGCTTGAAGAACAGACTCTCCCAATATGGTGAAAAACATAGATTTATAGATTAAAGAAGCTCAGGGAGTCTCAAACGGTGAATATGACTACAACCACACCTGGGCACATCATTTTTAAGTTACTGAACACTTTAAGATTCACTTTAAAAATCTTGAAAGCAGCCAGAGAAAAACAGATTACATACACACAGTGCTGCAAACACTGGGAACTTATCATCATAAAGCCAGTGGAGTGCTGGAAGAAAGTCAACCTCCCAGCCGCATGTGCTAATTACAGATATTTTCAGAAAAAGGAAAGCTGATAGAATTTGTTGCCATCATCTGTGTACTGTCAGAAATGCTAAAGGAAGTTTTTCCTGGCTGAAGGTAAATGATATGAGAGTGAAACTCAGATCTTTATGCGAGTGATGAGCATCTAAAAGAGTAAATACCTGGGGGAACGTCTTCTTTAAAGTATGTTTTTAGGGACTTTCCTAGCAGTCCAGTGATTAAGATTCCACACTGCCTATGTAGGGAGCACTAGCTCAATGCCAGATTGGATAACTAAGATCCTGCATGCCGCATGACTCACCCCCCTCCCCCCCAAAAAAACGTGCAATATGTTTTTAAAGAAAAAAATCAGAACGTGTCTTGAGTTTGTAATGCATGCAGGTGAAATACACATGATGGCCATCACATGAAGCCAAGGGTGAGGGGTCCATGGACCTGCAGGTTCTGCCTTGGTGTGTCGTGCTGCAGTGTTCTAAGCAGGCTGTGAAATGGGGTCAGAGCAACAACCATGAAATAATGCAGAGAACCATAACTAAAGATAAATTGAAAGGGAACTTAAAAAAAAAATCCAGATAATATGAAAGAAAGCAGGAAAGAGAGAAGTAAAACACTGGAGAGACGAGCAGAAAACAGAACAGTAGCCTTAAACCCAGCCATAGTGTCATTATACACTTGCCAAAGCCCAGCATCAAAAGTGACCCTGTTCTAAACATGGACTTGAGGCAAGAGTGATGTGCCCATGTAGGTTCATCAGAGTACTTCCCTGGAGCAGGACGTTAACAGTGGAAGAGGCTCTGCTTGTGTGGGGGCAGCAGGGGTATGAAACTCTCTTACTTCCTGCTTAGTTTAGCGATGAGCCCAAAACTGTTCTTAAAAAAATAATCTTTTATGTATTAAGACAAAGGAACAAGTAGAAAACAAATAATAAAATGGTAGACCTGAGTCTAACCACAGTGATATTTACATTAAATATTAATGGACTAAACTCTCTAGTTAAAAGTTAGAAATGATAAAATGGGTAATAAGCAAGACCCTATGACATGCTGTCTATGAGAGATTCACTTTAAACATAAAAATCACAAGCTGAAAATAAGTGGGATGCAAAATGTGTATGTATACAAATAGCACAAGAAGGCTGGAGTGGCTGTACTAATATCAGGTAAAGTAGGTTCAAGATAAGGAGTATTACCAAAGAGAACCGGAAAATTCTAGTGATAAAGAGGTGGTTTCATCAGAAAAACATATCAGTTACAAATGCACCCAATAAAGGGAATAATAAGCAATTCCACAATCATAGGCAGTTTTAACATCTTTCTCTTACCAGTTGTTAGAACAAAAGACCTAAAGAAATCAGTGGGAAAAAAAAAAGAAATCAGTGAAGACATAGAGGGTCTGAACAGTGCTCCTGGAATCTTGACCTGAGTGGTATTTATAGAGCCACACCCATCAGAAGCAGAACACAGATTCCTTCAAGTGCATATTCTCTAGCATAGACCAAATGCTGTGCCCTGAAACAAGCTTCCAGGAAAAGTAAAGAAGTAAACCTGCATTTATTTGCATAGGACATGATTATTTATATAGAAGATGCTAAGAAATCTGTAAAAGTCCTTAGGATGGAAAAAAGCAAGAACCATTAGAGAAAAAATGGATGCAGTTAATTTTATGAAAATGAAACATTTGTTCTTCTAAAGAGACCCATAAGAAAATGAAAAGACAAGTCACAGAATGGGAGAAATGTCTTTAGTACACATACTTGGCAAAGGACATGTGAAGAGCTAGCACATAATAATAGAAAGACAACTCAGCCGAACACAGTGGCCCAGAGAAGTGAATAGACTCATCACAAGAGATGTAAGGTGTGTGAGTGGCACACAAGCAGGACAGAGGTGCTGACCATATCTAGTTACAGAAACACAGATGGGAACAGAGAACCACCGCCCACCTGCCAGTGTGTGATGACAACCTGGTGTGGCCAGAGCCAATGAGGCGCTCAGAGCTGCAGGGGCTGCATGGGGAGCCACGGCCGGAGAACAGCTGGGCATTGGCTTCCCAGAGTTACCTTGACCCAGTGCTTTCCGATATTGACCCAGGAAAGAAGGCAAGTGACCATTCAGGAACAGGCCCAAGAATGTCTCCGGCAGCGTTAGCCAAAATGCGGAAACAGCCATGTGGCAATTGGCAGGCAGTGGGCAGGGGAAGCGTCCTTACAGTGGATGCCACTGAGTCACGAGAGGGCAAAGTACAGAGGACTTCAAAGATCCCCTTGGCCATGCTGATGGGCAGGAGCCCAACCCAAGGTGCGTGGATGGTGTGGTCTTTTCCCCTGAAATTCCAGGAGACATAGTCCACGTGTAGTGGTGGGGTCTGAGGAGGGGCAGTGTGGTGTGCACACTATCAGTGGTGTCTGTTAAGCAGATGGAGGTGTTGGCTGAGCTGATTCTTGAATCAACGTTGGCAGCATGTGTGTGACACCAGTAGTTGCCACCGAGGGGACTTCACATCCCAGAAAGGGGCCGGTGCCCCAAGGAAGAGCTGGTGTTTTTAATGAGGATACTTGACTCCAGACTGGGGGAGCGCCATCTGCTCCATCAGCCTGGACTGAACCCAGCACAGAGCGAGCAACAGGACAGACCCCAGCCTGGGACCCCTGGGCCCTGGGCCAGTGGACGGAGCCGCTTGTCATCCCCCAGGCCCAAGTGCGCTCTTTGGGACACACCCTCCCTTGAACCTGAGCTCGTCTTCCTCATGCACAGCTTCCTCCTACAGCTGTTTTTATTAAGAGAGAAGTCTTTTTAGAAGTGACTTTTGTGTGTTTGGGACAGATTATAACTGTGGTTCCCACCTTGCAGAAATTGATTAAAAATCCAACTAACGTTTACTTCCAGGGTCGTGCAGGCTAGTGTGTTTCCCTGGTTACTCTAGAGATGTGGCAGCATGAGCACTAAATCACCTGGGCTGTCTCGTTTTGAGTGGTTTCCGTGTTAGGAAGTTTACTTGAGGCCGGTGATCCTATTTCGTCTGTTTGCTCTCTGGACCCACTGCCCATCAGAAGCTTTTGCCCTGGACTCCCTGTGCCGTCGCCCAGCTGGAGGTTGCTCACACGCCCTTCTGTGATGACGGCAGGTGGGCAGCTCATGTTCCTCTGACCGGCCTGGTCCTTCAGAGGCACACCCACCGCCGGACAGTTCTATCTCTGGGTGAAAATGCTGGAAATTGAATTCGGGTCTTCCGAGGACAGGATGAAGTGGCGGGTAGAATGGCCAGCTCCCCTGACCCCTCCGCTCAGGTTCAGCCTCCCTTCTGGGAAGACCCAGTGCATGGGCAGTGGAAAGCTAGTGGGAGGGAGGGAGTCTGTCGGATCCTGATTCGGGCAGGCTGAGCCCTAGGGGCTCCTGAAGGGAAGTCTAGTTGGACCCTGAGCCCCAAGGCCAAGGCCCAGACGTGTTTGGCTGTGCTTGACCAGCAGCGGGGCCTCACCTGTCCACCTGGATTTGCAGGCTGGGCTCCAGGGTTGTGACACTCTGGAGCCAGCAACCAACCCCCTGACTGCTGATCAAGGGTGGCAAGGGCCTGAATGTCTGCAGCCCACATCCAAGAGGGCCAGGTAAGTGTCCTCTGCCCCAGCCCACCTCCCTCAACCGTGCCCTGCGCTGGCAGGTGGCACCTGTGGCCACATAGCACCCCTCTCTCTCACAGAGCCTGCACTCCGGGACATGGCACTCCGGCGTGCCGTCTTCCTGGCTGGCCTCCTGGTGGAAGTTGCTAGCAGAGCCTCAGGAACTGCGGTAAGCACTTGTCATGTGGCACGTGGGCCCTTCACCAGGGGGTCTCGCCCTTCCATCTGTGGGCGCCACCCTTGTCCCAGCCCCAGAGACACTGACTGTATACCCTGTAGGGTTGGGGCCTGTGACTCTGGGTGGGCAGCTGACGCATGGGCCTACCCATGGCCCCTGCTCCTCTCTGCCCGCTAGACCCTCCTTTCCCTCTGCCCAGCTGGACCTCTTCTTGGAGCTGAAATGGGGTCTCCACACAGCTGCCCACTGGCACTGGCCAGAGCTAGTGGGATGGGCAGAGGTGCCCGCTCCAGGCTCAACTTGGCCAGGTGACAACTACCCAGTCAGTGACAGGTGTGCGGAGTGGTGGTTCCTGGAGGTGCCTGGCCACACCTACACACCCCCGGCTGCCCGCCTCCAGGATGGTGGGCCTGCCCGCTGCTCTGCCTCAGCTGGGCTGGGGGGACAGGACAGCTGAGCCTCCCTTCTCAGGCTTGGCCTGGCCCCCATGGCACCCTCCATTTCTTGGCCACTCTTAGGTGCTCTTTGCCAGTCCTGAGCCGGGTCTTGGGAAACCTGGGTAAACACGGAGCAGAGCTGCCTGGAACGCCCTCTCAAGGCACCTCTAACCATCTGGTCTGTGAATGAAGCACCCATACCACCCACTCCTGCATATGGGCCTGGCCAGCATGTTTGCCCCTGAAGTGCTGCCTGGGGCAAACTGTTCTTCTGTGGGGGCCAAGCTGGAATCCCCCCAGGGTGTGTCTGTAGAATTGCAGGAGCATCACTGAGGTGTCCAGGACTGTGAGCTGTTTGGTTGGGAGCAAGGGGCAAACACGTCATGAGAGCCACCCAGGCCTCTCACCAGGGAGGCCACGGGAGCCTGGGTTTATCTTCCTGAGTCACCACAGTCCAGAAACACATGTGCTTGCTTTCTTAGCAGCCTCATTTTTTGATTTTCAAAGCCACCAGCTGCAAGCATCAACTAATAACTTAATGTTTGAAATGCCCGCCCTGTGCCTCCCTGTAGCTCACAAGACGAGAGGTAGCAGCTCTGCCCCCGATCCAAGAGATCCCTGAGAAAGGGTGGCGTGGAGGCCCCGAGGGAGGGTGACATGGAGGGCTCGAGGGAGGGCAGCGGGCAGTGGACGAGAGGTCCATCCCTGCCCACTAGGCTGCTCCAGCACCCCCCTGACGGGCTCTCTGGGTCAGCCCGAGGGAGTCTCCCTCCTGCTGTTGGGAGTCTGGGTGCTGGGGAGAGTGCCCCAGCAGGTCCCAGCCAGACACCTCAGTTGTTGATTCAATCTCCAGACGCTTGCCAGACAGCAAGTACTGTCCCAGGGAGAGTCTGTGCGGTGTGATCGTGTGTCCTGACCTCGCTCTAGGTCAGCAGGTGCAGTCCCCAGATGCTGACTACAGGAGGCTGGGCCCTGGGTGTAGGGGTGAGCTCTCTGGGAGCCCCTGTGGATACCACCCTGGGCCTGGCCCACACATGCCACCTGACCACAGAAACCCATCGCTGTCTCCTCTCTAGGGTCAGCAGCCTGAGTGCTGTGTGGCTGCGGGGGACATCAACGCCACCTGCCCAGGCACTAGCCTGTGTGGCCCAGGTGAGCTTTGGTGTGAACCAGCCTAGACGGCCTGGGGAAGGAGGGGCTGGGGTGTGGGCAGAGGCAGCAGGGTTGATGGGGCCTCATCTTGAGAGTTGGGGCAGAACCCCAAGAGGACACGGTGGCCTCATCCTGGGAGGTAGGGGCAGGCAAGACTGCCTGTTCCTGCAGCGAGTTTCAGCTGGGTTGAGACAAGCTGACATAAGATAGGAGCAGCAAAGTACACAAATGTGTGAAGTTTTACACACATTTTGACTCAGGAGGAAATGAAGCCCCAAACAAGTGGCAGAACCTCAGTGCTAACACATCAAATTGAATGAGGAGGTGATTGTGGGCAAGGGACTGAGACACGGGCAGCTGAAGGGGATGGAGGGGGATGGTGACAAGGTCGCTGAGTCCCGTCTCCTCCTGGTTGGGGGAAAGGGGCAGCTCTCATGAGGTTTGTTTCCTGCTTCTGGGAAGAAAAGGAAGGTCAGAGCACCCTTCTGGCACCTGCTGTTTTTTCATTGCCTCACCTCAAAACAGTCTCTGTCCTGAAGTGGTGACATATTCTGGTTTCCTTCAGTCCCCACTTGAAACTTTACCTTCAGATAATGTCACAAATTGAAAGCCAAGTTGGTAGCCATGGAGAGATTTGGGTTAGAAGTTGTGCGACAGGAGGTCAGCAAAAGGGAAAGAAAGCAGATGGAACCAGGCAATCACCGGCTCCCACGTTGCGCTGACCATCAGCCCTGGGACAGGCCATCCCATAGACCACGTCAGAAAGAGAGTTGCGGGTGGGCTCCATCCACAGTGAGGCCTCTGCATGTGGGCAGCAGGTGGGGGCAGCATGGTAATCCTTGATACAGCCCGATTTTCTCCGGAACTTTCCAGAAGGCCTGCATGGCAGCAGGTTGCCATGACCTGTTGAGTTGACTGCCCTGAAGGTCACATCCGTTTGCAGGGCTTTGGGAAAAGGCAGTTTTGGTTCTTGGTGATTCCAAGTCAGCAGTGGGTGAGAGGCAGAAACGTTGGTTTGGAGAGTCAGAGCCAGACTCGGGGAACCGGGGATTCCAGGATCCAGGCCAGTTTATGGGGGCTGGACCTCAAGGTCGAAGAGCAGGACTGGAATCTGCTGTCCACCAGCCAGACCAGTCTGCTACTGAAAGATCACTTCTCTCTACAGCTACCCCTTTCCACCAGTGGAAATCACAGTGACACAAACTGTCTTTAAAATAAGTCTATCGTCTTTAAATTGGGCCTGATTAAGAAGTTTAGCCAAAGCAGTGATTGACCACATAGGCTCTTTTGAAGTCTACTTTGCTGGTCTCTTCACAAAGACTCTCAGATGGGACTTCTGAAGGCCTCTCGAATCCAGGAAGCCTAGCCGAGGAGGACTCACCTCCACACCTCACCTTAGTATCTTTAGGTTGGGGTGAATTCCCCCTTCCTGAGTCCCCATGTGCCAAGGTTCCTGGCCTTTCTGGGCGGTGACCTTCCTTACTCACTGGGAAAGGTGGAGAGCCAGTGAGCCAGGCCCTGGGCTCTTTTCCAGGTGCTATAATGCTCCATAAAGTCAACCTTTGCTCCTTAAGTCTGGTCGCTAGTCCTGCCCTGCACACACAGCCCAGGGCCTCCTCGTGGTCAGCCACCCTGGCAGTTTTGCCAAGGAGCCCAGTTACCTTAGGGCTGGCCAAGGGAGCCCTCGAGAGTATTGCTGCCTTGGTGACAGGTCTGTGCCCAGGACCCCACATTCCTGGGCCTCCTTGAGATGCCTCCCTGAGGTCTGCCCCTCCCAAGAAATGCCAAGTGAAGGAAAAAGAGTCCACCTGCTTCAGAAGAGTAGCCCGGTTCTTACAAGAAATGAAGGGCTATTCCTAATACTTGTAGATTCCATTCTTGTAGAAGCCGTTTCCGAGACGTCCAGTAAAGGGCCCATGGGGATCCCCAGGCAAGAAAAGGCAGGCTGTGGTTCCTGTGGAGGGGCTTCTTTTTCTGAAGTCCATCCAAACTTCCAGAATGGGTGAACTAGTGTTCTGGAATAAACATAGTTTTACAAACGCAAAGCACAGGACTCCCTGAAGGCAGCCAGCTGGCGTGGCTGTGCTTCGAGCTGCATCCTCTGTCCCCTGGCACAGGCTGCTATGGGCGCCCGGCCGAGGATGGGAGCGTCAGCTGCATCCAGTGCAGGAACGGAACCCACAACAGCTCCGAGTGCAGAGGCCGTATGTCCTTCCACCCCTCCTCCCCATCCCGTCCTCTGGCCTGCTTCTCACCAGGGGGCCACACCTCTGAGCTCTGGAGGAAAGAGTGGGGATCTGGGTTGTTGTCCCCCATCCTGGGCCACTGTCCCCCCGTGGGCACCCCAGGAGTCCCCTCCCTGAGTCCTTATGTCCCTCAGAGCAGCTGTGGGGCAGGGGCCGCTCTGCCTCCACAGCCACCTCCCTTTCTCATTTCCGGGCCACAGTTGCATTTGGGCTGCATCTCTGGCTCCCCGGGGGTCCTCCAGCAGCACTGACCGCTGTGCTCCCCCACAGTTGCCGGCCGAGGTGCACAGTTCCCTGTGAACAAGAGCACAGGGATGCCTGGGCGGCAGAGTGTTGGTAAGTTTCTCAGCTCACCACACCAGTTCTCGGGAGATGCAGGGCACTATCAGAGCCGTTTCCAGCGCAGACCCAGTCACCCGTGCTGGCCTCGGCAGGGCCATGTCTACAGTCAAGGGCAGATTCCACCCCAGCCAAGAGCTCTGCACAGGACCCCGCTCTGCTCACAGAGCAGAGCCCGTGGTCTGGAGGCTTTATCAGCTTTGAAGTCAGGGTCTGGGGTTGATTCAAAAGGGTGGGTGTGGCTGGGGTCACTTGGCATGGGCCCCCGCATGCCTCTGAACAGGCCGCATGTCTTAACCTTTTGCCTTGCTCATAGCCACCACCCCGCCCAAGCCCCTCAGTCCCTGGGAGCCCAAGACGTATGGTTCTCCACAATGAGAGGACATCCTGAGGAACCCCAGCCCTGTCCCTGGGGGCTCCTCTAGGACGTAGGTCTCTGAAGAGACTACAGACACTGTAGGCAGAGAGAAGGGCCCACTACGCCACCTGGTCCTCAGGGCAGACACAGGAGCCACCTGGGCACTCTGGGCCCCAGCCGGCTCCTGCTGCCAGGCATCCCATCGTACCGACACACCTGTGGAGCCACAGAGTGGCCAGGCCACGGGGGTGTGGTACTCAGGCCACCCGAGGCCACTGCAGTCAGGGAGCAGGACTTGCCCTGGGCCTGGGGTTGACTCAAGAGGATGAGTGAGGCCACCTCCTCTTCTGAGGTGTTGGTGTCATGATGGGGGTTATGATCGTCCAGACCCTGGTCCTTCAGCAGAGGACATGTTGACCTGGACCAATGGTTCAGGCCTTCCCTGTGAGTCTCAGAACTGGAAACAAGTAGCCTTGTGCTGTTGTGGGCTGAACAGTGTTAGGGCAGTTGGGCACAGACAGCGCCCGCCTCTTGTGATATCGGGCTGGGCCCTGCAGCAGAGGGTGGTAGGTAAGGCCCATGCAGTCCATTGTTGAGCCCATTTCCTTTGTGGCAAATCTAGGCCAGTTTAGCTGGAAGTCGTCCCTCCTGAGGCTCCAGTGTGGCTGTAGCTGGCCTCCTGTCTACATGGCAGGGTCAAAGGGCTTGCCACAGGCTTCTGAACGCAGAGTCCCCCTGCTCTGCATCAGTGTGCTGGCTGTCCTGATCCTGTGGAGATGGAGATGGCTGGTGTCCTTGTGCTGGGAAGGCCACCCAGGTGACAGCCAACAGGCTGCAGTGAGGCGAGCCAGGGTACATCCTTGTGCCAGAGCTGTGGGGCCCTGAGTGGGTACCAAGTGATGAGGAGGAGATGGGGAGCTTGGGCTGGGGACACTGGACCTCTCGACAGCCCACCCCCTGAGAACTCCCCAGCTGATGCCTGGGGAGTCAGCTGAGTGCAGGGGAGGCCCACACCTCTGCATGCAGGACCCTCGGCCCTGCGGGAACCCAGGTGTGCACACCACCAGCCCTCACCTTGCTTGCAGGGGGCCCTCAGGTGGCTGCCTCCCTCTTCCTGGGGACTTTTCTCATCAGCTCGGGCCTCATCCTCTCCGTGGCTGCATTCTTCTACCTCAAGCGAGCCAGCAAGCTGCCCAAGGTCTTCTATGGAAGAAACAGAGGTACCCCCTCCTGCCAGGGGTCCCAGGGGAACAGCATGGGGCAGGGCCAAGATGCTGGTGTCTGGGGGCAAAGCTCCATCTCAGGCAGCCTGGACGGGACTGGGTTGTCACCTGGCTGTTGTGTCAGGATGGGGGGGCACGTCCTAGGAATGCTCTGTGTGGATGTCTTGGGGTCTCAGTGTGAAGGGTGGCAGTGGCAGACACTCTGCAGACTGGCTTGTCTGCTCCATGGAGATGGCAGGATGCTGGGGAGGGGAGGGGATGGCTTGATTCAAGGCGATGAGGGGACACCATCCCAAGTTCAGGGGCAGGCTGAGGGCACCCACAGGCACAGGAGTGGGGACTGGAGTGAGCCTGGATCCGGGGACCTTCTGCAGGCTTGTGGATCCCCAGGCTGAGGGATACACGGACACCTGCCTAGGCTGAGAGGACCCCTGTCCAGGCTGATGGCCCCTCAATACCTGTTTAGGCTGAGGGGACCCTGCCTAAGCTGAGGCTCCCCCAGGCTATGCCCCCCCAGGCTGAGGGACCCCCACAGGCTGAGGGCTCCCAAAGCTGAGGCTACCTTAGGCTACATGCCACCCCCCTACCCCAGGCTGAGGCAGCTCTGTGGCCTCCAGGTGACACCTGTGCTCTTCCTGCAGCTCCCGCCCTGCAGCCTGGCGAAGCCGTAAGTACCCAATGGGCAGGCAGAGGCCCTGTGTCTGTACATGTCCGTCGGCTGGTGGTCGTCCTGCCCACAGTTTTCACTGTGCCTTTTCCTCTTTTCAAGGCCGTGATGATTCCCCCACCTCAGTCCTCAGGTACGTCAGCTCCTCCTACCCCGCATCCTATTGGGTGCCTTGTCTCTGGTGAGAATTTCCCTTTTATTCCTCAGGTGCTCAATGTGTCAAGGATTCCCAACATGGATCCAGAGTCACCTCTGCCACCCTCTGCCCTTCCCCAGGACCCAGCTTTGCCCGAGCCAGGAGCTGGTGGCTTTCACCAGCTCTCCCATGGCTCCTCCAGAGTGACGGGCACTTTAGTTTGACTGTGTCAGCTGTGTCACGGTTGATGCCATGAGTAGAGAGGTCGCAGCCACAAGCCACAGAGCAGGCGTCACCCTCCTCCTCCCCAGACTGTTCCTGCCACCACGCAGAGATCTGGAGTGGGGACAGGTGGGGACGTCCTCCTTTGGGGGACGGAGAAGTTACTCTGTCAAGGCTAGATCTGCTCTGTCTGGTGAAACACACATCTCATTTCTCCTGAGTGGCGCCGTGTCCAAGCACAGGTGCCTGCGTTGTCTCCCACGATGGCCATAACAAAGTCTGCAAATCGGGGCTCGAGAGGACAGAAGTGTCTTCTCTCACAGCCCTGGAGGCCGGAAGTCAGAAGTCCAGGTGTGGGCAGAGCCTTTCCTTCCAGAGGCCCTGGGGGGGGTCCCTCCTGCCTCTTCTGGCCTCTGGGATTGCAGGTGTCCCTGGGCTCGTGGCCCTCTAGCCACCGCCCACCTTCCACTGGCTTCTCCCCTCTGGGTTTCCTGCTCTCTGCCTCCCTCTCATGAGGACACTGGTCACTGGATTTAGGGCCCATCAGATAATCACATCTGCCAAGACCATTTCTCCAAGTAAGGTCACATTCCCAGCTTCTGGGCCTTAGGATGGGTACACTGCAGGGGGCCACCGTCTACCCTATAGCACATCACGATCTGTGCCTTTGTGTTTCAGGAGAGCCAGACCCTTGCCCTGGCCAAGGGGCTCCAGGTTTCCAGGAGTTGGAGCTCAGTGGGCTTCCTCTCCCATTCCCCTGTGGCTGCCCACCCCCACTCCCATGAGCCCCAGGGAAGCCCGCTGCCTTCCTGCCACGTCAGGCCCTGCTCTGACCCCACCTGTCTCTGACTCTATTTCAGTGAGGAAGCCGCGCTATGTCCGGCGTGAGCGGCCCTTGGACAGGGATGGAGGCCCCACCACTGTCTCCTCTGTGGAGGCCCGAGTGAGCAACGTCTGACCCCGAGGTCCACCCACAACTCCACATACTGCAGAAGAGGGGCCCCCATGCACAAAGGCTGGGCGCTGCCCAGCGAGGCCTCGGGATGGGCTCAGACATGGCCCTGGCTTGGCTCGTCTGATTCCAGCCACATATGCAGGGGGAGCCGCCCACCTGCAGGCCTTCCTGACCGCGCGTGGCACTCAGTATGATCAACCCGGGGCATCACTCCAGCCTCTGCCCTTGAGCCCAGGTGGGGAGCCAGGCACAGGGGGTCTGGGCCCCACGGGAGAGACAGCCTGCAGGACTCCAGATGCTCCTCTACCCTGGAGTCCATGGTGAGCAGATTCCTTGCATCCTCTCTGAGAGCAGTGAGGCCCAGGCCTTTGAGGTTCCAGCTGCGTCCACATGGAGGTGGTACAGGCCTGGGGACCGCCCATCCACCCCAGGCTCAGGCACCACAGGCTGTGCTGCGTTGCTGCCCAGTCCCAGGAGCTGCAGGACCGAGCTTCTTGGCTTCCTGCTGACTCCTGTCTGTGTTTAAGCAGAAACACATTTTGTACAGAAGTCCAAGGGGCACGCTGCCCTCATCTGAGCCCTGCCTGGGCCCCAGGCGCTACAGGTCCTCATCTACCTGGGGATGGAAACTGGCCTGAAACTTCTGGAGGTCAAGGTCCCCCAGGGACGTGTCCACCCAGGGCCACATTTACCTGTGACTGCTGCCTGGAAGCCTGGACTAGCTCATCACGCCAGCCTCGCAAGGACCTCACTGGCTGCCAGTCCTGTCTGGCTGCCCCCACCCTGAGGCACCAGCCAAGGTTCCCATGGAGACAGGAGTGTTGGGGCACCCGCTGCATGTGGGTGGAGTGTGGCCTGGCCTCCCCAGAAACTCTATTGGGATTGCTGTCTCCTCCTTCAGGATCTGGTCTGAATCCGTGCCGCCTGAGGCAGGGCCTGTGTGGCCAGCCTCCCAACTTCTGCACCGTGATTCCCACTGGAGCCTTTGCAGTTTCTGGACATGAGCTTGGTCACCAGGACATGAATGGATGACTGGCTGGTGGCCATGAGGGGCAGCCACTTGAAATTAGCATCAATAAACCACTCAGGCCTTTCTTACTGCCCCAGGGTTCCCTATTCCTCAGCAAGGAGGAAGTCTCTCACGGGAGATGGGGAGCCCCTGACAAGGACCCAGACCCCCACCCTGCAGGCAGCCCCCAGCCCTGAGGATGTTAGTCATGGGAGAAGGGGGCTTGTCCCAAGTGGCCTCATGTAAGTAGGAGATCACAGTGGCCCCCAGTTGTCAGGACAGAGATAGGGAAGCGTGTGGGTGCCTCTTAGGTTTTCTGTGAGGAGACTGTGCCTGTGCAGACACGACAACCATGGGGCACCCGTGGTGCCTGGCTCACAGCCCTAGGAGGAAGTTACACATGGGCACAGAGTGGAGGCCAGCATCAGCTGTCACCTTTGGGAGGCGAGGATGAGTGGGTGACCTTTGGAGGGGCTGGCGAGCACAGGGATGTTTGTCAACTGGTGGCTTCATCCCAGGCATCCTAGCCAGTTGTCAGGACAGAGCGGGGGCAGGGCAGAGAGCCTGGACTGCCTGGTCTGAGGTTTGCAGCCATTGGGCACTCCCCCAGGGGGTGTCTGTGTGGCCCTGGGCCTGAGCATGTGGGAGTGCTTCAGCGTACCAGGGTTTGGGGGAGGCCCCGCCCTCTTCTGGGGACAGTGGCCTGGAACCACCTGCCTCTGCAGCCGACAGCCTTGAAGGGCTGTGGGGTTCCCATGGAGTTCCTGTGGATGTAAGATGACCCTTGGCTTCCCCTGGGAACCTCAGAGCCACCTCTTCTCTAATGTTCCTGGCCCTGCAGCCCCTAGACTCAGCTTTGCTCCACCCCTGGGCTGCTGCTGCTGCTAAGTCACTTAAGTCGTGTCCGACTCTGTGTGACCCCATAGATGGCAGCCCACCAGGCTCCCCCATCCCTGGGATTCTCCAGGCAAGAACACTGGAGTGGGTTGCCATTTCCTTCAATGCATGAAAGTGAAAAGTGAAAGTGAAGTTGCTCAGTCGTATCCGACTCTTAGCAACCCCGTGGACTGCAGCCTACCAGGCTCCTCCGCCCATGGGATTTTTCAGGCAAGAGTACTGGAGTAGGTTGCCATTGCCTTTTCTGCCACCCCTGGCAGCAACACTCAACTCTGAATTTGACCCTGCAGCCCTCTGCCCCCACACTTGAGATGCTGCCCCTGACCTTCCAGGCCTCTTGTAGCCTGGCCTCTTGGGCCCTCAGCCACGCTGGCTTCCCCTCTACCACTGGACACCTTGGGCCTGGGTGTGACTGTCTCAGGCCTCCCAAATAGTTGGGGGGGCATTCCTGGACTCTTGGGCACATGACTGATGGGTATCCAGGGCAGAAAGCAGGTGGGGGTGGGGCAGCTGGCAGGGACAGAGTGTCTGTGTGGGGACCCTGCACAGTCCCCTCCTCTGTCACCTATTCCTCACCTGGACTCCATGCCTTCATGTAAAAAGCCAAGATAAGGCCAATTTGGGGGGTCTTTTCTGGCCAAAGCAGGCAGGTGGGGCACCTGTCCCCTCCTAGTGCTCCACCATGTCAACCACCACAAGGAGCCCCACGTCCTAGGAGGCGAGCTTGGTGTGGGGCTGGGCAGTGGGCACGGGCCTGGGGTCACAGCTGCAGCTCGTCCAGTCATTCATTCATCTGTTCACTCAGTGCCAAAGAAGCACCCAGAGCCGTCAGAGGTCAGCAAGAGGCAGTACCAGCTGTAGAGTTGGGAGGTGGGAGCACAGAGCAGAATGAGCAGGGCCTGAGGATGGGGCATGAGAACAGAGGCCCTGGTGGGGCCTGGGCACTGGGCCCCAGAAAGAGCCAACCCTCAAGGCCAGGCCGACTGGGAACTTGGCTCACTGCTGGGTGTGGGAGGGACAGGTCTGGAGGAGTCACCTTGTGGCCAGAGGGCAACTCTGAGCTTGTCAGGAGCCAGAGTGCAGAGGGTGCGGTGGAGGCCGAGCCCAAGTGCACCCCCTAGAGCCCCTGCTGCAGCCCAGCCTCTGCCTCCCAGGCTCTGGCCTGAGGGGCAGGCCAGAGTTTACACCCATGTTGAGACCTTTCCCCAAACTGGCTGTTCTCTGTGCCCCCTGCAAGCCCTCAGAGTCTTGAAGCCAGTCCTCGCACAAGTACTGGGGGTGGGGAGCCATGGCCAGAGTGGGCCTTGTGGGGCAGGCCTCTCCCCTGCTCATTTGGCCAAAAGTAGCTCCTGCCTCCAGCCTAGGACTCCCAGGTGTCCTGAGGTCTTGGGGACCCCTACCATCTGAGAGCCATGATTGGACAGGGGTGGTCACTGCAGGCCTTGCTCTCTGCCCGGTCTGGCAAGTAAGCCCCAGCTTCATGGTCACCTGCTGGCAGCCAGGCTCCCCTCACATGTGCATGCACACAGGTGCACACACAGCCAGCCGGAGTAAGGTGGTAAGCAGCTCACCTGCTCACATGAAGCCCACACACTCACAAGATGCAGATATTCTTCCCTCATCATGATGAGAGTGAGCAGTTGTGTGGGGCCAGGGGAGCCCTGAGTGCCATGGTCCTGTGTGGTGAGACCCGGCCCCACCCCAATGGCACATCCCTCGGGCATTCCTGTCCCCTTGCCTCGGGCACTGACTGTCCACTGAGGAGCTTGGAGTGATCTCAGAGCTCGGATATTCCCAGGAGCCCTTGGGGAGGTGTGCTCAGAGGACCAGGACACTTCCTGGAGGAGCATCAGACCCTGAGTCACGATACCCGTGGGAACCAGAGCCCCATCCTGCTCAGGCGGGCCCCGCCCTCATAGAGAGTCCCCATTCTCTGGGCCCTCACTAACCCCGCTGGCCCTGAACCTTCGCCAAGCCCCTCACCAAAGCTCTTCCTGCTCCTGGAGCACACAAGGAAGCCCCCGTCCTCTCTTCCTCTCCTGCAGTTGCCCCACACCTCAACCTCCTATGGCTGCAGTCCTGGCTGCCCCCTTCTCCTCTCACTCTGGTTCCTCCTGGGGTCTGGGCCCAGGCAGCCTGCTCCATGCACCCATCTCCTAATGCCTCTTGATGACCTCTGACCTCTGTTGGCCGTCAGTGCTTCTCCTAGTGCTCTTGGGGCTGGGCAGCCTCGGGGGGTCCTGAACCATCCACTGAAGGGTCAGGGCCGTCCCCCACCAGGGTGGAACCCTCTCTCAGCCTGACCAAGCCCAACACTCCCTCCCCACAGGCTCATGATGGGGTTCTATCTCAGGTCCTGGGCCCCAAGGTCAGATCAGGTGCACACTGAGGTGTGGTATGTAAAGCTGGGGTGGGGGGTGAGCGGCGAAGCCACAGGGTGGAGGAGAGAGCCTGCTGTGACCCTGTGGCCAGGAGGATCAGGTACCAGATGGAGTGGCTATGACACTTCAGGAAAAGGGTGACTCTGGTTGGTCACAGCCCATGCCACTGGCTAGGCTCCAGGCGCCTCCAGCACAGCCCTCACACCCTCCATCCTGGCCGCAGACAGGCCTGGATGCAAGCTGGCCCTGTGGTGTGCTGGGACTCAGTACTGACCTGCTGAAACCGCTCCCTGTACCCCAGGGAGACTTCTGGATCCTCTGCCTGGGTGGGCACTTCCTTGAGTCCCTTCCCTACCTACGAAACTAAGGTCCCTCAAGCAGATGCTCCCCTGAAACAAGTCCTGGGGCCAGCTTGCTGCCTGACACGCCTTCACCCCTGACTCACCCCTCACTCACCCTGCGGGCACTCCCAGCCTGACCTCTCACCCCACTCCCTGGACCCAGAGCAAGGAGTTCCCTCCCAGCCCCCAAAGGCTGCAGGTGGGAAGGGATGGGTGGGGACAGCAAAGCCCATTTGGGGGGTGCTGTGCTTTTGAGTGGCAGCCACATGGATGAGGTGGGTATTGGGGGGAAGGGGCAGGAACAGGGGCTGCTAGGGGAGGGTGTCAGTGAACTGAGTGGGGGGCCTCCTTGCAAGGACCCTCTGGGGGCCCACCCAAAGAGCTTAGGTGCCCCCACCTTGAACAAGGCCAGTGAGCAGGTAGGTCTGTTTCTGGAGTGGCTGTTCCAGCATCTCAGGAGCTGCAGAGTAGGAAGAGGTTTTACCAGGCACCCAGTCACCTGCTGAGACCTGCCCAGACTGCAAAGGCCTACTGACCCCCGGCCCCACCCTAGGTTCTGACCTCTCACTTCTGACTCCCCGCCCTCTACTGCCCAGCCTGCCAGGGAGAGGATGAGAGGCCAGCCAATCCTGAAGGCCCTGGGTCACACCCTGGCCAGCATGATCCCAAGCGAGTGTATAAATACACCTGCCAGGAGCCCACGCCCAGAGAACTCACACCTGCCTTGGACAGCGCTCCACACCTGAAGGAGCGCACACGTCGCACACCCCACCTGGCCGGCACAGCTGCGGACAGACAGCTCTGGAGAGGAACACAAGTCAGGGGGAACACAGGCCAGCCTGGACCAGAGGAGACGAAGCCAGCGCTTCCAGGACGAGTGAGCTCGGGGCCTCAGCCTGGCCGAATCAGCCAAGAGGGTCATGCCCGGGCCCCTCTGACCCTGGCTACCAGGTAAGGCTGGCTCAGCTGGCACTCGCCTCTCACCAGTACAGGTTCAGGGTGGGGCACCTCCTCAGAAGGGTGGGACCCAGTGCCAAGGAACCAGTCATGTGCGGAGCAGCTGGGGGAGGACGGCTGCAGTACCCCAGACTCTGCTGAAGCTGTACCTGGCCTGCGGCAGCTGCTGTCACCAAAATACATTGACATGTCACACCGCGATGCCAGAGCACTCGTGACATCACAGTGATACCACCGTGACTCACAGTGGTCACTGTCAGGTGGCAGCAATACCTGAGCCTTAGTGGCACGTCACTGCAAAGTCATTCCACCAGCCCTCCTGTACTGACCAGCCAGTCAGGCTCAGGTCACCTCCGGGGGGCTCATGGGCTCCATGGGGTCATGTGGTCAGATCTTCCCAAGGCCCCAGCCTCCTCTGTCCATCATGAAGGTGATGGGTGAGTCACCCCCTTACCTGCCCTCCTCCAAGCAGGACCCATGTGGCTTCCTGGGGTAGAGAACTAGGCCCAAGAAGAGGCAGCAGGCAGGTTACCTGAGCCTCATCAGGAAGACAGGCTAGGCCTCCCACGGAGAGGGCAGTAGGTGAGGAGTGGAACATCTCACTGCCTCCTGGACGGCAGTTGTGGCTGGTGTGACCCTCCCGGGTGGTGGGCCAGCCCAAAGAGGATGCCTGGCTCATCCACCCTCCCCACTCCACTGGCCAAAGGGTGAGGAGCATTTCCAGGCCCTGAGGGCCAGCACCAGGCTCTTGTCACCAGCCAGATGAGCTGGCCCTGCAGGTTGAGGCCATGGTGGGGAGACAAAGCCCCTCCTCAGGCCACGGCCACCACCCTTGCTTAGGTCCCCTGGTCTCCCGCAGCCTGTCAGGTGGCTGGCGCCCACCCTCACACAACTGCCTGCCAGTTATTGTGCGCCCACCAAATAGGCCACTCACACTGGGATCTGTGTTCAAACCAACTTCATCTGGCCCAGAGCCACACTCTTCCTGTGACACCCCGAGGCCCCTCCGAGCTGCCTCTTCTGCACCGTGGCTCTTGGTCACATGACCAGGGTCCAGCCCAGAAGAGCCCTGATGTAAACAATAACTGTTGGGGGCCGTTGTCATCATCACTTTTATTTCTGCCCAATGGCACAGTCAGGTAGGCCAGGGCTGGTGGGAAGGGTTCACTGAGCAGTGGTCCACAGGGCCCGGCCAGGCTGGGGCACCCCAGGGTACTGACCCCTGATAAAGCATGTGAGGAGCTGGGGAGTGCTGGGGTACCACTTGAGCAGAAAGACCTTGAGGTGGGGACAGGGGTGGGGGTATTTCGCAGAGGTGCCCACAGGCATCTCTGAGATGATGCAATGAAGAGGGATGGGGAGAGAGTGGCTGACTGACCTTGCAGGAAAGGAGCAGTCAAGGTCACTCACAATGGTCTCCATTGTCCCACAGCCCAGAACCATGTCATCAAGCCCACAGGTGTGGCACACGACCATGCCACCTACCAGCAGGAGCAGCCCCACAGCCACAGTGCCCAGGTCCCCCAGCCCAGCCAGCAGCCCCAGGTCTCCAGGCACCCCAGGCTCAGAAAAAGTGGCCTCCCCTCTGGAGTGCTCCATCTGCTTCTCGGGCTATGACAACATCTTCAAGACACCCAAGGAGCTCTCCTGCACCCATGTCTTCTGCCTGGAGTGCCTGGCACGGCTGGCGGCTGCCCAGCCCACAGGCCAGCCAGGTAGCGAGGCTGTGCCCTGCCCATTCTGCCGGCAACCCACAGCTGTACCCACTGCTGGAGCCCCTGCGCTGCGCACCAGCCGCCAGCTGCAGGCCCGGATGCCAGTGCACCTGCGTCAGGAGGAGCCCGTGTGGCTAGAGGGCACCAAGCTCTGCTATTACCCACCACCCTCTGTGCCTGGCCTGGTGGAGCCCGGCTTTATGTGTGTGGACATAGGCCCAAGCAAGCCCGCTGAGCCTGCTGCGCCTGTGCCCACCCCAGGCCCCGCCCACCATCGGGGGCCCCTGGCCCGCTGCTGGGCACGCTGCAGGGACTGGAGGCGTGTGGCACTCATCACAGCCCTGCTGCTCGTGCTCTTCTGTGTGGTTCTCTGGCCCGTGCAGTGTGCACTCAAGACTGGGAGCCTGCGCTGCCTCCCCCGGCCGCCCTCCACCGCTGCTACCACCTCCTCGCTCGGGTCCCTGGCGGACAATTAGTGTCACCACTCCCACCCAGCCCACCCCTCCAGGATCCCAGAGGAGCCCCCACGTCTCTGAGGAACCCCACCCCATTCAGCACACACGACCCTTCACTCTCTGGGGCTGGGTCCTATGGGGTGGACAAAATGGTCCCCGGAGCTTCCAAGAATCAGATTTGCTATGGGCTCCAGAGGCCACCTCCCTAACTCCCATCTTGTAGACGGGGAAACTGAGCCCCAGAAGAGACAGCTTGGCAAGGCCCCTCTCTGTCCACACTGTGAATCACCTGTAGGATCTACCCCTTGCTGAAAAGGGAGGCTGCTTGCCACCCTCATCTTATTTTCACATTTCACCATGGTTCCTCGCTTCCCCAGGCAGGGCTGGCCCCTTCCCTTGGGTGGCCATGGGGACAGAGGGCAGTGGCAGGGAGCCCAGCTCCCCAGTGCCCATCCTGCCATCCTGAATTGTACATTTTTAAATAAACTATTTTGTACCCATAATTGATAAGGGGTCCTCACCCTCTGTGTTCTTTCCTGTACCATTAAGCCCCTCTCTCCAGAAAAGTCCAGTCTGCCCCTTCCACAAAGGCTCTGAAAAGGACACCTCCTGGACTGGACTCCCAGCAGCCCCTAGCGTGTGTGGCCCAAGTTCTAGGGGGTCCAACTCCGGTCCTGCCTGGGCTGTGGATGGGCTGGAGCAGTTCTGGGCTTGGCTGTCTCCCGGGGCTGGGAGGCTGCCTGAGGGAGACAAGGAGGGCCAGAAGCACCTGGGGCAGCGGGTACCGAGATGGGGCCTTGGCATGGTCCAGAGTCCTTCCCACCCCCACTGTGATCACAACAGGCTGCAAACCCCAGAAGTCATGATCCCACAGCCCTGCCCAGAGCCCTGAGTGGAGGGCTACAGGACTTCACGACCCCTGGGAACCGAGGCTCAAGGGTGCACAGAAGCAGAGGTGGCAACAACCAGCGTATCCTGACGATCTACAGGCCTCAGGTTCCTCCAGCAAAGGGCCAGACCTGGCTGGTGAAGCGAGCATCCTGGGGGATGGGCGGGAGTCCTGCCACCCCACCCCTCCCCCACCCAGTACTGCTATCAGTCCAGGAATCCTGCACCGCCAGGCTGGCATGACGAAGAGAGGCCAAGCCGGTTCTGGCTTGCATAGGTCTCAGCCTCCTCATTCCTCACCCCAAAGCCCAGGACTTCCTGCTCCAACCAGCTGCACCTCTGGCTCAGAAAGACCCTGGGGAACTGGGCCCAGTCATAGGGACCCACAGATACCCTTTTTCCAAGCCCCAACAAAGATGCAGAACTGAGAAGGGATTTTACTGAGGAGACCAGAAAGTCACAGGGCCATCCATAGTGGGAGGGTGCCAGTGTGGACCACAAGCCAGTGACATCACATCATCACAAACGAGTCATGCGCTCATGGAGCCTCACCCTCCTCGCTGTGGTCAGATGAGCACGTCACATATTCCCTCATTTAACAAGCATTTATCTACGCATAACTGCAATGTGACAGTCTGGGTTAGGTCTGGATGTGGGAGGACTGAGCCACTGGCAGGCCACAGCCTAGACCACGGCTGTAGGCAGGGCTGAGAAGCAACTCTGAAGGGGCGGGGGCACTCAGAAAGCACGGAGAGGGTCACAAATGCTGGTGAACAAACTGGCACTCACTTGCTGGTCTCGTGTCCCACATACAGATTGACCCTCAGACATGTAGCACACGTCTTCACTGCAACGTGCAGTTGGTCACTGGTGGCCTCCCAAACTGAGTCAAACCGCAGCCCTGCAGCTCTGCCTCCCCTCCTCCAGGAGTGCCAGGGCCACTGGATCTGCCCGCCCCTCACCATTTCTGGGCGTGCAGACCTGGTCAGGGAGGGTCTGAGCGGCAGACCCGGGACTTCACCCCCATTCTCACCCCCATCCCCACCCCGACTCCGCGGCGCTCAGGGCTGGGCGCCTGTCTGCACAATCCTAAACAGTCTTTTGGAGGAACGCAGAGGCCGGCCTTGCTGGGCTCCCGCCTTCTTGCACGGCTCCAGCCCCAGTCGGGGCACGCTCACGAGGGGCTCTCACGGCTCTAGGCCCTGCAGGTTCTCTTACTCGTGGCGGGAGGCCTCCCGGGTCCTGCTGGCGGAGACGGAGTTCGACTGGGGCCCACCTGCGATCCCGCCCCCTCGCCCCGGTCACGCCCCCAAGCCCGGGCCTCACCCCCGAGGCCTTCCTGTTCCCCTCTCCCGCCCCGCCGCCCGCGGCCGGGACTCTGCCCTCCACAGTCCCTGATGCTCCACTCACGCCGCCGGCGCCCGGGACGGCGCGGGTCCGGGGCTACAGCCGGGGTCGGCGGGCGAGACGCCCAGGTTCAGTGAGCCGCGCTCCTCCGGCCGCTCACGCTGAGGGGAGGGGCCCCTGGTCACCATGGTGATGCCAGCGCAGGCTCCGCCCCGGCCCGGCCCCGCCCCCAGAGGCTTGCGGAGGCGCAGCTGTTCGCCCTGGATGTACTGCTGCAGCGCCAGGTACACGAACTTGTACTGCGCCTCGGTCTGCACCATCCCCGAGCGCTGCCGCCGCACTAGTTGGATCGTCTTGGGGACGTCAATGTCGCAGTCTAACCCTGGGGAGGAGCGTGCTCAGGGCGGAGGGGGCCGGCAGGGAGAAGGTGGGATGGTTAGATGCAATGGGCTGGACAAGCAAGCATAGGGGGCGGGGCTACGTGGGGCGGGGTCTTCCTGGGGCGGCTCACCCTGCCTACGAATGACGTCCACCAGGATGTCAATCACAATGATGGTGCCAGTGCGTCCGATGCCAGCGCTGTTGGGACGGACCAAGGAGGCCTGTGGCCAGTTGACAGGACAGAGCCGTGGCCCCTTCCCCTGTCGCACCTGTACCGCTGGCCCTGCCCCATCCCCGGTCGCACCTGCAATGGACTACCATGGGTCCTGCCCCGGGCATGCTGCTCTGGGCCCGGTTCACCTCGTCCAGGAAGCTAAGGACGCCGGTGGGCTCGGCCGGGACGCCGTGGTCCGGCCAGCTGAAGTACTGGTAGTGCTTCACTGTGTGCGGCGACTCCTCCTGGGCAGGGTGGGCTGGTGAGTGCCAGCTGGGAGTTCTGGGCTGTCCCAAGCGCCTCGGGCTGCTGTGACCCTTGGCTGGGAGGGGCACACGGACTGAACCGGGGAGAGACAGGGCGAGGCCCAGCGGGGTTTGCCAGAAGGAGTGACCAGCAGGACCCAGACAGAGCGGGAGGGAGTGGGAGGAAAAGATAGGATTCAGGGCTTGGAGGACCCGTAGATGGCCCCAGGCAGCCCAGGTGCCTGGGGAAAGGAAGAAAGATGGTCCTGGGGAGGAGCAGCTTCCAGGAACTTCATTCTATTTAAGCCAAACGCAGAGGCTTGCAGGAGCCCCAGTGGTTGTCAAAGGAAACTGGCCAGGAGGGAAATGTGCCTGGGAGGGGAACAGGCACCAGTGGCATACAAAGAAGGCCCAAGGTACTGAGACGCCCAGGGAGGAACTGGAAGGAGAGGCCTGTATGGGTGTGAGACCACCCTGGAGCCAGACAGCTGGGTTGAGAACTTGCCTGACTGGGATCACTGCCCAGCAAGGCCCAGGCCAGGATTTTGCCCACTGGGTTGAGAGATGTGGAAGCCATCAAAGCCAGTGGGGTTGGGTGGAGGCTGGGCCAGCCCAGCGCAGACCTGGGGACTTCCTGAGCACGTCACCCTGGTCCCAAGGCTTCCAAGGCTCTTCAGGCTCACCTGGTCTGGCCTCCACACCTGCAGCTCCCGCACACAATAGCCCTGGGCCCAGTGCTCAGCCATGTTGTACACATGCAGGTGGCCGTACTCTTGGCTGCCGTGCAACTCTGGCCAGTATCGGAAACACTTGTTCTGGGGGGTGGGGGCATGGCATTAGCCATGTTGGAAGACCACCAGCACCCATGCCCCTCCTCCCTGAGGGGCACACACAGGGTCTCTCTAGGGCCCTCGCTGTGCCCCAGCATCTCTAAGACTGAAGAAGCAAAGCTGGGCCAGCTCCAACACAGGTCCAGTGGGGCACACAGCAGGAGGATGGAAGCACATGAGCGAGAGCTCCTACCCGGCCTCGCTCCACCTCCCTGGTGGTCATGACAATGACGCGTGTGTTCTCCTGGTGCACCATGGCCCAGAAAGCAGCCACTGTAGTCGGCAGACAGCCCTGGGTGGCGATGTACACCTTGCCCAGTCCATGGCCTGGCTTCTCCTCTGGGTCACTCTGAAAGAAGGTGGGGTCAGCTGCTTGGTCTTTCCAGGAATTAAAGTGCCAGAGGACCAATTCAAGTTGATGCAAATGATATGCAAAGTAGCCAAAGTGGCTCACACACAGTCCATGGAGGGTGGAAGGGGCTTAGAACCAATATTTAATCCAGCAGGTTCTGGATTGGCCCCTCTGAGGACCCAGTGCAGACTGCTTCACCCTTCCCGAGTATCTGTTATCTTTCCAAAGTCCACAGACCACTCCAGGAGCTCCAGGCTCATTATTATGGGGAATGGAGTGACCAGGGTTTGATTCGTGTAGGCCACAGGTGCAGCAGGCCAAGTACCCACCCTGATGTAGTTGGCATTGATGTAGTCGGCTCCAGGCACTCTGTCATCCACATCATGAAGGATGACACGAGTGGTATCAACTGAGAAGGGAAAATGTAGCTCAGGTCTCCAGGGAAGAGGGATCCCCGCTGACCTGTGGTGAGCAGAGGCAGAGGACGAAGGGGCAAGAGAGGGCATCGCACCAGTGGTGGGGAATGACCCCTGCCTCCATCCCCAGGACCCCTCTGCCAGATGGGCCCTGCACTTGGTGGGTGAGGACCTGGTCCGCATGTGACCCCAGCCCCAGCCTCACAGGGAAGGATGTTCTTGTATCGATTCTTGGGCTTGTTCTCCGGCCGCTGGCCTTCCTTCCGGGGGTACAGGAGCCGGCATTCCTGCTGCAGCATCTGGAGGAGTGGGGCTTTAGCCTGCGGCCCCGACCTTTCCCCAGAGCTCTCAACACCCGCCTTACACACCCTGACCCACACCCCTCTGCTGGCCCTTGCCGCAGCCCGGAGGACAGGAGTCTGAAGAGGGGCAGTGGGCAGCATGCCAACACCTCGAACTCCTCCCAGAAGCCCTGCTTGGCCTTCTCGCTGGCATCCGTGGCCTCGCTGAGCTCCTGCACACGGCTCTCAATGCTTGCAGCGCTGATTCTCGTGGCCTTGAGGGGCTGGCAAGTAGAGGCTCGAGTCCAAGCTTAGCAAGGCCCAGTGGACCCCAGAGTGCCCTGGCCCCCACCCTTGCCTTCAGCCACCCTGCCCCAGCACTGCCTGGTGCCCTCTTTCCCTGGTGGGGCTATGCCAGAGTCCCTTGTCTCCCAGAGGGAGAAGCTCACTCAGACCCCAAAGTTCAGGTGCCTGGAGACATACCTGCCGGAGATGCACCACAACCCCTGACCTCTCCACCATGGGGTTCTTCCTGTAGCGCTCCACCAGATCTCCAAGGGTGTCGAACTGCTCACCACCTCCCACGTCGTACTTCCCATCTGGCTGTGGGGTGGCAGTGAGGGCCTGGTGGCTACCCCCTCCCCAAGCCACACCCCCAACCCCACCCCTGCCTCTTACCTGGAAGTGGATCATGATGTGGGTGACGCGTGGCTGGCGGTCTGCCCTGTCCAGCTGCTGCGTGAGCACTGACAGCACAAAGTCCCCAGGTTTGCTCTGACTCTCCCGAACCAGGAAGCTGCCTGGACGCCCCTTCTCCATCAGCAGCTTCTCAGCCTCCTTCCCAGACAGATGCCCATGATACCACCTGGCCCAGGGCAGCACACATGAGAAAGGAGGCCCTGGACTGGACAGGTGAGGGGCACAGACCCACAAGTAGCTGAAGTCTCTGAGGCACAGACACCAAGAGACACACACAGCCACCCAGACCTCTTGGGCCCCGGGCAGCACCCACACCGATGCCAACCTGGGTCAGCCCTGCCCACCTCTCGACCCTTCTGCAAGCCTCCTCCAAACCTCCTCCAACCTAGAAAGCGGCAGGAGGCGGGACCCTCAGGCCCTGCAGGGCCCCATAGTGGCCACCAGGTGGCAGCCTAGTCCTCAGCAAGGAGGGGGCCAGGCCAGCCCCACCCAGCTTCCTCAGCAGGTGCAGCTGGCTCAGGCCTCCGCAGTGCAGCCAGGGAAACCGAGGCTGGGAGACCTGCTCTCCCCAGGTCACCAGCCAGGCAGGCAGAGAGGAGGCCGGCTGCAGCTCTTCCAAAGGCACCCCTCTGTGGCTGGTGCCTGGGACCTGGAGAACCAAGGCCAAAACTCCTAAGGAGGGAGTGCTTTATACTCCCTCAACTCTGCCACAGTGGTGCCCAAGCCTGACCTTGAGTCCTGGGGGCAGAAGAAATCCAGAGGCTGTGTCCATCAACCCCTGCCCCTCGGACCCTCGCACACACACAAGTGTGGACACAGATGTCGGCCAGATGCAGACGCAGCTGCTCACCGTTCCGACGTGGGGTCCTGGCAGCCCAGTGGGTGCCGGAGCTCCACGGGGGCCCCGCCACGCTCTCGGAGCAGCCCCCCACGCTGGCCTGTGTAGTGCTGCACCAGCTCGGCCAGTGTCGCGAACTTCTCCCCTCCATACAGATCGTAGTAGTCACCTGTGTTCTGGATCTTGATGTGAGTCACCTCATCATGGCGCCTGGAAGGGCCAGTGCACCAGCTGCCATCAGGGCCACTGTTCCCACCAACCACCCTCCTTCCCATGAGCACTCAGCTTCCCGAATAGCCCCAGGGGTGTTCTTGCCCTGATGTCTTGGCCTCTGCCATCCCTCTGCCCAGAACAGCTACAGTCAAAGTCAGCTCCCTCCCTTCTGCAGGTTCCTGCCCAGTCAGTGTCCATCCAGGCCTCACCCTGGGTGGTGGGCACCCTGCCCCCATTGCCCTCGGGGCAGCCAGGACTGGGTGTGGCGACCACAGGCTTAACTCTCCCTTGGTCTGGTGGCCGAGGCTGGGGCAGCCTCTCAGGACAGACTCTGCCTCACCCCAGACCACCTCCCCAGGGGCTCTGAAGGACAGGGGCTGGACTGATTCTCCCAGGTGCCCAGTGTGGCTGGGGAAGCCCCAGGTAAGAACAGAACGCCTGTCTCTCAGGTGAGGGAAATCCACCCTGAGGACTCGTCCCACCTGCTGCCTCAGGTTTAGCAGAAAACCCAGAAAAACTTGGAGT
Organism: Oryx dammah; assembly: GCF_014754425.2. Classification (NCBI taxonomy): domain Eukaryota; kingdom Metazoa; phylum Chordata; class Mammalia; order Artiodactyla; family Bovidae; genus Oryx; species Oryx dammah. The sequence goes on along the minus strand of NW_024070205.1, from coordinate 29,259,394 downwards.
GCTTTGGGAAGACCCCACCTCCCCAGACTCTAGACTGACCTGCCTCATGCAGGGCGGACATGGGTCCGGCTGTCCACTCTGCTGGTCGTGGCCCCTCCTGCCCATCCTCCCTACACATTGGCTTTTGTAGGGCTCTGGGCAGATCTCCAGTGAGTGACATCCCCATCAGATGGAGGTACAATTATGGCCAGTGAGGTCCCTCAGAGGGATGAGGGCATCTTGCTGACCAGGGCCCACCACACTGAGCCATCCCTGAAGGTCTAAGTGGCCCCTCCTGCCCAGGGGCCACCTGGCCTGAACACCAGACCCCCCAGATCTTGCATGTCTAGCCCCCAGCAGAGGTCCCTGCTGCTCAGAATGCTGTCCACCAGCTCTCTGGGAGGACTAGGGAGCCTGACCCCCTGCTGTGCCCTCAGCTGAGGTTATTGCCACCCCTTGAGGTCCCCCAGGGCCTCAGGCCTGTCCACCCTGCACCACTCACCCACCTGACAGACAGTGTGAAGCCCCCAGGGCAGCTCTTGCTGGGTCTTGCCAGGAAGCTTCCATGCTGGCCACTGGACATGAGTAGCTGCTCAGCTTCAACTCCACTGATGTTGGGGTGAAACCACCTGAAATGAAGAAGGAGAGCTGCTGATGAGAGAGCTGGGAGATATTGGGCCATCGTGACCACACCCACGATGCCCGCTGGGGCCACCCTGTGCCCACCCCCATCCTTGGTCTGTGACCACAGGGTCTGGGGTCTGTGAGGAAGGAGATGAGGCTGGGAGTGACCAGGGACATAGATGGGCAGAACCTTTCCCACAGTGGCAGGTGGGCAGGGCAGACATCCCCTCCCAGAAGGACACCAGCAGGAACCTCAGCTCAAGCCCTCTGCCGTCTCTCCCCCACTCACTGCCCACCAGGCATCCCAGCTCAGCCAAAGGCACTCGGGATCCCCCATGGCCACCCAGAGCTCCCTTCTTCCCCTGACAGCCCGGCAGTGGACCGCGGGGGCCCCCGCCCCTCCCGCCTTCTCCACCCCTCTCCTGAGGCACCCTGGCAGGTCTTGTCAGTCATTTGAGCAACGCCCCTGGGAGAAGAGCACAGCCCACAGGCCCAGGTCCACCCTCCACCTGCTGCTGCCCACCAGCCTCCGCCCCTCACCACACAAGGCCATGCACTGCAGGGCTCCCTGTACCAGCTGTTCTCTGCTCCCGCCCACACTGCGTGACCGAGCCCTTCTCCCCTCACTCTTGGATGCGTTTTCTGCTTCATTGTTCTTCATAGCCGTCCTGACATACGTTACATATTTATTGGCTTATCTATCTCCTACGGGAGGATTTAAGTTCCACGAGGGGTGAAAACATTCTGTGCAATGTGTACACCAGGGTAGAAAACAGAGCCTGGGTATTAAAAAAACAGATGTGAATTCAGAAATGAATGATTAATGAACCCAAGGTGGGTGGTGGGTGGTGGGTGAGCTGGGCTGGGTGGCTGGCAAGAGCAGGTCAGGAAGGCAGAGAGTCATTTATTCTGCTGGAGGTCCAGGCTGAGAGGGGCTCAACCCTGCCCTCCCCTGCTGCTGCCCTGGGACCACCCTTCACAGTCACCCCCGTGAGATGGGGGGACAGCTCAGGGGGCCATCATCAGGACTCCACAGGTGCCCACTGCTGAGATCATAACTGCTGTTTTCTTTACCTGGGTGGCTTCTTTTGTCCAGTTAGGGCAAGAATTTCTGGGCCGAGGATTAAATCTACTTGTGTGGGGGCCCCAGAGCATCTCAGGGCAGGGGCCTGGCTTGACCCCCCAGTGGGACCCTGTAACCCAGTATCCGGACTTCCACCAGCAACAGTGGGTCTCCCATAGAGGCACAAAAGTCACTGCAGGAGGGTCTTGCGCCGTCTGGTTCAGAGGTGTGTGTCCCTGGTTCACTGTACAGATGACACATGGTGTCCAGGGTAGTCCTGCCCCTGTCCTGCCTCCAGTGGGACATCAGCACCCCTGACTCCAATTCTGCCACCTGCTACCTCCAGGCCCCACGCAGCTGTTCGCTGTTATAACCTGGGCACAAGTGAGGCAAGGGCTGATGTGCCCTAGACAGACCCTATTCTGTCCTGTCCTTGCAGATGGCCCCAGGCCATCCTGCTCCACTGAGATCTTTCTGGAATGGGAGTCAGTTCACGCCTCTTCCAGGTCCTCCTGCCCCTCCCTCCGCCCCATCCTGTGCTCCGTTTGTCCCTGCCTTCAGCTGCTTCCTTACTCCTCCAACAAGCCATCTGTGCTGTCTATACCTCACCATCTGATGCTCAGCCCAGGGCAGGTGTGGGGTGTGCAGGTGAATGGGTCAAAATTCAGCACAATCATAATCCCAGTTCCTGGGTCACAGTGGCCACATTCCACTGCTGAAAGCCATGTGTGGCCAGTGGAGGCTGTCGACTGCATGTGGGAAAGAATCATTTCCACCATCACAGAAAGGATGGTGCTGCACTGGCCCACACTGCTGAGTCCCCACAGGACAATTTCCCTGGGCTCTCAGGGCCTCCTCCAGCCTCCTGGGGCTGGTGGTCAGGTCCCCAGAAGCACAACCTCCACTTGGGAGTTCCCCACACTCTCCTGGTTCCCCATCTCACCTGGCCTGCGTCCCCCTCCTCCTTCTGACCCCATGGTGTTGGAACCTCCCCACTCTGCCCTCCATTTGTCTCCACATCCACACACCAGGGATCTGGCCCCACCTGGGATGTGAGCTTCAAGCTCACAGACACAACCCTTCCCAGCATCTCTGTCTTGACATTTGCAAGATTCAAAAGTCCTGACAAGGCCCCTGAGGCCCTGTTCCACACAGTCCTCACTTAGTGAAGAGAGTCACTGCCTGACATGGCCCAGGTCCCTGCCCTCAACTCCCCAGCACTCTCCCAGTGCTGCACCCTCTTGTCCTGACTTCCAAACTCCCCAGACCCAGACCCAACCATTTCTCCCACTCCCCTGGGACCAGTGCCCACCGGCTCTTGCCTGGACTGCAGTATTGATTTCAGGCCCCATCCGTGACCCCTAGCTGAGCCATGGCAGACAGACAGGTTCTCAGAAAACACACATCAGAGCCGCGTAAGCCTTGTCAGTGGCCCTGTGTGGCTTTCAGGATGCTTGTCCACCTCAAGGACCCCGCCCCCACTGGAAAGCACCCTTCCATCCCATTGTTCATCTCTCTGTTCTCCGACCTCACCCCTCATCTGGCCACCTCCAGCTGGTCCTGCAGGCCATGGCTCACACTCCCTCTCTGTTCATTTCCTGAGAGACATACCGCAGCCCCCACCCTGCAGCTGCATCTCTGCCCCTCCTTCCATGCGTGACAGGCTGCGGCAGGTTTCACATCCCCCATCAGGCTGAGAGGTGGACTCAGGTGTCCAGCAGGTTGGTGCAGCCACAGCTCTGGCTGCGGGGTGGGAGGAGGTGGAAGCTGCAAGTCCCATTTCCAATCTCCACACTAGGGTCACGTCTGTGCCGAAGGGCTTCCTGCTCTGTGGCAGGTCAGTGACTCAGTTCTGCCCTTGTCACATGGTCAGGCAGGTCCTGGACAGGGGCAGGTGGGGTGGGCAGGATATACTGGGCTCCCTACCAAGTCAAACAGCTTGGGCCCTTCAAGGTCCAACTGAGTCTGGCCGATGCTCAGGAGCCCAAGAAGAGCCCAGCCTGAACCCACTGGCCAGTGTCTGGTCCAGCTTTCTGTGTGGCCTTGGTGTCTCATCAGTAGATGGGACACCCTAGGACCGTGGGAGTTCCTTGAGTGGCTTGTGGACATGCTATATACACGGTACCTGCAGGAAAGACAGTTAGCGTGATGGGAGATACACAGAACAGAAGGGAGAGCCCCAGGCTGGAACTCCAGGGCTGAGGACCACAGAGCACAATTAGTGTCTGCCTCCATCTCCCTACCCTTGGCCCCTTCTGGTCCCTGTTTATGCAGGCCTGTCCTGTCTGTGCAGAACTGAATTAACCAGAGACATGCTTTCCTCTCCAACCTGGAACACAGGGGGAACTCGAGGGGGCTCAGTAGACCCCCATAGGACCCAGCCCCCTCCCAAGCACCAATATCAACATATCAAACCTCAATGCTAGGCAAGACCTGAGCCCAGCCCTGCCCACAGCCGGAGTCCCGGGGTGAGTGGTGCCAATGGTGATGCCCGTTGACCCACAAACCACAGGGCAACGGGAAGGGGCCACTGGGTGGGAGCAAGCAGGAGGGGGCATGTGTTTCGCTTGGGATTTGGTTGGGCCTGCCCAGGCCTGATAGGGCTGTGGGCAGTGACCCAGGGGTCGGAGGAGTGACAGTCCAGATGGTCATCACAGGGTGGGGCAGGAGGGTTGGCAAGGGCAGGCAGAGCCCCACCCGGGGCTTTCCCAGGCTGGCCCAGGGTCACATGAACATGACACAGACAAGACCTTTTCTGAGCACCAGAACTTGCCTGGGGAACCAAGAAATGAGGCTCAGGGGAGCCTGAGGGTCATTCCAAACAGATCCCAAATGCCCTCCTCCCTGAGCTCCAGCTGGATGTTACATCTTGGAGCCACAGGGCTCTAGGCTGACAGGCTCTTGGAGATCAACTCACTTCCACTGTTCCTGAGCCTTAGAGGGCCATTGGCCCTGCCAGAGGCCACCTTGCCAGGCCCACCGCACCCCTTGAAGGGATTCGGGGGCCCTCACCACTGAGGCACTGCCCTAGACCCGCAGATCAGATCTTGTCCAGTCGCTCACTGACCTAGGGAGTCACTTGGGGTCTTAGGGCAACCCCTCCTGTGACCTCTAGACTCACCCAGCTCGAGAGAGAGGTGTTCTGGATGTACCAAGTGCTAGGAAGTGGTGACAGGCATCTCACACCTGTGTGGCTCCCCGGTGACATCCACATCCAGCTAGAGTCTGAGCTCACATGAGTGTGTGCACAACCAGGGAGTGGGGATCTGGTAGAAAGGGCGGGAAGTGCCCTTCCTGCACATGCCCTACCTTTCCTCTTCATGGGGGCAGAGCTGCGTCCTGTTTCAGGTTGCACACACACCATTGCCAGGGATCTTGCCCCTAAACCTGACCCTTAGGAGAGCCTGGGAAGGGATGAGCCTACCTTGCAGGTCAAGGGGCTTCCAGGATGCTCTCAGTTCTGAAACTGGGGAAGGGCAGACCCCAAGGTGGAAAACATCTCTGGTGACCAAAAGGAAGGCAAGGAGTCCAGAAGGGTGAGAGAGAGAGGGTCTGTCAGTGACTGGACACCTGCTGTCCACTCGAGGCTCCAGCGGCTGCCATGCAAGAGCACCATCCATTCCGTAGGGTCAGGGAACCTCTGACTCCACCCAGGCCCAGCCCCAGATTGAAAGAGTCCTTTCCACCGGCCAGAGTAAGGCCAGGCCTCACTGTCCCAGGACTCAGGCATCTGGCCCTGGCTGTGGAGATGTCACAGGTCACATGTGGAGATGACATGTCAGGTCAGGCCCGGGGGCCACCGGTCAGGAGCAGGAGACGTCCCGGGTCCCATCTCTCCCGCACCCCTGTCCGCACCCGTCGGCCCGAAGCGCATATGGCGGGGTCCAGCGTCAGGCCACCGGGTGGCCAGGCTCACCTGCGCGAGGTCATGTCTGCTGGGCTCCGGCTCTCTGGCAGCTCTGAGGGGGCCCCGCCTACCCAGAGGATCCGCCCATCAGAGCCCCGCCCACCGGGACACGCCCCGTTCAGGGAGCCACGCCCATCGAGAGGTCCCGCCCCTCCATATCTCCCTTAAAGGAGCCGAGCCCTCAGGTCTCGCTGCCTTGCTGGCAGGTTGAGTTAATAGTTCCTAAGGTCGCTCCGAGCTTCAGGACAAGGAGTTCACACCATATTACAGGCTCAGAGGGCGCAGGTGCCAGGCGGCCCTGGCCAGGGCTGCACAGAAAGTGATTAATTATGGGTCCTGCTCGTTTGGGTGCTTTCCTTCCAAGAACCTTTCTGGCTCCGCCTCTGTCCTGAGGGAGGAGGGGCTGCACACCCTACACCCTGGAGGCAGGGGCTGGGAGCTAGAGAAGTGGGCGAAACAGGCCCCACCCGCCCTGTATCCAAGAGAGGGCCCCAAAGGGGCGGAGGTGGGAGCCCCTTTCCTCTTACCCAGTCCTATGTTGGGCTGCTAAGTTCGGTTCTAAGTTCCCTTCTCCCCACCTCTGCCACTCTTCCTAGGCAATGCTGACACCTCTCTGACCTTTACTCTGCTACAGATGCCCCTGCCAGGTCCGATTGTCCCCGGTGCCCACTGGCCAATCGCGTGGGGCTCCACCCTTCCTTGCCTGAGCTCCTAACTTTGGGATCCCCATTAGGAGCCTCAGTGCCTGCCCAGCACCCCAGCTCCTCCCCTTCTCAGGAGTGGTACACCACACCACGGCTTGTAACCTTTTGCTGCTTGCAACCCCGACCCCAAATCCCTACCTTGAGCTCTTCCTCCTCATGCTCCTGACAACTTTGAAGGCCTGGCACCCTCAGCATTGGTTGCCCTGAGAGCCCCTCCTGGAAGCATCAGCTCCCAGAGCACCCATTCCTGGTCCTCCCAGCATGGAGGTCTCCTCTCCCCTCATTCAACACCAAGCAGAGCCACCTACTCCCCAGTGTGCCTGGCCTCAGCCCAGACTCCCCTCTGCCTGGTAACCCTTGGCCTCATGGATTCCATTCAGGTGGCCTCAGCTCCTCAAACCTAGCCACTCCAGATGCTGCAGGAAGGCCCCCCTAGGTGCTTCACACCTCAGTCAGTGTCTTCTCCACCCCATGTCCGGCCCAGCACAGGCCCACCCCATCCCCACCCACCAGGGTTCCCCATCCTGACCCCCCAAGACCCCCTTTACCCTTAGTATAGCCAACCTGCTGTCCTCATAGCTCCTCTTCCCACCCTGTGCTCAGACACACAGATGTAGGCAGATATGTGTGCAAATATGCACACAAGGCAGGACCTGCCATCCCTAAGGAGGCTACCTGGGGTGCAGGCCTCATGGACCCACCTGGCCAGCCCTACACACAAAAGTGTGCACACTCACTGCACAGGGTCTCCTTGCCAAAAGCAGCCCCCAACTCAGCACCCTTCCTCCATCCAGAGGAAAAGGAGGTTGAAGCCTGCACGCCACCATGAAGCTGAGCATCATGGCACTCTCAGGACATAAACCAGCCAAATGGGAGAGTGTAGGGCCAGGCGGGTCTGAGGGGAGTGGCATTGGTGTGGATACACACAAGCACCTGTTGAAAGTGTTCAGACTTTATTTCACGGTGATTGACACAGACACAGGTTGGAGTTAGTAACAGGACATATAAGGCTCCTCCAGCCTCTAAGCCTGACAGCCCAGGCCGGGCTGTGAGAGAGGCTACAGGAGGGTTGGGGTTGCCACCCCCACCATGAGAGGTGTGGGCAGCTGTGGGGACGGGACCAGATGAGACCTAACATTGCAGTTTAAGGCATTTCTGGCTTTGCAGCCATCTCTGCCACCCCTGCATCTGCTCCTTGGCCTTGGTAAGACACCCAGTTTACTCCTGGTCACTTTTGGATAAGGACATCCACTCCTCACCCCCGAACTGGACAGAATGTTTTCTATGTGGTATCCTCAGCTGTCCTCAGGCCAGGACAAGAAAGACAACAGGCCTGCCACCCCAGGTGTCAAATAAAATCCATACATAAAGACTCTGAGGTTGGTGGCCATGCCTGGACATGCATCCTTGAGAGGGGATGCTGGCCAAAATCAAGCAGTCCACATATCACAAGTGGCCCTGCTCCTTCTCAGGGCTCCTCACGGGAACTTGGGCAGTGGAAAGGGGTCACAGCCATGTCCAGGGTGGCTGGGTAGATGGGCAGGGCCAGCCGTGGGCCAGGGTGCCCTGAACAGGCCTGGGCTTGGCCTCTGCTCTCCAGTGCCCTGGGATGGGTGGGCATAGCTGGAGGGAGGGGCTGGCATGGCCCCAACAATGACATTGTTTCACAGGATTGGCACATGAGGCCTGGGCTCAGCAGGCCCTGGTGAGGCTGGCCCCACCCAGCACAGGCAGAGAGGAGGGGCAGCTCAGCTGGAATCCAGAAAGGCCTCAGGCCTACACAGAGGAAGGGCCCCTCTAAACCCCACAGCACCTTGCTGCTCTAGGGACAGGCCTCGCCAGAGGGAATGTGGGCAATGTGTATATGCAAGGTCTGCCGACAGGCTGGAGAACAGGGTCCAGCACAAGTGGGCACTGTGCAGGCACAGCCTGAGAGGCCAGGACACAGTGTCCCGAGGCAGAGGGTCACATCGCATCCCAAGGCTGCTGAGCGAGCCAAGTCCTCCATGTGCCGAGTTACCCCCTGACCCTGAGAGTCCCTCGGCACCAAGTCCGTCTCTGCAGCTCACCTGCCTGGTTAGGAGGGAGGCCGTGCCAGCAGTCCCTCCAGCCATCACATAGGCAAGAAAATCATATCAAAAAAGCAACAAGTTTACAAAAATAGAAAATAATTACAACAGGGTGGGCAGTGGCTGCAGCGTGGCTCACAGGGCAGGGCAGGGCCGAAGCTCTGGCTTGGTGATGGCGTCCTCGAGCAGGTGCAGCGGGCGCTGGCCCACCACCACGTCCCGCAGGCAGCCCACAAAGCCTGTGCCATAGGCTTTGGGCAGGGCCTGGCCCGTGGGCAGCTTCTCCAGGCCACCTGCAGGAAGACACAGGAAAGGCCCCAGACCGTGACTCAGTGATAGGCAGTTTGGGCACTGGTAGGCAGAAAGGCTAAATGACTAGGTGAGTTACCAGAGGGCTGTCAGTGCCCTGGGGAGACCAGGCGGCCAGCAGGTGTGCTCCAGCCTCCTGGCCCCACCCCCTTCTGGCTACAGCAGGGGCTGAGACAGAAGGGGAGGACCCCACCCCAATCCTAGCCCAGCCAGCCCGACCACTGTCCTGGATGGAGCTGATACAGTGCCCCTCTTAAATGCCAGCCCCCGGGGGTCGGAACCTGTCCCTCAGAGACCCTTGGCTGCCCCTTCCCTGGCCTCCCCCACAATCACTCACCCAGCCACAGGGCTCCATCTGTGTCCAGCTGCGTGGCACCCAGTGGGGAGGAGCCAGTCACAGGGGCCTCGTTGCCCACCTGAAGGGAACCTTCCCTCTGTTTCCTGGGGTGTGGGTGGAGGGAGGCTGTCAGGGCTCCAGATCCTGACCCCCATCCCTTTCGTCCCAACACCACACCCTGGGGACCGTCACCCAGTGTCACCCTGGGGGCCAGAATGGAATGGCACCAACCCCAGGAGAGCAGCTAGTAGCCAAGGATGGGGGGACCTCCTGTGAGAAAAGTGTTGCTGGAGGGGCAGCCAGACTCAGACCAGCGTCTGGGCAGAGCAGGGACTCCCCTTTAAAATCAGGGGTTTCTTGGCCATCTCTGCTTCTCCTATACCCTCTTTTCCCTCCCTCCTCATTGACAGTGACCTCAGGTCGGGCCACCACCAGCCCTACCCACCATCCCTACCCACCATCCCTCCCCCCGACACACACACCAAACTCCTACCCTGGCCACCAGTGGCCAGGCATGCCCTGGCCGGGCAAGTCCAGACACCACCCGCTGCTATTCTTGGTGGCCCCGGGCTCCCTGCTGACCTGTGTGCCCTGACCCGCAACCAGCGGTTGGTATTGACTGGTACAGTGGAGCGCAGCACCACGGGCTGGGAGCCCAGGTCATAAGCCAGCTGCAGGCGCCCGTCCACGATGGCCAGTGCGATGTAGTCAGCCCGCTCCGTGGCCTTGCCACTCCACAGCACCAGCCCCTGTGTGGCCTCAGTGCGCAGGCTCAGCTCAAAGTGGTTACTCTGGAGTGCCTTCTCACTAGTGGGCAGAGGGCTGGTCAGGACCTCTGGGAAGGTGGTGGGGATGGGGCAGGGGAGGGAGGAAGGTGAGGGGGATGACTCCAGAGGCCATAAAGGCAGTGTTGCCACCAGAGCAGCTCGGTGGGCAGGTGGTGGACACGGCCAGTGGGACGAGAGACAGATGGTGGGGCCAGGTCAGCAATCAGAGGAGCAAGGTGGACAGACAGAGGGAGAGATCGACAGAGATGCTCGGAGAGATGGGAAGGCAGTGGGCAGACAGCAGGGGCCAGGGGCCACTGCTCACCTGGGACGGGCCCCGGAATCCAGAGTTTCAGGGCTTAGAAGCAGGAAGAGAGGGAGGCAGGTGAGCAGGGGGGCAGACAGGCTATAGCGCAGGGTGGGGAGGGACCCAGCAGCAGCCCTCCCCGCACCCCCTCTTCACCAATGGAAGGCGGGGGGACAAACATCCATGGAGAAACATTGGCCCCACCCACCCCAGAAGCCTGGCAGTGACACACGTGCACACACATGGGCAGACACAGAGCCGGTGCGCATGGCCCAGGCCAGGTGCAGAGGGAAGAGCTCTGACACAGGCGGTGTGGAATAGTGACCAAGGGCCCCTGGCTGGGAGACAGCCCTGGATGGGCCCCCACACACGTGCATGTGTGCACACATGGGGGCACATGGACTCACACGCGCACTGTGACACACTTGCATTGTGTGCACACAGATGTGGGTGTGCACGTGCTTGCCCACCGTGCTGGTACCCTGTGGTGAGGGGCCTGGCTGCAGGAGTGGAGGGGCAGACTGACATCCAACACACATCTCGGAAAGGGAGATTCCCTACTTCCAAGCTAGGAAACTGAGCCCCACGCAGCACCCCACAAACCCCCATCCTCCTCCACTGGGGATGGAAAGTTCTGCCCTCGCCCTTGGGATGTGCTGCCAGGAGGGAGAGGAGCAGAGGACCAGGAAATGGACTACTGGTGAGAGCGGAGGTGGGCTACTTACGCTGGGATCTCATTGGTCAGTTCGCTTGGAAACAAAGAGACAGAGACAGTGAGAAGCAAGGAGGGTGGAAGAGGGGCAAAGGTGGGCTCAGAGCAGGGGCAGGTGTGGAGTATCACGCATATGGTCCTGCGCAGCTGGGCAGATGGGACGGAGGGTTGAGGGGTGCCCGGCTCCAGGAGACATACTACCTCTCGGTCACAGCGTTGAGGTACTCGATGTAGGTCCGTCCATCAAAGGCCAGTGCGTCCAGGTCCCCAGCTGATTTCTCAATCAAGCCTGAGAGACAGCGAGGTGAGCGCAGCCTCTGGCAGGTTCCCTCCCATGTCCAGCCTCGGCCCACGTGGGCAGCACTCACCCTTCTCACAGTGCAGCCCCGAGAAGCCTGCAGGACACAGGCACTCATAGGAGGCCTCACGGGGGAGACAGGAAGCCCCATGGAGGCAAGGCTGACCCTCGGCCTGGGTACAAGGGTGGTCTGCAAAGGACGAGACGTCCATGGCCCGGACCACGTGCTCACGGGTCAGCAGTTGGCGGCCATTCAGGGAGACCTGGGGGGTGGGGCGTGACAGCTTCTGTCCTGCCTGTGTCCTCTGGCCCAGAGGATAGAGGCCCCTCCTGGGATGGGCCCTTCCTTGAGACTGTACCAGGGCATTGCCGCCCCCCCCAATCCTGGGCTCCCCAGGGTCCCACCCCTACCGTACATACCAGCTGGATGGCTCCATCAAAGCCAGAGGACACGGCAGCTGCTCGAGCCAGCTTGCTGAAGTCAGGGGCCCCCCCAACAAAGAGTGGCTCCTTTAGGTTGAGAACGGTGTGTGGCACCTGTGGGGAGGTGCAGGGTAAGGGGCGGTGAAGCCTACCCACCAGCAGGAACAGGATGTGAGCCCCACACCAGGGCCCGCCCGCCTGTGGTGACCCACCCCGCGCCCTCCAGCACGGTGGAGGCAGTTAATCACACAGATGTGGCCGCGATGTGGGGGCTTAGTGGGGAAGGAGCTACTCTAGGGGTGGAGGCGGCAGAAGATGGATGAGCAGGATGAGAAGAGACGGTACCTTGCGGGATTTCTGACATCCGAAGAGCGAGCGGGGTGGGGGTTGCAGAGCAAGGGCCAAAGAGCAGTGGGAGCAGAGAGGAGACACAGACAGAGGCCCAGGACAGAGGGGAGAAAAAACAGTCCAGTGAGCGCCAGCCATGGGGCGGGGGCTGCACGCCTCCCAGGAGGAGGAGGGAGGCGGGGAGCAGGGGGCTGGCCCAGGAGACACTGACTCACCGGGGACTCCCCCAGCACGCGAGGCCCATCACCAACTCGCATGGCTCCTTTGCGTCCATTTCGCTCCAGGGAGACCCTGGTCCAAGCACCCAGGGCCACCGGCTCCTTGCTCCTGGAGAAGAACAGGTGTCGTGAATAGACGGTGGGCTCTAACAGTCTACCTGCCAGAGGCCCCAGGAACACTGAGCGCAAGCCCAGTCCTGCCCACTGGAGCACCCCTGCCCACCTGATGACCGCTGCCCCCTTGCCCAGGTCATAGCGGAACTCCAGGAGGCCATTGTGCAGCGCCAGGGACACAAAGTCACCCTTGCCATCTGTCTTCTGTCCATTATAGAGGAGCAGGCCACTGGGGCTCCGAGCCAGAAATACCACCTCCAGTGCCATCTTCTCCCTGGGGCCATGGGAGGGCAGGCGGGTGACCTGATGCCCCTCACTTCACAGCTGGATGGGGGGTGGGGGGCGCTTCCCCTCTTCCACCCCTCTGCCCACTGACCCCAGGTCCCGCTCAAAGGTGTGCAGGCCTTTCAGTTCCAGGTAGGAGAAGCTGCTGAAATCAGCCAGGAATGGCTGGTTGTCCTCCGGCTCTGAGACTGTGAGGACAGGAGAGGGTCACACAGGGTTCTAGGCTTTGATTCCTGGAGCCCACTCACCTCCCACCCTCCCCACCCTGAGCACCGCTGCCCCCACCTGTCTGGCAGAGGCTGCCCTCCCGGCCATGGGGGCACTCGCACTTGGCCTCTCCCTGGGGCAGCACGCGGCAGGGGGCTGCTCCATGGCAGGGGTTCGGCTGACAAGGGTCCTTCTCGTCGGCACAAGTTGGGCCTGGATGGAGGCAGGATGGGTTCCAGGAGACCTGAGCCCTGCCGACAGACACACAGCCCCCCAACACCTAGCCCCGTCTTGCCCTCACCAAAGCGGCCGGGTGGGCACTGACAGCGGAACCTGCCTTCCTCCAGGGCCTGGCACGGGGCCCCTCCGAGGCAGGGGCTAGGCAGACAGGGGTGGTCCCCACACTCGCCCACTCCGGAGCTTCGAGTCGCAGATTCCGGCCAGCTGCTCAGCTCCAGCCGCTGATTGTTGACGTCCAGCAAGCGGATACAACCCCTAAGACCGACGCTGACGGAGGTCCGCTCTAGCACCCTGCCACCAAGATGAGGGGCAGGGGTCAGAGACCAGAGGCATCCTCTCTCACGGCCAACTGTGACACTTGCGTTCCTCGTGCAGTCGGGACCGCGAGCCTGGGCTGTTCCCCATCCCCACCCCCTACCCTGGTGCTCACAGGATGGGCAGTCCCACAAACAGGACAGAATCAGGAGGGGGCTGGGCTGAGAGTCAAGTGATGGGACTAAAGATCAAGGCCAGCCCAGCCCCTCCTTGGTGGTCACACTGCACCTGGGTCCTCAGGATCAGGACAGAATCAGGGTCACTGTCAAGGGTTAGGGCTGAGGCCAGGGTCACAGCGATTGTCCACGCCTATCCTTCCACCCCTGTGTTATCCCACAGGGACCTTGGACCTACTGGATGCCACCCTCAAGAGTTGGGGATCAGAGCCAAGGTTGGGGGGGTCTCTGATTGGGGCCACCCCACCCTCTGCCATGCTCACGTGGAAGCCTGATCCTCAGGGATGCCACCCACGAAAAGGTCAGTGTCCAGGTTGAGACCGTCAGTGCCACTGGGGCTCTGGCCCAGAACAGGAGTCTCACCATCCACGGAGAGAGTGCCTTGGCGCCAGTGCCGAGACAGCTCCAGGCGATGCCACTGGCCGGGCTGCACGGGCACGGAGCTGGTCAGCACCGCGGGCCCTGAGCCTGTGTCGAACCTGGGGCAGGAGCAGGCACTCAGGACAGCCAAACGGAGCCAGGACCACTGCCTGGCCCTGTCCCCCGTCCCTAAACCCCATCCCTGACCCCCACCACCCGCCACCCACCTGAACTGCACACGGCCTCCCAGCAGCGCCAGTCCCAGGAAGTCCTTGCCCCGGGCATTGCCGTTGTAGAGCAGCAGCCCCTGGGGTTCCAGCGCCCGGAACTCGAGCGCCAGGCGCAGGGTGTGGTAGGCACGGAGGGTGGGAAAGGCCAGGAAGGAGTGGCCCCCGAAGGCTGGCACGGAGGGGTGCAGGGCTGCAGGAGACAGGGAAGGGCAGTGAAGGGCATGGAGGCCACAAAGTCCAACCTGCCCCTCACTCCACCCTGGCCCCTCTGCCTCCCTGTCCCTCTCTGGCATGTAAGACCTTACCCTTCTCACAGGCGGCACCCCCCGTGCCTGCTGGGCAGCTGCAGGTGAAGTCTGCACCCGAGCCCTGGTCCTGGCAGGTCCCCCCATGGAGGCAGGGCTGGGAGTCACAGGGCCTTCGGGGCTGCTGGGTGCCTGGGGTCAGGGGACGGCGTCCAGGCACACGACTAGGGGCAGTGGTGGGGGGCTGGCGCGTGGTCAGGGGAGGTGTGGTCCTGCTGACAGGCCGGCTTGTGTGACTGGGAAAGTGGGCCCGAGGGGTTGCAGCTGAAGGTGGCAGGCGGGCCACCGTGGTGGCTCTGGCTGTGGCTGCAGCCGGGGTGGCTCCCGTGAAGAATGCAGGAAACCAGTCTGGGGAGGGGATGCCATCAGGACCCAGAAAGAGAAGGGTCCCCAAGGCAGTGCGGAGATGGGGGGGACAGGAAGGTGGGGACAATCTGAGGGGAGGGAACACCATTAAGATCCACAAGGAGCAGGGGCCCCACGGGCAGGCGGGGCACAGGGAGGGAACAAGCCATGGCAGTGCTGGACCAGGCACTCACCGAAGTCCATGAACCGCACGTGTTCCTGCAGAGGCCGCTTCACGCCCAGGGACCTGCGCCTGGACACCTGGAGCTGCCGGAGCAGGGCCCGGCCCACGTCGGACGCTCTGAAGGCTGTGGCTGGGGAGGAGCAACCCTGAGCATGGTGGAGCCTAGGGTGCCCCTCCACCTCCCAGGGGGACCAGGGTTGGGGCTCACTGGGGTCAAAGTGTACTTCCACAATGGCCCGGACCGAGCTGCCTGGCCCCAAGTCCCGTAGGCGGACACTTCGGAAGTCCTTCTTAACGTCTGAGTTCCGGAAGAGGTCATCCAGCTATTGGTGGGGAGTGAGTTAGGCTCTGGGAGGCTGCCCGGGCTGGAGCTAAGGCCCACCCCTCAGCGCTTCTCTTGGTCAGTCCTGGAGAAAGGCTGGTGGCTTGGCAGGGCTGCAACCCCAGCCCCACACTTACTGCGCTCTCAATGCTCCTGGCAGTCTCCCCAAACAGCTCAGACTTGGGGTCCGCCATCTCCGGCGTGTAGAACAGTTCTTGCCCCTCGACCCCCTCGAGCTCCAGCACACCCTGGAAGGCCTTGGTGGCTGCAGAGGAGGGGCCAGTGAGGTCCTGCCCGGCACCTGCCTGGCTTCTGAACCAGCCATGGACATAGGCCCCAGAAGCAAGCCACGCAGGGTGCAGGGCAGGTGGCGGTTAGTCAGATGGTCATGAGGTTAGTGGGGACCCCAGGGCAGAGCTGCTTCGGTTACCAGGCAGACTCCTTGGAGCAGTGCCCCAGGCTGGCTTGCAACAGGAAACACATGTTAGCCATGGGGTCCTGGGCACCCACACGTGTGCAGGGGCTGAGAGCACACATATATGTGCTTGGGCTGAATCCCCAGGACCACTGGCACATGTGTGCTATTAATAAAATCAGAAGACCACAAACCCTGGGTGCCTACCTGCTGGGCAGGCCTATGGCCTGGGAGGAGAGATGGCGTCTCTAGCCACGGCTAGGCCACGCCTCACGCTCCACCCCAGCCCCCGGACCTCTACTCACCAGGACAGTTAGAGCCCTCTGCGTCCAGGGAGGGTGTCTTGCCATCTGAGCAGCAGCCCATAGGTGAGTTGTAGCAAGAAGCCCTTTCCATGGGTAGCCCAGGGGTCCCAGCACTGTCTCCTTCCGGGGACTCAAGTCCTGGGGAGGTACAGTCTGAGCCCAGCTGCAGGTGCAGCCCTCCTGGGCCCTGCCCCCAGATCCCAGAGCCCATGCTCACCTCCTGAGCCAGCCCCACTGGCCTCCAAGTCACCGCTCAGCTCCTCGTCACCGCTCCCATCAGCGCTGCCAGATTCGCCGAAGGCAGAGGTGACGAGGCTGGCTGCCGGGGAGGGGGCCATGGGAGGCATGGTCAGCACTGGCCTTGCGGTGGTCCTGGGGATGCTGGCCGTGGTCCAAGGTTGTGATGAGGCTCGAGCAGTGGGCTGGCTGTGGCGGGTACTGCTGGGAGCCAGGGGCAAGGCACTGGGGGGCGGCAATGGTGCCTTGTTCAGGTCAAGTGCTAAGGGGGCCACAGATGCGGATGTCTGATGCGGACCAGAAGTGATGCCTTCTGCGAGGAGAGGAGAACCCAGGTGGCAGGGCCCAGGGTCAGAGCACAGTCAGGCCTTCCTGGTCAGTCTAGGGCAGTGGGTAAGGCCTCACCCTGGCAGGGGCCGAAGCTCTGGATAGAGATCTCCAAGCCCTGGCGGCAGGCGATGGTCCTCAGCTGGCACTCATTGCCATAAGTGACTCCATCTGACCCACAGACCTGAGGCACAGAGCAAAGATGTAGAGGGTAGGGCCCGGGCCCGCCCCACTCCTGCCACCCTCCACATTCCCCATCCCTCACCTTGGTAGCATCGGCTGCTGGACAGGTGGGTGTTGGGCACACGCAGTGGGCAGAGCCAGCCTCCTCCACACAGGATGCCCCAAACTCACAAAGCATCTCAGCACAGGTCGTGGGTGGCGAAGAGTCTGGAGCACAGACACAGGAGAGTCCACTGGCTCAGGAGGCCCCATCCCTACAACAGATCTACCCCCTAGCAGAGGGGCCTGGGGCAGTGCCAGATCTGGTCCTCACCTGTTTCACAGCCAGCAGGGCCCAGAGCGCGGCCATCTGGACACAGCCCACACTTGGGCCCGGCCACCCCAGGCTTACAGGAGCATAGCCCAGTCATCTGCTCACAGTCGTCCCGCACGGCGCCCTGGGGGTCACAGCTGCAGGCTGGGAGGCAGGGGAAGGAGGCTGAGGTCTGTGCTGGCTTCTCCATGGGCTCTGGAGCCTGACCCAGCTCCTGCCAGGTGGAACAAGGGACACAGGGACAGGGTAGACAGGCAGGAGCATTCAGCTAGGGACTGACCATGGGCCCTGTCACTCACGGGTACAGCCGCTCCGGCCATCAGTGACGATACCACGGAAGTTCCAGAAGCCAGGCTCACAGCGGTCACACTTGAGGCCCCCCACACCCGGGCGGCAGGAGCACTGGCCTGTGACTGGGTCACAGGTGCCGCCGTAGGAGCCGTGTGGGTTACACCGGCATGAGCCTGCAAGGCCAGGACAAGACAGCGTCACTGCAGTCAGGCGCATGGCTCTGCATGGCTGTGGGTCAGGGCTGAGCTCGGGTACTCACTGGGGCAGCCAGCCAGGCCCACACCCTGGGCAACAGTGATGTTGTCCTGGCAGCAACCGTAGGGGGTCTGAGCACAGTGCAGGGAAATCGCAGGTGGCAATGGGGCCAAAGTGGGGCCTGCAGGGAGGCGCGGGGGTTTAAGTGCTAGGCAGGACTGGATGCCCAACCTGGGTGTGACCACTCTGCCTCAACCTCCCCAGCCATCACCACTCAGCCCTCCTGATGCCAATTCCCACTGGGGCCTCTGGACTGCAGCTCAGGTCACAGGTGAGAACCTCATACAACACAAGAAAGAGAATATCTATACGCAAAGGACCAGCAATACATGACACCACCGATTCTGGATGTGAAGCCCTGTGTACACGTGTACAACCAGAGCACACTCAAACTAGTGAGCCTTTGCAAGGTGGCAGGACACACACCCAGCACATCCCCTGCATGCAGACACACACAGGAGCACTTGTGCATGCACAAAGACATGACTGCTGATCACCATCGGTCTCCTCCCACAAGAGAAAGAGCCTAATGGGTGCACTTCACTGGTTCACTGCTGCCCTCGCACACAGTAGGTGCTCAGCGAACACTTGCTGAGCAGCAGGCACACACATCCACATATCACAGTTGCATGAATACAGATATGCACCAAAACTGCATACTTCAAACACAACACACATGTTCACACATACCACTCCAGCACACACACAGCAACTTCAAACAATACAGACTCCCACTTCCCTCATACCCATGGGCACATGTACCTTTAAGCATGCACATATGTGCCCACATGCAGCCGAACACGCCCACACATTCACTCACCACGGCAGGCTCCCTGGGCCACGACATACAGCTCTGGCTGTGATTCACACCTGGCCTTCTTCAGCTCACATTCGGTGCGGTAGGTGACTCCATCCGAGCCACACACCTGAAGGAAGGGCATCAGGGCAGGTGTGGGCAGCCATGGCCCCTGCCTCACTGCCCAATCAGAGCCAGGTTGCAGGGGATGCTCACCGGGCTCCTCAGGACGCCCTGGCAGCTGAAGCCGCAGACGCATGGCCCATCCTCTGAGTCCTCATCCCAGATGCCACCTCGCTGCCGGCACAGTTCAGACTCACACTCGCCATCCTCTCCCGAACCCGAGCCTCCGGAGCCACACTCAGCTATGGGGAGGAGGCCAGGTCACCTTGGGGTCCTGGCCTAGGCTGGCACACACCAGCCCACCTCAGCTGCCCACCAGCGTACCTTGGTCACATGGCCCCGCCCGGGCCTCCTCGATCTGTGTCTGCTGCTGACAGGCAGCCTCACGGAGCTCGCATGAACTGCCGTAGGTCACGCCATCACTGCCACACACGGGGCCGGGTGGAGGGCGCTCACACCGGGGACACACGCACTGCCCCGCTGAGCACACAGCCCCAAAGGCACACACTGTGTCTCCACAGGTCTCTAGAGAAGGCAGAGCCAGAAGTGGGTCAGCGGATATCGGTTGAAGGACACTTGGGACCACAACCCACCAGGTATACCCAGCTCCACTCACGGCAGGGACCGGCTGAGGCCACGTGCAGACTGATCTGACGTGTGCAAGCGTGGACGTGTAGTTCACATTCACTGGCATATGTGCGCCCGTCAGAGCCACACACAGGCTGGGCTGAGGTCACACATTCGGAGGGGCACACACAGCGCCCAGTCTCAGCTTCACACAGGGCTCCAAAGCGGCACTGCCCACAGCGGTCTGGGGAGAAGACTCCATCACCATGGTGACAGGGATGGCCTCCCCACAACCAGGCCCCCTTATCCACCACTGACCACAGGGTCCTCGGCGAGCCACTCGGATCTCCCGCCCAAGGGCACAGGCTGAAGCTTCCAGTTCGCACACACTGCCATACGTGACGCCATCACTGCCACACACAGGGTCATAGACGCCTGAACACGCTTGGTGACACGCACACTCGGCTTCCCCATTCTTCACAGTACACATCGCCCCAAATGGACAATGCACCCCACGGCATGGGGATGGGGGCTGGTCTGGGAAGAACATGGGCACTCAGCAAGGTCTCCACCTGCTTTCCTAGGCAATGCACAAAGCCCCTAGCCCCAGGCAGCAGACCCCCACCCAGGGTGGGGATGGTGGAGGAAGAGTGGACCAGGAGAAGGACCAGATGCACAGGACACAGCAGAGAAAGGGACAGACACAGGAGAGACACGGACAGGGACACAGACCCAGACGGCCCTGGGCCCCTGTGTGAGTGTGGGATGGGGCTGCCCTCTAGCACAGGGGTTTCTTGACTGACTTCAGTGGGGTATGGGAGGGCCAGGTTTACTAGCCCGCTTAGGCCACTGACCCTTGACACAGCCCTGGGACCCATGCATGTGCAGGGGGGGAGTCTCTCTCTGGGTGGAGGAGTCTGCAACCCAGAGCCACACCCAGGGCCACACGGGGGAGGAGGTGTCTGTCCACTTGCTCTGAGGACCACAAGGCCAGGCAGCAGCGAGCCACCCCCCCCTGCCGCGCGGGGGGCAGACCTCGGGCTGTGGGCTCCTGGCGGCAGGCGCGGTACCTCATCCTGCCAGCAGGTCAGGCTGGAAGACACAAGAGGTGGAGCCAAGAGGGAAGGGAGGGCAGAGGAGAGGATACAGACGCAGAGAGACCAGAAAGATGGACAGACCAACTGACGGGGACGGAGTGAGAGGTGGGCAGAGCCCCAGTGCACACAGGACACGCTGTCTCTCCCCATTCCGGGCCCACTGAAGCTCCGCTGAGACTCTGCTTCTAATGTGGCTGTGTGTCCCAAGAGCGTGGGACCCAGAAGACCTGAGAGCTGCCAGGCAGGTACCAAGGAGCTCGCCCACAGACACCAGCCTTGGACCCAACATCCCCCCAGGTGCTGCAGCCAACTTCCTGACAGATCCCACCCCCCAGAGCCCGCCGACAGACAAAAGCCCTGCCAGCCCTGCTCAGAGTGACCAGCTCTCGCCCCCAGCCCAGGAGGAGCATGATTCAGCATGGAGATGGCATGTGATGACAGGCAGCGTGGACCGCTGGACCAGCCTGCTCCCGGCACGGAGCCCGCCCGCATGCTCACCACACGGGCCCTGGTGCTTCATGGGGATGCTACGCTGCTGCTGACACTCGGCCTGCTGGCGCCAGCAGTCATTGTCATACGTGCGCCCGTCATGGGCACACACGGGTCTGTAGGCCCCGTCACAGACGACGCGGTCACAGGAACAGCGGGGGCGGCCTCGGCGGGACAGGCAGACGGCATTGAATCTGCACGGCTCCGGGCACTGGTCTGGGGGACCAGGGAGATCAGAAGAGTAAGAGAACCACAACAGACCTCCTTGGGATGGGTAGGGCTCCATGGGCACATGGGGTGATGATTTGGGACCCAGGAGACCTGAGGGGAAGGTGGGGACAAGTAGGTCCCTGGGTCATGCAGAGTCCCAGGAAGGGGCCCTCCCCCAGGAGCCACCCACCTTGAGGCTGGCACTGGCCAGAGCGCACTTTCTGCAGGAGGAGGCCTCGAGCAGCCCCTGTCCGGCCCATGACGCAGTCATTATCGTAGGTAACCCCGTCGTCCCCACACACGGGTGTCCCACGGGGAGGGCAGCTCTCTGGTCGCAGGAGCATCTCCGGCCGCCGCGTGCGCGGGTTCACGCGGCAGGTACGGCTCAGGTCACTGAGGGAACCCTGGCAGGGGTCTGGGGGCAGGAAGATGCAGGTCAGGGCACTGCCGGTTGTGTGCACACACTGAGGGAGGTCGGGCTACACACGCAGGGCAGCGCTCACCGCAAGGACCGTCGAACTTCTTGAAGACGTTCTCTTGGTGGGCACAGGCTTGGCGCAAGAGCTGGCACTCACTGGGGTAGTCACTGCCATCGCTGCCGCACACAGGGCGTTCCGGGGCCCCCAGGCACGTGGCAGGGCACAGGCACGTAGCTGTCAGTCCATCCGCAGAGGGCACACAGGTGCTACCAAAGCTGCAGGTGACGTTGGAGCAGGGGTCCCGGGTCCCTGTGGGCAGAGCAAGGTGGGCCAGCGGCCCTCCGTACATTGGCCAGCGGCCCTCCGCGTACCCGCTCATCTCAGGCCCCGCCCAGCCTTTCGCAACCCTTCACCGCAGGCCGCACCCCCATCCCCACAGGCCCCGCCCCTGCCCAGCCCTTTGCAACCCCCCTCACTGCAGGCCCCAACCCCATCCCCACAGGCCCCGCCCCCACCCCCCGCTTTTCCCTCACCGCGGGAACAGCTCCTACATTCCTCCACCGCAGGGCCCCGCCCACTCACCGCAGGGCCCGCGGCGCAGCAGGCGGATGCGCCTCTGCTGGCTGCACTGCGCCCGCTGCAGCTCGCACTCGTTGCTGTAGGTGGAGGCATCCGAGCCACACACGGGCGCCACCACGCTGGGGCAGGCGCTCTTCTTGCACACGCAGGAGGCTCGGCCCGGCTCGTCTGCGCTGGGCTCGCAGACAGCGCCAAAGCCACACAGCATTCCTCGGCACGCTGCGTGTGGGGTGGAAGATGCAACGGGGTGGGTCAGGGCCTGGCCTCTGCCACCTCCAGGCCTCCGGTCACCACGCACACGGACCAATGTCTGCACACCTGCCCAGACCTTGCATATGCGTGCCCACCCATGTTCGTGCTAGTGCTCACAGGAACCCTGGTGTGCCCATCGTAGCCAGGGCCTCAAGCCTCCCCCTCTCAACAATTCCCCCTCCCCCGCCCCGCAGAGCTCTCCCACCAGAGCCTTCTCTGCTCAACTGTGGAAGGGCATCGCATCTGACCCAGTCCCCACACAGAGAGCAGATGGCCCCCGGGCCAACTCTGTCTCAGGGAATCAGTGCCTTCTCATCAAAACGGAAGCCCCTCATCCAACTGTGACCTACTCCTCAGAGCCTGGCCCTCCCCACCGCATCCCTGGGAACTGTTCCAGTGACCACCCCCACACCTGGCCCTTGTCACTTCCCCAGGGACCAGCTCCCATGCCTTTCATGGTCAGGCCTGACGTCACTCAGCTGTAGGACAGGGTGGGAGTATCTGAGGTCAGTCGCATGCTCCACCCTGGCCCAGGACCCAGTGCCTTGCCTGCTCCAGGGCTCCTTGACTCTTCTCACTCCTTCCTCCTCCTGCTTCTCTAGAGGCCTCCCCTCTCCTCAGGCCTGTCCCCACTTGAGCCCTTCTCTGCCCACTTCCCCATCTTCCATGCCCCCCAGCCAGCATTCCCCAGGGGCATGCTCTGCTTGGCTCCTAGCCCGCCCACCCTCCTAGGCCTCCTAGCTGCAATCTTTCCCTGGGGCTTGTTGTACTCACCCACCTCATCCTTCCCCACCTGTCCTCCTGAGCCCCCACCTCAGGTCCTGCCACCCCACATCACACTCAGCATGACCTCCTCAGGGACCCAAGCCTACACAAGGCTTTGCAGACCCCTTCTCTTCTGTAAACACTTTATCACTTTTTGGGGGGCTGTGCAGGATGCAGGATCTTAGTTCCCTAACCAGGGATCAAACCTGTGCCACCTGCTTTGGGAGCTCAGAGTCAACTACTGGACCACCTGGAAATCCCTTCTTAAAACATTTTAATTCCTGACTTTGTAGTGTTGCCAGTGCACATCCTCTCACTGAGCTACAAAGCCATCAGGACAATCCCTCCTGAGCATAGTGTCAGGGCAGGGGCAGGTGAAATCCTCAGGACCCCTGCCCAGGATGACACCCCACAGGCAGGGTAGGCCCATTACTGGTTGCAGCTGTCTCGATCTAATAAATGTTTAATTGGGTCCAGTTATCATTAATAAATTATGGAGAGCATGGGTGCACCCCCTCGTCACTTCCCAGGGGGCTCAGGAAGTGGGGCAAGAGGAAGTATTCTCAATTCCAAGGAGGGTGGAGCCACATAGGAAGCTGGAGCTGTCACCACAGCAACAGCCCACCTGGGCTCCTGTGTATTTGTCTGGGAGTTCCTACCCCCACCCTACACAGTCTGAATGAACAGGGGCTGGAGGCAAGGGTGGGGTTAGCATGGATATCCCAGCCTGAAGTCCCTGCAACACCCCTGTCCTAACCCTACCTCATATGGGCAACCACCCAGATCCTTCATCGGATCCTGGAGCCAGGATTCACTGGCCATGTGACTACGGGCAAGTTATCACCTGGCCAAACCTCAGGATCTCCTCCCAGGAATGGAGACAATAAACCTACCCCCCCGGGTTGTTGTGAGGCTAAATAGGCCAATACCTGCAAAGGCTCACAGAGGCCCAGGATGCCACTGTGTGTGGGTCAACCCCCCGAGGACCACAGCTGTAAGAGCCCCCAGCACATCAGCCGCTCCTCTGTCCAGGCTCACTACTGTGTCCACTCTGACCCCTCTTTTCACTTTCCATCTCAACCATCTCCTTCTCTCTCCCCTCAGCACTTCCTTTTACCTTCAGCCCTCTCTTGCCCAAGACCCTGGGGATCCCTAGGCCAAATCCATGGGCATTTCCTCTGGCTGGCTGGCTGCTTTATTTGGCTTCAACTAGATCTGCTGATCAAGGTCTCCCCCAGGGTCCTGATCCCATGGCTGAGGACCTGGTCACCTCACTGTACCACAGGCTCCTTTCTCAACTGCTCTGTGTCTGTGCCCTTGGGCTCAAGCCTCACTCTCCCTCTGGTCACCTTGGTTCAGCCAGACACCACTCAAGGTCCCAGCCCCTGGGCCAAGGACACTTGCTTCTGTATGACCACTAGGTTCCTCGTCCTCCAGTACTTTCATCCTCGTCATGTAAACTGCCCCTTCTTAGGGCAGGTGGAGTGCCCAGAGACCTGCAGGTGGCGTGGCCCTTAAGGGTCACCTCTGGGGCTTGGCCTCCTGCAGGAGCCTCACTCTCTGCTTGCCCAAGGCCCCCCTCACAACATGCAATGCTGGAGGCGGCAGTGGCTTTTTATAGCCTCTGGTTAGAGTGGGTATATTTAACTCTCTCCCCACACTTGGGTAGGTTGGAGGATGGAGCTGATGCCCTGAGCCCTGCCTGTGGCCAAGAATGTGCAGTGTGTGTGCCTAGGAGGAATGACGATGGTCATGGGGGTGGGGCGAGGGTAGCTGTCCCCAAAGGTGTGGTGAGTTCAGAATGAGTTCAGAATGCAAGTGTGCGGCCCGCGTAGAAGGCCGTGGGGAGGGGCAGTGCATGTGTGAGAGCAAAGAGACATGGCAGGTGAGACATGGCAGGTCTTGGGGCTTGAGGAGAGGAGACTGAGGATACTGGGACAGAGGGTGTTTAAATCCAACCAGCTCCAGGCCTCGTGCCCACAGATTATGGGAGACAGTCCTGGGCCCAAACTCCCCGTCCAGTGCAGCCCTGCCCCTTCCCATGGCTCATCCCATTATGGATGGCCTTCTGTGTGTGTACTTCGGTGGACCTGGGCAGCTGCCTGCCCAGCAGGGTTCCCAGGCACTGAAAGCAAACTTGGGAACGCCCCTGTCTCCCAAGAGGACCGCATCTACCCCTGCCCTCCTGCAGCAATGACAGCATCCTCTCCTCTGCTCTCACATTAGCTTAATTACAGCAGCCTGCACAGCAGGAGGCACCCAGGGGGCTGGGACCCAGCCCACAAAGCAGGGTAAAAAGGCCAGGCCCAGCCTGCTCAGTCTGGGGACAGACCCCCCCATCTCTCCTCAGACAGCTGTCACTGGTCCTGCTGAGACCCTCCCCCTGAGCCCACAGCCCCCTAACCCCTCTGTTCACATCTTGTCTCACAACCTGGGGGCTCCGGTCCCAACTTTGAGGCCAAGATGCAGCCAGGCCCAGGGATTCCAGACTCCACGTTCCTTTTGTTGTCCACTACTATGGACTCCTCAGGTTTCCTCCTCCAGGCTCCTCTGCTCCAGATACTCCTAACACATCTGATGTGCACACCCCAAGGATGGCTCCTGACTCCCCCCTCAAGAGTGCCACTGCCCATCCAGGCACAGAGTTCCAAGTTCAGTCTGTCACTAGGTGAACCCCTACTCACCATCCGGAGGTGTTGGGGGCACTGGCGTGAAGTGGGTCCCAGGTTTGTCTGGAAAAAAAAACAAATCTCAAATTAGCTCCCCCTGAGCTGGTCCTTCCCTAGTCTGTTCCATTGTCCAACCTAGAGGTTGTCACCTTTGCCTGTACACATTCCTCCCCTGGCTCTACTCAGAGCCATGAAGACTGGCCAAGCCCTGGCAGTAGACAAAGACAGAGGCCTTGGCTCTTCTCTGCCCCTCTAGCTGTATCATCCTGGCCTGACACCTGTCAGGAAGGCCCAGTGGCAGAGGTGTAGGCACCATCTATTCCTTAGATGAGCCCCAAGCCCTTCCAAAGCCCCTATTCCCAATGTAACCAGCTGCCCCAATTCCCCAGATCCCAAAGAAAGTTGTCAATGCATCTCAGGATGAGAGCTGGCCACCATGCTCCCACCTGTCCACCCAGCCCATGGACAGGCTTTTGGGGACTCAGGCATTCAGAGAACAACCCATGGTGTTCCAAGAAGATGCAGCTAATGGCCTCTCTGTAACTCTGCCTGTTCCCTAATCTTTTGGCTGAGGCAGGGGACCTCAGCCAGCAGAGGCAGGGTCACTTGGGTCCAAGAGGCAGTCACACCCGCATTCACATACAGTTGTTGAGGAAGAGTAGCACCGCGAAGCCAAGCGTGGCCGTGGCCAGGAGGATCAAGCAGACATTACAGGGGATCATGAAATACCGCACCAGGACGGAGACCCCGCGCCGCTGCCGGCGGGCCCGCTCCAGCAGCAGTGGAGGCATGACCCAGGCTCCTCAGCCCCCACTCCTGAGGTGTGGGGCTTCTCACGGGGTGCCCTTGGGCCTCTTCCGTGCCACTCTCTCCATTCTTCGACCCCGGGGCAGTTGACAGCCGCTCTATTCTCAAAGCTCAGCTCCAGTCACAGCCAGGGAGTGGGAAGCACCAGCCCCCTCCACAGCCCTTGAGGCTCATAATGGGTGTGCAGAATTCTCCTGGAGCAGAAATCCCAAAATTGGACTCGGAGGAACAACCAAGGGCCAGCACCACCTCTGCTGTCCACATCGGTCAGGGCCTGGGCCAGAGGCTCCGGCAGCTCTCGACCGGGGTCCAGCTGTGCTCAGTCTTCCCGGAGCCAGCCTCGGTAGTCCCACAGCCCCGGATCCTGCCCGCCCGGCAGCCTGGGAGAGGCTGGTCCGAGGGGGACTGGCGGCGATCGGCCCTTCGCCCAGGACTCAGCTAGGCGCGGGGTCCCAGCTGCTCAGTCCCCGGCAGAGGCGGGAGCGGCGACGGCAGCGAGCGGGAGGAGCGAGCGCGCGTCCGGAGAGAAGAAAGAGCCGGCTGCCGAGGGCCGCGCCCGCTCCCCGCGCCCAGGCCGGGGCTGAGGCGGTGAGTGAGGGGCGAGGGGCGCCGTTGAGCGAGGGCGGGGAGCAAAGACAAAGGAAGACGCCTCCGGGGACCCCAGGGTCCGCGGGGAGTCGCGGCTTGCGCCGCAAGAAGGATGGGCGGACGAGGACTGGAAGGCGGCGGCACAAAAGGGAACGCATGGGCTGGGGATGCTGGGGGGCAGCTGTGGGAACCAGGGCTGGAAGGGAGCAGGGTCCAGGGAGGGCGCAGAGGTGGGGCGCTGAGGTTAGGGAGGGTGCAGGGTCTGGCTGGGGGGGCCGGGGTCGGGGTGGGAGATGAAGGGGAGCGGTGGCTGGAGCTGGAGACGCAGGTGTGGGGGTGGGGTGGGGGGCTGCAGAGAGGGTGCGAGTAGGTGGGCGAGAGTGGGGCGGGACAGGGACGGGTTCCCTTCCGCTCCCAACCGGTTGGGCTGTCTTGTGCGTGTGAGCGACGGCGCGGCGTAGTGTCTGAGTCCCAGCAGCGGGGCTCGGCCTGCACCAAAGACCCGGTTCTGGGCTGAAGGCTGCGTGTCACCGCGTGTGCGTGTCAATATCTCTGCTTCTGCTGGCCCCACCCTGGTACTGTGGGGGTAGCATCTCCAAGTGCATATACACAGGTGGGAATTGGGCTGGGTTCAATTCAGAGGGTGGGCCACCCTTCCCTAGGAACTGACATCAGCACCTCAAATTATCCCCGCACTCCCAACTCGCGTCCGCACGGAGAGAGGATCATGCAAATGAGTCCCATGTAAATAAGCGTTATGCAAATAGTCGGGGCTCCAAGCCCGGTCCGCAGGGCCGGAGCGCCCCCCAGAGGCCGTCCGGGAAAGTCGGGACCGTGACGTCACAGCGGGCCAGGACGCGCAGCCCACCTGGCACTCGCGTCCTCCCCACCACGTGTCCAGCTGCCTCACGAACACGTCCCTGGAGTTCTCCCCCACACACACCCCGCTCACTCCCTCCTCGTCAGGTGGGCTCTTCACGCCTCCCAACCTTCCTCGGCTGGGACAACCACCTGCCAGCCAGCTCTGTTCTGTCAGGTCCATCTCCTTGGACTCCTTTCCGTCCCACGGCCCGGCACACTGCTGCCAAATCCCAGCGGGATCAGCCCACCCTGTCCGGGTCCCCCATCACCCACGGCAGAGAAGCCCTGGAACCTAGGGTTCTACCGAAACTTGGAGGAAAAGCCAATACACAAAGTGGGACAATGCACCCAGAGCAGCAGTCAGGCTCCTGGGAGGCCCTGCCCTTGGCTGTCCTCACTCTCTCCTCAGAGGAGCCTCCCACCCTCTCACCTCACCCTGGCACTGCCCACGCCACACTGATACTGGCGGTGCCCCAGACTGGGAGCACCCAGGGCAGGGTCTGACTTTTTATCTCCTCCAGGCAGGGCTTGGCCCAGAGCCCAGAACATGGTGTGGTGAGTTCAGGCAGTGACACATTTCCCGTTTACTTTTCACTGCAGCCCCCCTAGGACTGCAGCCTGATCCTTTGACTTGGGGAGGGTCCAGTCAGTGCTAGGAGTTAAACCATGGACTTGCCCACTGGACACATGCCTGCACAGGAGCCCTGTTTGCTGCTGCCACTGCAGCTGTGGAGCATCATGGGTGGGCCATGGGAGGGAACCAGAATGTGGGAGGGGTAAGGCCTGGGATCAGAGGGAAGCCTCCCCCCGGCGGAGAGCCTGGGATCTGCCCGCAAATGGGCTGGCCTTAGATGCTCCCATGGCAGTGGTGCTGGGTGCCCTGTCGGGCTTGGCCTGGGGTAAAGGCAACCACATGCAGCCTGGTGTCTTTCAGCTCCAGTCTGAGCCCCCACGGGGGTTGGATGCCTTCAGAGAGACAAAGGGCCATTGAGGCCTCAGATCCAGTCAAGGGGGAGGAGAGCTCAGGCTACTCCGGCTATTTTAGGATCTCCAGACTCAAAGTCATTCAGCCTTGACCAGCCCACGCAGGCTCAGGTCCCAGGAAGAGAGGATGAACCAAGCCAAGAATCAGACCCCCTCTAGGCTTAAACACAGCAACATGCTAGTGCTCACATGCTACACACACACTCCATGTTCCAGGTCTCCCATATGCAGACATATGTATAACCACTCACTCAAGTCTGCACAGGCACCGTGCAGTCACACACACACCTGCGTGCATACACACTGCACACCTTCATGCAATGCAAAACTTGCCCCTCATCCACACAGCACACATCGGGTGTGCCCCCACATACACGCGTGTAGTTGGGCCCCTCCAGACGCTTCCCTGGCCTCCCTCTGATCCCTTTCACTCCGTAGGGGAGGGGCCGGCGCGCTCCAAAAGGATGGGGTGGGAGTGGGGCGGCAGGCACACTCCACGCATGCGCACACACCTTTGCTGTGGGGACCTCCGCCAGTCTCCAATCCTGGGCCCTTGAGGGTACCCCGTTAGTGCGTAAAGTGCATCGAACAGTTCGAGTGCAGGTATGTGGCCTCCAGCCACAGGTGTCTGGCCGCCCTGGCGGGGGAGGGGAAGAGGACGGAGCAGGGCGGCCCCCTCCCCCAGCCTCCTAGAGTCGGGTCTCAGGGCCATCCCTTCCCCCTCGGCCTCAGCAGACAATGGGCGTTTCACAGCAGGACGTCGCTGCTGGACTGCGGCCAGCGGCTGGGAAAGAGGCGGGGTCCAGCCCGGCCCAATCGCCCCCTCAGGTGAGGCTAAGGCCGGGAGGCGCCCATTTGAGTCCGCGGGCTGTGTGCCCGCCCACGAGCCCCCGGGCAGGGCCCACACTGCTGGTTACCCCGCGCTGTTGGGAGGTGGCATTAAGTGAGAGCTTGTGGAAGAGTTGGGGCTGGTTCGCAGGGCAGCGGCCGCTGACCCCGGCACCTCTCCTCCTTCATTACTCAGCATTCATCCTGCCTGGGCCCGGCCAAGCTCCTCCGGGGGTGGGCTCAGTGCAGGAGGCAGGAGCCGAGTCAGGTCAGCTCTCTACCCCTGAGAGGTTACTCTGTAGCAGAGATTGCCCTAGATCGCAGCATCTACGTGGGGGATGTCTGTACGGAGACCCGAAGGACGGGGTCGAGGGATTTGCACATCCAGACAGAGCCAACTACAGAGGCCCGGTAAAAACAAGCTCAGGAGACTGCACGAGACCAGGAGAAGCCAGCCCGGTGGGGCCTTAGGAAACAAGGGCCAAGGCCAGACCAGCAGGCCTGGGGAACCCAGGGCCGGGACGCCTGCCAAGACAGGCTTCAGCCACCAGGGGGCGCCAGCCGAACAGAGGGGGTAGTAGACACCTGGAGAAAAGGTAGAGCCCACCAGGCTCCTCCATCCATTGGATTCTCCAGGCAAGGGTCCTGGAGTGGGTTGCCATTTCCTTCTCCAGGGGATCTTCCCGACCCAGGGCTCAAACCCAGGACTGCCGCATTGTAGGCAGATGCTTTACCGTCTGAGCCACCAGGGAAATCAAAGGTAGCGCAAATGTCCCCAGCCTTTTTGGTACCAGGGACCAGTTTCGTGGAAGACAGTTTTTCCACGAATTGGGAGTTGGGTGGGGAGAGGTTTGGGGATGATTCAAATGCATTCCATTTATTATGCCGCCACTGATCTCACAGGAGGCAGAGCTCAGCTGGTAATGCCAAAATGGGGAGCAGCTGTAAACACAGATGAAGTTTCGCTTGTTCACCAGCACTCCAGCCCCTCACCTCTTGTTGTGTGGTCTGGGTCCTAACAGGCCACCGACCAGCAGCGGTCCATGGCCCCGGAGTTGGGGACCCCTGAGGTCAGGGATGGGGTGGAGGTGGCTGATCCATACCTTCTGTCCCTCTCCTCTAGGACAGCCCCAAATCCACCTCTTTCGGCCAGGTCCTGCCCATGTCTAGGAGGAAACAGAAAGCTGGAGGAGCCAGGGTGGCACCCAGGTGTGGTCAGTGCCAGTGAGTCAGGAGACCCTGTGTTCCTGCTGAGGGCCACAGGCAGGCCAAGAGAGATGCACAGTCCAGCACAAAGGTCTGAGTTGGGGGGCGGTGCTTCTTGGAGGTATTGACCAGCTGGATGTCAAGATGAAGAGGAGTGGCAGACAGACACCTATTGGTGAAGGAGGAAACAGACAGAACAGGCTCCATCTTGAAAGCAGAACTCCATCTTGGGCCAGACCGTGGACTTTGAGCTATATGCCCAGTATCTATGGAAACGACATACCAACTGGAAAACCAGATCCCTGGGTGGAAGAGCCCCAGGGCTCGTTCCTAGACAGTCTGTTACCTAAAAGAATACCCTAATTATCTGTGTAACTGAACAAAATAATAAATTCTATTATGCTTATTGGGATATGCCACAGGCCTATTGATAATTGTCCACTGTTAACTACCTAGGCTTAAGGCATATGAATCATGGGTAACTTTGACTGTATCTTTCTTTTCCTTTGTTCAGACTAATTTCAGGGAATTTGGGGAGGTGGGTTTGGGCACGTACACTTAGGGTATATAGTGAAGTCACTCAGTCGTGTCTGACTCTTTGCAACCCCATGGACTGTAGCCTACCAGGCTCCTCCCTCCATGGGATTCTCCAGGCAAGAGTAGTGGAGTGGGTTGCCATTTCCTTCTCCAAGGGATCTTCCCGACCCAGGGTATATAAGGTTTTCAGAAAAACTGGTCGGGGTCCTTGGCTAAGAGGAGACTCTCTCTGCCTTGGGCCCACCAGTGTAATAAACTGCACTCCACTATCTGCATTGTCCTCCTGAGTTTGTTTCCCAGAACGCATGGCGACAACATTTGGTGCACTGGCCGAGAAACTCCTCACTTTGAGGAGACAGTCCCATTTGGGACTACTCCGAGGCCTTGTGGCTCAAATCTAGAGGGGGGAAGGTGCCTCGCCCTTCTGGAAGGATTCTGCTTCTCAATGCCCAGATCTTTCATGTTAGCAGGTGGTGGATGGCAGCAGGGAACTAAGCGCTCAGGTGAGGAGGAACCCACCTGGCAGGGTGGAAGAGGGGGCCTGATCAACCCCCTGGGAGGGACTAGAAGGGGCACAGACCCACAGGAGCCTGAAATAGGCAGGTGGCAGTGATTGCTTGGTACACAGGTTGACGAGTGTGTTAGGGCTTAGGAAGGAAACTTGTGAAGGTCATTTAGGGGACCACGCCGTCTTGGGGAAAATTATTACCAAGCCAACTTCCAGGGGATTTTTAGGAGAAGACACTTGGTTTTGTATGCTCGTATTCTGCCCTCCCCAAGGAGGTGTCCCATCTGCTATGAGATTCTTGACCCCCTCGGAATTGTCAGGCTAGAAAGAGGGGGATACATAAGTGAGTACGAATTGGCTTTTCTGGAGACGGCCTGGGACATGGGATATTTAACCCATCTGTATTTTCATCCGCACTTGATCAAGCCCACCAAGGCAGAATGGACTTTGAAAGTTAAGGGAGAAACAGTCTTGGATCACATGGTGTTCTGGTTCGGCTGTGCTGACCAGCAGGTGAAGGCACGCTGATCCCCCTTCTCCCTCTGGGATCTGGCAGGTAAGGCTCTTCTCACCCCAATTAGGAAGGAGGCAGAATGGCAATTTAAATGTCATTGAGTGGAAATATCGGAAGTACATAGTACTACTGAGAACTTCGTAGACAGAACGAAAGGGAAAGTAGAAGGTCCGAGAAGGTAAGCAAGATGAGCGGAAGTGAATCTAAGGCAACTGTGTTGGAGTGCATGATTAAAAATTTAAAAGAAGGGATTTGGAGGAGACTGGCCACCTCATGCGAAGACTTGACTCACTGGAAAAGACTCTGATGCTGGGAGGGATTAGGGGCAGGAGGAGAAGGGGATGACAGAGGATGAGATGGCTGGATGGCATCACCGACTCAATGGACATGAATTTGAGTGAACTCTGGGAGTTGGTGATGGACAGGGAGGCCTGGCGTGCTGCGATTCATGGGGTCGCAAAGAGTTGGACAATACTGAGCGACTGAACTGAACTGAACTGAACTGGACTGGGTGAAGATGAAGCCTAACCGCCTCCACACACTCTCTGAGGTTGAATGGCCCCCTATGGGAGTAGGATGGCCACCAGAGAACACCATGAACTTAAAAATAGTGGAAGCAGTCTATACAGTAGTCACGGACTGAGGACAGGACACCTCAGTCACTATACAGAGCCAGGACACCTGGATCAATATCCATATATTGACTCATGGCTAGGGTTAGCTCAAGACCCTCCTACTTAGACAAGGTTCTGTATCCAGAAGGGAAAGGGGAAAATATTAATGGCACAAAAATTGACTGATGATAAAAAAGGAAATTCTACAGGATTTGGACGGGGATGACCTGACCCCTCCTCCATACTGGATAATGACGTGCCTGCCTCCCAGTGCTCCACCAGGACCGGAGGCCGCCTTACTGCCCAATCCAGGGCCAGGTGAAGAGCCACTGCTCTTCCACCAGCTTTCCAGGAGTTCGTAGAGCCGCCGTTTCGGCAGGCTCCAATCCCAGCAATGGAGACCTCTGGTCAATGCCCCCAGAATTCCACCTCAGCTGGACCTCCTAGATTGTATCCGGTGAGTACTGATGGGAAAGGGGAAGAAAACACAGCAATTAGCCAGAGGCTGTGCTCTGCCAAGGAACAGGGGGAAGAGCCCCACTACAGATGCCCCTCAGAGAGCTACGACAGCCTCCAGCTCAGGACGCATGGGGCACTACCATCAGCCCCCTGTAGCCTAGTATTACCAGCCATTTTCCTCTACGGATATATTAAACTGGCAGAGACACACTCCACCTTACTCGGGGGAGCCACAAGCCATGATTAGGCTAATGGAGACTATTTTTTGAACCCACTGCCCTACATAGGATGACATAATCCAACTACTTGTCTCCCTTTTCAGCACTGAGGAAAGACACAGGATCCTAACTGAGGCCAGAAAATGGTTAAGAGAAATGGCACCTGAGGGTACTGCAAACCTGCAGCGGTGGGCAGGACTAGCCACCACCGATAAGAGGCCCAATGGAGACTGTAACACAGAGGAAGGCAGGGGCCATCTGGAGAGTTATCGGGTGACTACTTTACAAGGTCTCAAGAGGGGGGGCCCGAAAAGCTATGAGTATCCCAAAACCCTCCGAAGTGATTCAAAGGGAAAGCGAATCACCCTCTGAGTTCTGTGAAAGACTATGCGAAGCCTATAGATTTTATATGCCAGTAGACCCAGCCAGAGGCTGCTGGGTCTCAGATGGTGATAAATGCAGCCTTTGGTCTCTAGCCTACCCTGAAAATGTCAGATGGGGGGACACCAAGTGACTCATGAATTTTTATACATCCCTGAATGCCCAGTACCTTTGTTAGGAAGAGACTTGCTGTCTAAATCGGGGGCACAAGTGACCTTTCCCCCCACGAAAGATCCACTGTTCGAGTAGGCCCAACCACCTATTTTACTCTTCCTCTCAGTAACCCCTCAAGATGAATGGAGGTTGCAGGATCTCCTGGAAGGGAAATTGGACAGGCTAAACATTCGAGAGATAAAGTTAACTCAACAATTCCCTGAGGTCTGGGCGGAAGACAGCCCCCCCAGGCTTGCAAAACAAGTCCCACTGGTAACAGAACACAAACCCAGTACAATTATGTCAGCACCCGCCATGGGCCTGCCAGACCTTGCTCAGCCGTTTCCTCTTTTCATGACTGAAAAGGACAAGGTGGCTATGGGAGTGTTGTCCCAGACTATGGGGACATGGGACAGACCTGTGACTTATCTCTAATCAGCTGGACAATGTTGACACTGGGTGGCTGGGATGCTTACAGGCAGTTGCTGCAACTGTCTTACTGGTCCGGGAGGCAACCAAGCTGATTTGGTCCAAGATTTGTTTGTAAAAGTCCCGCATGAGGTCAACACTCTCCTGCAAGGAGACCCCCATAAATGGCTGTCAACATCCTGGATTATGCAATATCAGGGCCTGTTATGTGAGAACCCCCATGTTATTACTGAGCCTTGTCAGGCCCTGAATCTGGCCACTCTCTTTCTTGTGGGAGACTGTGGGGGACGTGATTGCAAGGAAATATGCCAGCAGCCCTGACTTGAGAGACCAGCCAATCCCGGACCCAGATTTGGTCCTGTACACCAATGGCACCAGCCTGGTGAAACAAGGACGACTGTCGAGATATGAAATAGTCGTAGAAGAAACCATTGTTGAGGCTCGCTCTCTGCCATCACACTGGTCCGCTCAACAGGCTGAACTATATGCTCTAATCCAGGCCCTCCAGCTGTCAAAAGGTAAGAAGACAAACATTTACACAGACTCCAGGTATGCTTTTGCCACACTACAGGGCCCTGTATAAGGAGAGAGGCCTTTGACAGCCAGTGAAAAAGATATTTAAAATAAGGAAGAAATTAAGACCCTATTAGATGCTGCCTGGGAACTAGAAAGGATTGCAGTCATACACTGATGAGGACGTCAAAAAGAGGATACCCCCTGGGCTCAGGGAACAGACTGGCAGATAAGACCACTAAATCAGCAGCCGAGGGCTTGGGGGTGACAAGTGAAGCCCCTATTAAAGCTCTCATGTTGGTGAAGCTACCTGAGCTAACACTAGACTCTCCAAAATACACTGAAGCCCAAAACCAACTAGCCAAAGCAGAAGGGGCCATCAAGACTGAAAAGGGATGGTGGGAATTGCCAAGTGGCAAATTATTGGTACCGGAGGAGCTGGCACCCACTCTGGTAAGCCAAACACACCAAGAGACCCATATAGGCCATGATAAACTGGAAGAGCTAATTTGAAACTATTTCTTGGTTCCCCACCTCTCTTCCCTATGCAGGACAACTCAGAACTGCACTGCCTGCTCACAGGTCAATGCTGCCTCTCAGCACAGACAGAAACCTCCAGGGATTAAGGTAAAAGGCACGCTCCCCTTTGAACACCTGGAAGTGGACTTCACTGAAATGAAACCTCACTGACACTACCATTACTTGCTGGTCGTAGTATGTATGTCCTCAGGATGGGTAGAAGCTTTTCCTACCCGGACTGAAAGAGCATCAAAAGTAGCCTGGTGCCTGCTTAGGGAAATAGTTACCAGGTTTGGATTTCCTACCAGCATTGGATCGGACAATGGCCCAGCTTTCATAGCTGATTTAGTATAACAAGTAAGCAAAACTTTAAACATCAAGTGGAAATTACATATAGCATAT
This sequence comes from Oryx dammah, assembly GCF_014754425.2. Taxonomy (NCBI): domain Eukaryota; kingdom Metazoa; phylum Chordata; class Mammalia; order Artiodactyla; family Bovidae; genus Oryx; species Oryx dammah. Next base: position 29,223,433 of record NW_024070205.1, on the reverse strand, counting down.
AGGCCCCAGAGTTCTGGGATGGTGGAAGGAACCAGCTGGACACTTAAAGAGACACTCTCCAAGTGGATCTTAGAGACTGACGGTTCCTGGGTGGACTTGTTTCCGACGGCTCTGCTCAGACTCAGGATGACCCCACAGTCCCATGGCTCTTCTCCATACAAAATTGTGTATGGGAGGCCACCTCCCATAATAAAACAGGTGTCAACAAATTTGCCTCAGGTAAGGGGAGATGAGATTTCACAGCAGATGGAACAACTGGGTAAGGTAATAAATCAGGTAACTAAGGTTGTACAAGAAAGGGTGCCATTCCCCCTTGGGGAACAGATTCACGAATTTGTGCCCGGGGATCAGGTGTGGTCAAGGACTGGAAACATGACTCCTTGGCCCCACACTGGAAGGGTCCATATGCTGTTCTAACCAGACCTACTGCAGTTAAAGTTGCAGGTGTCACTCCCTGGATCCACCACATGAAGATGGAAGAGAGCATACCATGCGGACCCAGAGGACGCCAAGTGGACTGCACAGAGGGACCCCTCTGATCCCCATGAAACCAAGATCATCTTAAAGAAGAAACAGAGATGAAGCTCTACAATCAACTGCTGCTACAAGGACTTGCTGGTATCATCTTGAGACTGACCATAGTTTCAGTACAAAGAGGGACCTGTGCTATAATTAAAGTTGAATGTTGTATATATATTCCTGATTTATCTGGCTACATATCAGCCACCCTAGATGACATGAAAGGTAGGTAAAAGTTATGTCTGATGATAATCTTCCTTTTTGGACTTTGGCCCTACGTTGGGTGAAGGGTGATTGGTGGAAAACTATATTTACTATTGTTGTAGTTGCCTTGATAGTTCTGCTTTGTGGATCCTTTATTTTACAATGTATTATGAACTTTGTAACCCAAAGGTTGATGTCATTCTCCCAAATTGGAGGTCGGAGAGTCAGGGTGCAATTTACCCCTATGAATGATGCTCATACTATGAGTTAAGAGCATCAAGAAGAGGGAATGAAGGAGGAAACAGACAGAACAGGCTCCATCTTGAAAGCAGGACTCCATCTTGAGCTGGACCATGGACTTTGAGCTCTATACCCAGTATCTATGGAAACGACATACCAACTGGAAAACCAGACCCCCGATGGAAGAGCCTCAGGGCTCGTTCCTAAACTGTCTGTTACCTGAAAGAATACTCTAATTATCTGTGTAACAGAATAGAATCATAAATTCTATTATGCTTATTGGGGTATGATCACAGGCCTATTAATAATTGTCCACGTTAACTACCTAGGATTAAGGCATATGAATCACGGTTTAACTTTGATTGTATCTTTCTTTTCCTTTGTTCAGACTAGTTTCAGGGAATTTGGGGAGGTGGGTTTGGGCACGTACACTTAGGGTATATAAAGTTTTCAGAAAAACTGGTCGGGGTCCTTGGCTAAGAAGAGACTCTGCCTTGGGTCCGCCGGTGTAATAAACTGCACTCCACTATCTGCATTGTCCTTCTGAGTGAGTGTGTTTCCCAGAACGCGTGGCTACAACATTGGAACCAAGAGAAGCTGGGAACAAAGGGACAGAAAGACCGACCAGACAGGAGAGAGCCACGTGGTTAGCTGCAGCAGCCCTTCTAGCGGTGCTGTGAGGGTCTGCTGCTAGGCCCTGCGCAGACGGGTGGGTGAGGAAGGAACTGATGGATGGAGTCTCGAGTGGACTCTAGCAAGCCTCACTGCTCCCCCTCCAGGAACAGAGGTGGACACACATCCTTTCCCCACTCGTGGGTCAGGACAGGCCATAATCTGGCCCAGATGTTGTGCCTTTATTTCTCCCCAATGTACTTAGAAATCATGTACCTGTTGCCAGAGGGACAGGTGTCTCAGGGAGCCACAGCAGGTTGCCTGCTTCTGGGCCTGGTATGCAGAGGAGGCAGTGCAGAGGCAGCTGCTAGGGGAGAGGTAGGGAGCTTCAGGCCCACCTCACATAAAAGGCAGACCTGCCTCTCCTGACCTGCCCTGCTCCCTAACCTAGCCAGACACAGGGTCCAGCAGGCGTGTGAGGGGACAGAGAACCCAAGTGACCCCAGGGACTCTTCCTGTCCAGTGCAGCCCTTCCATCTCTGGCACTGAGAAACCTAGAGGCAGAACCCACAGGAGGAGGGGCCTAGCTCTCTGCTGGGGATGGGGTGGTGGGAGGGGAGCAAAGCTGGACACTGGGGCAGCAGGCAGGAGATGGGACCCACAGAGGGCCCACAGCCCTGTTTCAGAACTCTGGGACACAAGCCAAGGTTGCCAGGTACCATCGCATTGGCAGAGCATCTGCAGGGTCCCCTCCCCAGGCTGAGTCCTGCGATACAAGTGTGGCAGGAACCACAGGCCACCAGCTGGAGTTTCAACCAGAACTGTTGTGTGCTGGTTGGTACACCTGAGGTTGCAGGCACACGTGCATACAAATGTACACACACACACACACAAGTGCAGGCCACACAGCTGGGAACAGCCGGCTGCCTATGAGGACAGAGAGCTTGCCCCTCCCATGCCTCAGTGGGAGGGGAAATGGGAGGGACCATCTTCCCCTTCCCAGGTCCAGCTGTAAGCAGCCCCCCTAGCAGGGGGCCTTCCTCAGAGGAAGTTCTCAGGCTCTGCTCTGGGGGGAGAGGCCCCTTTGAGGGGAGCTTCCCTCCCCACTGGAAGGCCTAGGGCCCCCTAAGTCCCCCCAGAGGCCTAGGTCACACCTCCCCGGCTCCCAGCCACAGCCTAGGACAGGGCCCAGATCCCTCCTGAGCCCCCTGTAGCCTATGGGGACACAGTACTCTCTGATGAGCTGGGTCACTCTCATCAGGGTAGCTCTCACTAACTGTCTCATTTCTGAGATCCCTTTTTCTCTTTGTGAGAGGTGGGCACTTCCTGGGACTCTGGAGTGTCAAGTGCTATTGGGGCTACTTCAGGGATTGTGCCTGCAGCCCCCAGCTTGCTGCGCTGGGCCTCAGGGGCCTGTGTGGGGAGCCACAGTTCCCCTATCCCAGTGCTGAGAGGGTTGCTGGGGCCAGCAGAGCAGTTCAGGCCTCTGGGCAGCTGGCCTGGGCCTTCAGGTGAAGGCAAAGGACTTGGGGGGCAGGGGCAGGAGAGAGGTCAATTTCAGCAGCTGTTTTCCACCCCCCTGTGGTGATGGGGTGGGGGCAGGCTTTGATTCTCAGGGGACTGGGGGATTAACCCTTTAGGAAGGAAGCAAAACAGGCTGGAGGAGGCTGTGCAGGGCAAGCAACAGTTGGCTAGATCTACAACCCTGAAGTCTGGGCTCACTCCCCTGCTAACCTTACCTGGGGCAGCCTCATCCCACCCTCTGCACTCTCCCTACCTCAGTCTTGAAAGGATTGGTGGGGCAGGGGGCTGGAGCCCCAGACCCAGACCAGCTAGCCCTGACCAGGTGATCCAGTTCTTCCCAGCACCCCAGAGAGGCTGCGAGCACCCCCATGGCTCTGCCTTCCTTCCACAGGCAGGCCCCACTGGAATCTACTCTGTCCAGAGCCCTGGGGAAGGCAGGTATAGACAGCAGGGGAGGAGAGGACAGTTTCAAAACAACTTTTTTTTTTTCCATTTACAATCTGCTGGGGAATATGGAGGCTGGGGCACTTCTCTGGGTGGGGAGCAGGCTGATGGGGTGGGGTCTGGAAAAAGTCAGGAGCTGTTTCTACCAGCTCAGGCCTCCTGCAGGAAAGGAGCGCACTGCCTTGAAGTGATGGATCCAAAGCCCTTTGGTTTCAGCAGCAACCCCCTGCCCACCTCCCACCGCGCCCCAAGTCACTGGGGCCGCCCCAGTGAGAGTATCAGCCAGCCCGCTGTGGTCCCACAAGCCCATGCTCTCACAGACTTCCTACCGGGGACCCTAGGTGAGAGAGGACAGTGCAGGAGGAGGCCACACTCCACCTGAGCAGATGCCCCGCCCCCAGTGGCTGGAAGAAAGGAGAAAGCCTAGGCGCGCTGCCTCCAGCCTGGGCCTGCCCCTGCTCCAAGGACCTGCCTGGGGGAGGGGCCGCGGACAGCACTGGGGCGGGTCTGGAGGGGGTGGGGTGAGAACTTACGTCTGCAAGAGGGAAACAGGGACAGGAAGAAGCCACCTCCCACCTCGGCAGGGAGGAATGTGGGGGAGTAGGGCGGGCTCAGGACTTGGGGGTACAGAAGCTAAATGCCAGACAGCAGAGGGAGCCAGCTCTGGCCCTGAGGGAGCTAGCCGTGGAACCTGCCCTGGGCTCCTACCTGCCCCGCTTTGCTCTGCGGAGCCAGTCCCTGTCTGGGGGTGTCTGTGTCCACATCCGGCTCCCAGGCCACAGGGCCTCCACCAAGGCCAAGGCCAAGGCCCGGGACCCAGCATCTCTCTGGCCTGAGCTATAGCCTAGGACTACCTTCCCCAAAGGCCCAAAGGCTGGCGTGGCAGGGAGGGGAGGGTGTTCACTGGAATCAGGCAGGCCAGGCTAGGCTATGGCCGCCAGGACCCCCGGCTTCAGGACTGGGCAGGGCTGGTCTGGACTAATGCCAGACTCTCCGACCCTGTTCCTGTGCCAGGCCCGGAGAGGGCAGACAACACTTCCTTTCTCTGCTCTTGGCTCGGAGTTGGGGAGGGAAAGGCCTGGGGAAGGGCCCCAAGCCTGCATCCCTCCTAGGGGATTCAGGGGGGCCCAAGGACCAGTCTTCATTAGGTGGGGGAGAGGAGGGTGGTGGGAGTGTACGAGTGGTGTCCGGACCAGGGTATAGTGGCCAAAGGCTGGAGGAAATGCCCGCTCAGCTGCCAGCCTGGGCAGCTCATGGTGCGTGGGCAGCTGGCACTGCAAGAGGCCAGGCCACTTCCCTGACAAAGCAGGGCACGAGGGTCTCCCTCCTTCCTGGAGCAAACCCGCAGTCTCCTTCACCCACAAGTGGTGCAGAGGGAGGGACACATACCTGTCTCAGTTATGCTCGGAATGTGGCTCCTCAGGCAGAGGATTGGGGAGGAGGAGCTTCCTGGGGACTGGAGGCTGGGGAAGCCAGGAAGACCCTGCAGGCCCTAAGGGAGAAACTGAGGAAGACAATCCTAGTGGAGCTGGGGACCAGGTATGCCTCCCAGCAGCAGGTACCCCTGCACGGAGCAGGGTCCAGGTAGGGATGAGGTGGGGGCATCCAGGCGGGTGGGCCTCCAGGATGTGTCCCCTGACCTTGGCTCCTGTGGGCCTTTTAGGGGCAGGGGACAGGTGTGATAGAGACACAGGTCTTGGGGTGACCTCCACAATCAGTAGCTTCACAGCCTTCACTCTGGGTCCCAAGGGACGGGGGCAGCTGTGGGGCCCCAAGGAGCAGCAAAGGGTCAGGGTCAGATGAGAGGTCATTGTAGCTCAAGCTCAGCCCATCCCTAACCCCAACCCCCATGCTAAGGTGAGGCTTGGCTCCCTGGAGAGCCTGTGGTGGGGTCAGAGGTCTTTATCTCTTACAGAATGGGAGGCATCACCTACAGAATGGGCGGCAGGCCCTTCTCCTGCCTGCTCCCTGCTGTGGGAGGTGGGAAGAGGGCTGTGCCTTCCTCAAGCCTGGCCCCAGCTCCTGAGAGCCTTGTCCCTCAGGCCTTGGGGATCCTTAGAGGGAAGCACCCCATCTAATCTACCCTCTCTCTGGCCCCCTGCCCCTTATGGCACTGCTTTCCTTCCAAAGAAGGGATCCGTGTCACCAGCTCAAAACTTCCAGGGCTCCCCAGAGCCTTACAGTGCACCCCAAGCTTCTCATTCTGGGCCCCTCCCTCCCTCGGGGCTTCCCCTCTACCACGATCCCCATACTGGCCCAGCTGGAGCTGGGGCCCTAGACTGGTCCCTATCCTGGGTAGCCAGCAGACAGCAGATGAAGTCTCACTGGGGGCTCTCTCTGCAGACCCTCCTTTCCAGGGGTCCTGTGCCCAGCCTGACATATCCAGAGCCAGGGCCTGGCCTGGGTAGAGTAGGACCTGGCAAGATGGCAGACCCTCTTCTGCCTGGGGTGGGCCCCCTGCCACATGCCCTCTGACTCCACAGATCCTCGAACTAGACCTTTCCAGCTATGGAGTTAATGACTTGTCTTCTTGATCGTGCAGAAACAGATTTTCTGCAGCCTGATCCCTCTTCCCACCTCTCCATAGCCTCCAACTCATCCTCCAAAACGGGATCACCCTCCACAACCTGCCTCCTCTCCATGCCACTCTCCCATCTTTCCCCTAGAGTACAAATTTCCAAAGCACAGTCAGGGTCTCCAGTCCTCACCTTGTGGGAGGGCCACACTTGGACCCCTCAGCTAAGCTAGTGCTGGGAAGGGACCAGGGACACAGCCCTGCTGGCATCTCTATGCAGTGTTGCATCAGGACCATAGATGCAGTCCTAGGAGCAAATGACTACAGGCTTAGCAGGATGCTACAGGGCCCTTCACTTCAGGTTCCACACCCCCCCACACACACACATAGTCCGTCCCAGGCCAGATAAATCCACCATCCAGGATCCCACAAAAGCAAGCCAGCACCACAGCAGTAAGTTGGGTAGAAGATGGAACTTCCCTACTGGCCAACAGAGCAAGTCACAGGGACAGGGTCGCCTTCCCAGGACAGGAAGTCAGGGACCCTTCCTGCTGCCCTGGGAGGAAGCGATCTCTCCGCCTCCTCCCATACATCCCTCCCCAGGCAGCCATAAGGGGACAGACAGGATGTGAGGGCGACAGGCAGTTCCTACTTCTCCCTGCTACATTCCTCAGCCAAGGATCTCAGCCCCCAACTGGGATTCTCCTGGGGTGAAGGGGATGGGTGAGCCATCATGTGATTCCTGCTCATCTCTCAGAGGTTAGGATAAGGAAGGGTTGCTCTTGAGCCATTCAGAGTAGACACATGGGGACAGCAGACAAGGAAAGATACTTCACCTCTGTTAGGGGATCCCACAAGCCCTCAAACTCTTAGAAGCAGCTCACTCCACATAACTGTCCCTTCCCAGAAATGGGAGGCCTCTGGGAACACAACAGGGTAGCCTCCCCTCCAGCACAATCTTTAAGCCCCACCCCAATGGCTCAACATCTGGGCCCCGTCTAGACATGTGTTCGGGCTTCTGCAGAACACAAACAACTGGTGTTCATTCACCTGGTCCCAGCCTCTCTCCTAGAACAGGGAACTCTAGGAAGGGGTGTGCAGAACTGGGGAGGCGGAGGGAAGAAGGGGAGGCCTATCCCTTTGCAGGGCTGAGACTCCAAGATGACAGATAGTGGCATCGCTAGGGCCAGGGTGGGGAGTGCTGCTTATGTTAAGAGTCTGGAGCTGAGGTGGCCAGGAAACCAGGGAGCCAGGACCCAGAAAAGGAGGTCAGACCACAAGATGCCATGTGCCCTAGTCTAGGACAAGTTCTCTTCTGCACCCAAGGCACGTGCTCTGCTCGGGCCCCCACACACCTTCCACACAGTGCTCAACCTCCTCCAGGTTCCGCAGGGTGATGCGCATGAGGCTGGAGTTTAGCATCAGCTCATTCTTGTGGGCCGGCCACAGGTATGGCGGGGCAGGGTTCACAAAGAAGATCCTGGTATCTCCAGTGGACACCTGGTTGTCACAGATAAGGGGGTCTCCGAAGCCGCCAATCACCACTTTGTTGCCTCCGTCCAGCAGGCTTTCCTGGGCCACCACATCTTTGCCCTTCAGGTACCGCCAGACCCGAACCTAGGGTGGACATGAGGGGGTGTTCAAGTGTCAGTGGTTCTCTTCTCACTGGGTAGACTGGGGGAGGTGACGAGGCCAGAGGCAAACACCAGACTGGTGCCTGGACTTTTCCTTCTTTTCCCACCTCACTTGCTCAGGGCAGATGTCCAGAGTATACCCAAACCCTGGGCAGATATGTGGAGTCAGTGCCCCCAGCCCCCGCCCAGGAGGAAGCTTCAGGGAAGCACACACACGTGACAGATGCCGCTGCCCTTGTTATACTCCAGGATACCTGGCCTGAGAACACACCCCTTCCCTCAAGAAGCAGCTCCCCAACCCTCAGGTTTAGGTGACCCCAGCCACCCCAATTCTAAATGTCCACCTCACTTCAGGTATGGGAAAGGGACCCATCCAGCCTGGGGTGCCTGCCTTCCACACCCTACTCTCCCTGTCAACCCACCCAGTACTTGGGCCCACCTCTGGGAAGAGCCAGGAGCAACTAACATGGATGATGAAGTTGCAAGGTGATGGGCTCTGAGCTCAAGGCTGCTGTCCAGCTTAGCTCCATGCAGCCCTGTGGGTAGGCTAAGACACGGTCCAGCCAGGAGGTGAAAGACCCCTCCTCCTGCAAGGCTCCTACAGTGAGCGCTGCCAAGGCAGCCTGTGAACCACAAAATCAAGTTTGGGCAGCACAGGGCAGCCCCACCCTCCACATTCTGCTCTTAGGGCCCTGAGGGCACCTGCTCAGACAAACCAAGCCCTGGGGTACCCCCAGACCACTGGCAGTGGGGGCAGGAGGGCCACAGGCACTGCAGGCAGAATGAGCTGCCCTAAAGGAACAGGCCCATGGGGACTGCCCATGAATGCTGTCTCTGAGAAAAGACACCCCTTTCTTCAGGATCTCTGGGGGCCAGGACTTCTGGAAAGGGGAGAGAAAGATAACAGTGGCCCATCCACCTGGCCGCTACTGCTGGGAGCCTTGGGTCTGCAAAATCTACAGGGACTCCCTCCACCCTCCAGTGGCCCAGGGATGGTGGGGGTGCCAACTCTTCCCCCCGCCCCCCATGCCTAGATACAGAGTAGGCTCTGGAAGGCCAATAACCAGCAAGGGAGGGCTGGGCGGCTTTCATCGCCTCCCCCCACCCCAGCCACACCCAGGAGCAGCGGGGAGGAAGTCGGGAAAATCCTGCAGGGACTTGGCAAAGTGCCCTGGCGGTGGTGGAGGGGAGGGGGCCTGGCGGGGGATCCCAGCTGTAGTCAGCACAGGCCAGTCTGAAAGGAGCTGCCACCCCTCCCCATCTCCAAGGAAGAGGAATGATCCGATTTCTGGTCAGGGAGGTGGTTTTAGGGGCCAGAGGGGAGCAGGGGCCTGGGTCACTTCAGCCCTCCCTAGGAACAGATTGTGGGGAAAAAACCACCAGACCTACCCCGGGAGCTCCCAGATCCAACTGAAGGAGAGGCCAGGCAAGGCCCCTCTCCCTAAGGCCAGGGGATATACAGCTCTCCCAGGGATGGGGCACCTGCCTTGCACCCCCCACCCCCGCACTTGAGGCTCAGCAACGGCCCCGCCCACTTCTCTGCTCGGGCCCCACACCCATCACTGCAGCAAGCCCACCAGGACCCCCGCGGTTGGGAGATAGGTGTGCACCCCTCCTCTCTCTCCGGACCACCCCTTCTCACCTCTGCGGAGAGGGCGACAGCACTGACCGCAGGCCAAATCACCACCCCCACCCCAAGCAGAAAGCGTCACCTCCCCTCGTCCCCTTTCCTTTGGCCAGTGGGGAAGGGGCGCGGTAGCCGAACATTCTCCGGGGGCGGGGCGCACTTGTTTCCAGTAAGGGAATGGGTTTGGGGTGAAGGAATAGATACCATCGGGTCTCCAGGGCCCGGGCACCGCGAGCGGGACTGCAGCGGCACCGCAGGAACTTTCCCTCCGGCGCTCGCGAGTTTTCTCAGACCCGCACCCGCCCCCCCACCGGGGGTCGGCGGTCGCCAAGGGAGCGGGAGCCGGAGCTGGCGCTGCAGAACGTCTGGGGCTCGTTCCCACGGCCCGGGGTGGGGGTCTCAGCGGGCGGCCGGCATCGCGACGGGAAGACCTCCGGGCTAGGGGTCCGGGATCGCGGGGGAAAGGCCCCCAACTAGGGGTTCTAGAAGGGTCTGAAGGGGCTCAGGGTCCCGGGGGTCCCCAGGGGGCCCACCTTGCACGAGTATGTGTGCTGCACCGGGTCCACGTTGAGGATCTCCTCCACGGTGCCGGTGAGCACCACGTTCGCCTCCTCCTCGCGCCGCTCCAGCGCGCGTTCGGGGCACGTCCCGTCGGCGCTGGGCAGGGCGCGCACGGCCACCACCAGGAGCAGCAGCAAAGGCTGCAGCAGGGCCCGGCTGAACGGCCGCAGGCTGGCCATGGCGCGGGCAGAGGACGGCGGAAGGCGGCCGGAGCAAGCGCACGGACCGGGCCGCGCCGGAGACGGGACTGGACAGGACGGGACGCAGCTCTGGGGAGGCGGCGGGAGCGCGGGCGGCGCGGGGGCGGGCCCTGAGGCAGTACCACCCCCTTCCCGCCCCCCTCCCCCGGCCCGCCCGCCCCCGCCCCCGGCCCTCCCGGCGCCCTGCGACCCGCGGCAGCCGCAAACAAAGCGCCGGGAAAGCGGCGCCGGGCGGAGGCCTGGCTGGGGGAGGGAGGGGGCCGGTCTAGGTTTGGCCAAGGTGGGTGGTGGGCCTGGCCAGGCCGAGGGGCGGGGCTGGGGCGGGCTCGAGGGTGCTCTCCCTGCTGCGGCGCACTCCCACGGACGCCCCTCCCCCGTTCGCGCGGACGTTCCACCCCCCCCGCCCCCCCGCCAGGAAATGCGGCTGAAATCGGGTTAATGCATAATCTGGAGACGACGTGACGGGACTTCCAAGGGGCTCCAGGTTGCGCCAGGGCTGGGGCGGCGGGGGCTCCCTGGCCGCAGGAAGGGGCTGCCGGATCCGAGGCCCTGCCGCCCCTCGCGCCCTAAAGGGCTGCGCCCCTCCCCCCGGCGAGAGGAACCTGACGGGGGACCCTAGTCCCTCACTGGAACTGGGGACAGAAGCTCGACCGCCAGGGACCACCGGCCAGCGGGGACCAATGCGGGCTGGGAGCTGCGGCGATTGGTCGCAGCGAAGCGTAGCCCCGCCCACCTCGCGATCCCGGGTCCGTTCCCAGCCCTCTGCAGGGCGGCGGGCTCCCCCTGTTGACTGAGGTGGGAATAGCAGCAGCGATGGACGGCCAGCCACGCCCCCTTCCCAGCTCCCCTGAGTCACTTCTCCAACCATTCCCGCTGGGTCCAGGGGGATAAACCGAGATGCAGAGTGTGCAAATTAGAACCCGACCTAGCTGAAGATGGTGGGAATGGGAGGAGAGGAGATCCCTTCTGTTCTTCCAGGGCTGAGTCTGCTGCACACCCCCTCACCCAAGCCAACCACAGATCTCTGAGCCAGAGGCCATGGAGGGTGAGCAGCCCAGAGGAACCTTGGAGAAGGACCCTACCTCGCCCAGACCCTGCTGAGGGTATTCAAGAAAGGAGGGTGTCACCGACAGGGTGTGCTCACACTTGTTAAGTTACAGTATGACAAAGAGGTGAGGGTGGGGGCCCAGGAAATGAGGCTAGAGCCAGGAGTCCCCCTACACACACACACACACACACACACACACACCCCTGCATGTCTACACATAAGTGTCACAAGGCAAGCCAGACCTGGGGATCCCCCAGCTCAGATGCAAACTCCCACAGATCGGAAAGGGGTCTGGGTCTCCAGCCAAATGCCCCTGAAGAGTCCGAAAGCTGAGGTCTGAGTGTCCCCAGAGTCACGGACTTTGGCCCAAGAGGTGTAGGTTCTGTGTCCCCCTCCCTGCCCACCGCATTCTGTCCAAGGCTGACTCACTTGGGAAACTGGCACAGAAAGAAGCATCTAGTTTGGAAGCAGGTGTAGTTTGTTCCCCTCCCATCCATGTGAACAACAGGAACCCTCATCATGGGTGCTCCCTCACCTGCTGGCTTGGCCCTGCCGTGAAGTGAACTCTGAAGGAGCAGCTCACCCTAATGGTGATGTGTGTGCCCAAGGCCCAGTCCGAAATTCCCTCCAGACCAATGCAGGCTGGACAGTGTATTCTGATGGGTCCTGGAGGCCCTTAGCCCCCAGCTGGTGTGGAGGAGCTTCCCTTACAACTGGCCAAGGCAGGCCCTAGGGACTCAGCCCCTCACCACTTCCAGGGACACTCACCGTGTGGCCTTTGGGACCCAGCCAGGCCTTTTCCCTCCCTGTGCTATCTGCTGATCCAGCTGTGAGGGTGGGGACCAGTTGTGCAGGGCTGACTGAGGCTCAACAGGAAGACAGGGATGGGCTTCAACAGACTTGCCTCTTTTTATTTCTCTAGAAGTTAATTTCCCAAAGAGCTGAGGACACATCTTCAGTTTCTCCAGAGGGTGGGGGTGGTGTCACCATTTTGATCCCACAAGGTTTGTCCCTTAACTTGGCCACCCTAGCCTGGTGACCACCCAGTGACCCTGGGTCCCCTCACCCAGTCCCTCCTCCACCCTTCCCCCAATCTCACCAGAAGGGTGCCAAATGGAGGGCTGATGACGTGGGGTGCTGGACAGGGTGGAATGAACACTTCACATTTGGCTTTGCTACAACTTTATTCACTGCGCTGCATGGGGAGCCCTCCCTAAGGCCCTCCTGGCCCTTCCCTACCCACCCCGCAGACGTAGATTCATGAACAGGGTGCACCCGGGCGTGAGGCCGTACTCCCACAGCGGGTGCTCATCATCCATGGGCTTCCCTTCAAAAGACAGCCAAAACTGGTCCGCTTGCACACGCTCCTTTTGGCACACCTGCTGCTTGAGCTCGGCCACAGTCTGCGTCAGCTGGACCTCATAGGTGCTGCTGCGACCCTTGTCGTTCCTCACCAGGATGTTCAGGGTGGCGCTGCAGTTCTGCACCATCAGCAGGATGGTGCTGCCAGCTTTCAGGCCCTGGCGGACAAGGGGCACCCCTTCCTGCAGCACCTTCCCGCTGTCATGGTGGGCCAGGCGCTGCTGGAAAGCAGGCACATTGATCTTCTGGGCAATGAACCGCTTCAGCTCGGATACCATCATGGAGTCCTCCAGAGGCACCAGGATCTCCTCGCCCACTAGCATCTTCACCTTCAGGTGCCCGCCCTGTGGGCATCACACAGATTCAGAAATCCTGGGACTACTGCACGTATAGCACTGACAGTTGGGTGAGTGTCAGACCCCAGGGATGCAGCTCCCTCCTCTCCACCCTTCCCATCCACCGGGAGGGAGACCCCAGGCACTGGAGAGTGCAAGGGAGCAGAAGAGCCACTACCCACAACCTTCATGTCATCTCTCCAATAAAATAACCCCCTGCCCTGTGCTGATCCCAAGGGATCTCAGAGTTGGCCACTGGGCAGAAGCCACCTTTCAGGACCCAGACCCTGATTTCAGAAAGAGCCCTGTCCCTCCCCTCAAACTTAGGGAACTGGATGCTTTGAGTAGCTCTACCTGCCTGTGCATATGTAGGCATTCTTCTCCTGGGAGATGCCACCAGGCAGGGGAGTACAGAGCTCACGTGCCCCACCTGTCAAACCCGCCTCACCACTCACCATGGCCGTGGGTTCTGGTGCCAGGTTCTCTGCAGACACTGGTTGGCTGTAGCTGCCTCTCTGCTCTCAGCGCTCTCCAGCCCTGGCAGCTCAGCCCTTTAAAAGCCTGAGCAAACCACGTCAGAGTTACACAGGCTAATTCAGCTTCAGTTTCGGTTTCCTTTTCCCAGGACAGCCCCAGAGTGAGAAACGGAAACAACACAGAATGCCGATGACACAAGGAACTAAGGTGGGCTGGGGAGGGGCTTTCCACCTGACCAGCTGGGTCTGGGACTGTGATAGCATCCCCACCTCCAGGATTGAGTGTTCAGAAATCCCTGCATGTTCCACACCTCGGGTCCTTTCCAAGATGCACACATATCGTAATAACATGAGCTAAGAATCAGAAATTTTCACTTTCCATTTACCAATTTGCAAAATTACTAAACCTTGAAAAATATTGCCAGGGTTAATTCCAAAATAACAAAATATTGACAATCTACTCAGAGATAATCACTGTGTGTTTATGACAATATGTGTTCAGATTGTTTTAATGAAAAAGAATGTATCTTTTCTATAAAAATGAACTCATGGACACTCTTGAGAAAGTGAAAAAACTACACAAAATGGGGAAAAATATTTGCAATCCATGTGTCAGATAAGAGTCTAGTATCTGCGTCGTCTGGAACTTTTACAACTCAACAACTAAAAGATAAGCAACTCAATTAAAAGTTGGGCAAATGACTTAAATAGACATTTTAAAATAGAAAATACATAAATGGCCAAGAGCCACATGAAAATATATTCAACATCATTGGAAATGATGGGAACCAGGGAAATGCAAATCAAAACCAGATGTACTATGTCACACCCACTAGCATGAATATAATAATAATTAAAAAGAGAATAATAAGTGTTGGTGAAGATGTCAAAAAAATGGAATCTTCATACATTGCTGATGGGATTGTGAAATTATGTAGCCACTGCAGAAAACAATCTAGTCATTCCTCAAAAGGTTAAATAGAATTTTCATATGACCCAGCAATTCCACTCCTAGGGTATGCCCAGAGAACTGACAACAGGTGTTCAAACAGATGCTTGCACCCAAATGTTAACAGCAGCTCTAGTCATAGAATGGTTGAAATGGGGGGAGGAACCAAACCCATCAGCAGGTGGAGGCACGAAGTGTGGTGCCTCCTTATAGTAGAATGCTCCTCAGCCATAACCAAGGATGGAGCACTGACACAGGCTGCAGTGTGAATGGTGCTCAGTGAAAAATAACAGACACAGGCCACAAAGCGTGTGATTCAACTGATATGAAACATCCACAATAGGCAAGTCCATAGAGACTGAAATACATTAGTAATTGCCAAGAGCTGCGGGGAGGAGGCATACGGAGAGACCACTTCACGGAGATAAGGCCTCCTTTGGGAATGATCAAAATGTTTCAGAACTAGATAGAGGTGATGGTTGTACTAAATATACTAAATGCCACTGAATTATATACTATAAAATGGTTAAGTTTATGTTACATGAGCTTCACCTCAATAAAAAAGAAAATTGAAAAAAACAATCCTCCTGCTACTCTCAACATTTTGTAACCTGCTTCATTCACAGTTCAGTTCAGTCACTCAGTCGTGTTGGACTCTTTGAGACCCCATGACTCAAAGACTGCACCACGCCAGGCCTCCCTGTCCATCACCAACTCCTGGAACATCTGTAAGTTCTTGGTTCCTGTACTGTTGATGCCTGACTTGGAGAATTTTGACCATTCCTTTGCTAGTGTGTGAGAAAATGAGTGCTAATGTGTGGTAGTTTGAACCTTCTTTGGCATTACCTTTCTTTGGGATTGGAATGAAAACTAACCTTTTCCAGTTCTGTGGCCAATACTGAGTTTTCCAAATTTGCTGATGTATTGAGTGCAGCACTTTCATAGCATCATGTCTTAGGATTTGAAATAGCTCAACTGGAATTCCATCACCTCCACTATTTTGTTCGTAGAGATGCTTCCTAAGGCCCACTTGACTTTGCATTCCAGGATCTCTGGCTCTAAGTGAGTGATCACACCATCATCATGGTTATCTGGGTCATGAAGATCTTTTTTGTATAGTTCTTCTCTGTGTTCTTGCCACCTCTTTTGCTGCTTCTGTTAGAGCGATACCATTTCTGCCCTTTATTGAGCCCATCTTTGTATGACATGTTTCCTTGATATCTCTAATTTTCTTGAAGAGATCTCTAGTCTTTCTTATTCTATTGTTTTCCTCTATTTCTTTGCATTGATCACTGAGGAAGGCTTCTGAGGAAGGCTTCCTTATCTCTCCTTGATATTCTTTGGAACTCTGCATTCAGATGGGTATATCTTTCCTTTTCTCCTGGGCTTTTAGCTTCTCTTCTTTTCTCAGCTATTTGTAAGGCCTCATACTTTTATGCAAGTTATTTTAATGGCTGCATATGTGCATTTGTTGCCCATAGCAACAAAGTCCATTATAGAAAAAAGTGTAATTTAGTTAACCAGTCTCATATTTTTGAATAAATATTGGTCGTTCCCACATTTTTACTATTACAAATAGCACATCTCAGGCATATGTTAGCTAAAAATAAAAATAAATACTTAGGGAATTCCCTGGCAGTCCAGTGGTTAGGACTTCATACATTCACTTCAGGAGCACAGGTTCCATCCCTGGTTGGGAAACTAAGATCCCATAAGCTGCAGCCAAAATAAATAAATAAAATAAAAATAAATACCTAAAAATAATTAAATATTTTAAAAATAAATTTTAAACTAAATAAATTTTAAATAAATGAAAGGAATGGGGAAAACCAAATTGTTTTCATATGAATTAATCATTCCATTAATTCCCCCAAAATAATCTTATAGGGCACGAAAGTTGTTAACATGCATAAAACAGTTTAAATATTGTTTATATTATTCTAAATTTCTAACTTGACTCATTCCTTGCATAAATAATATTAGTATTATAAAAAGAAAGCCACAAACAAAACAAAGATTACAGAATGTGAAAATCCCTGTCTTCTTCAAAAAACCATTATTTTGATTCTGTTTTTTGTGTTTTGTTGTTGTTGTTTCGGGCATGGCATGCAGCCAGCAGGATCTTAGTTCCCTGATTAGGGTTCGAACCGATGCCCCTTGCATTGGGAGCACTAAGTCTTAACCACTGGACCACCAGGAAAGTCCCCAGATGACCATTATTAAATATGGCACAAAGATAAAGGAATGAAACAACAATTCAAAAAAACTTTAAGTAATAAAAAATTTTTTAAAGATAACAAAAATATGGTATATACAGTAATAGAACCTTTATTTTCTTTTAGTCACTTCACTGAATGTCACCTACTTTGGACAAGAGGAACTAGATGCAAAGGCTTTAGGCAGGCAAAATGATGGCATGTCTCTGTGTCTTGGAGGCTTTTAAGCCACCACAAACTGCGTGGCTTAAAACAACAGAAATGTATTCCCTCACAGTTCTAAAGAGCAGAGGTCTGAAATCCAGGGGAACTAAAGGACCAGGATTGTCAGCCTGATTAAAAATAATCTGATTTTACACAGCTTACAGAAGACATAAATCATATGAAATATAAAGGTACAGGAAACTGAAAGTAAAAGGATGAAAGGAAACCTACTGTGAATGTTAACTAAAAGGAAGCAGATGTGACCATATTAACAATTTTTCTAACAGATTAACAAAGAACCTTATAGTCAAAGCATTATTAGATACAGAAGGTTGCATAACTATAAAAGGTTGAGCTCATTGGTAAAATGAAATTATTTTTAATTTGTATGCACCTAACATGATCACAAAATACATATGTTCTAGACAAAAAGCTGAATATCCTATTTATGAAGTTACAATGACCACTTATAAAGGGGTCTTTGGTTAATATTTGGTTTCATTTACAAACTAACTTAAACTTCCTAAAACCTTTAAAACAGTATCTATATCATTTAATACACTTGCTTTTATTTTTAAGCCCTTCAACCATCTAACAGCAGTAGCAACAACAAAAAACTCTCCCAAGAACATCCATGACCTCACTTATATTTATGCGCCTTGTCCACTGAGGCTGCTGTGGATACAGCCGAGTGGCTATGCTTCTATCCTGACCCCGTAATCTGTGGTGGAGCCAAGAGCCAGAGTGATCTACACACAACCTTCTCTCCCATGGCTTCCCATAATCTTGGGAGAGAAGAGAGGAGCTTAGGCTTGTTCTTCTGACCACTCTGCTGACCCTCTAATCTCCTCTCCTGTCCACCTGCCCCCACTGAGCACTTGGCTCCAAGACTGGCTGCCTTGCCATGGCAAAGAACTACAAAATTCCAGGCCGAAGCTGGTGGCGGCTTGCAGCCAGTGGTGGAAAAGCAATAGGTCAGAAGTGGGTGTTTGTATACATCAGGGAGATAGCGCCACTGTAGGACCTGCCAGCGCAGCACTGGGAGTGAACTCTGAGGGTTAAGGATGATGGCAGAATGCTGGTCTGAGAACTGAGAACAGTCAGATTCAGTGGAGGCAGTCAGGCTCCACCACTGGGCAGAGAGTGCTCCAGCTGTGTGGCTAGAAAGGTTAGGGTGAAGACTTGTTCCCCAAGTTCCAGAGGACTGAAAGGCACAAGGAGAAGCGGGAGGCAGAACCTGAGACAAGAGGCTAAGAGTGTGGAGGGAGGAGGCAGGACCCCAGGTCACCTTGGAAAAGCAGCAGGGATCTTGTACTGCAGACTCTGACCTGAGCCCTGTGGGCGGGGCTTCCTGGTGGGCGTGTCCTCCAGGGTGGATGGGAATCTGAGGGCTACAGTCAACACCCAGCACCTAGGATTGGAAGCTTAGTTGCCAACTCTATACCAGGATGCCCCATGGAGGCCAGGAAGTCCAGAAGATCAACCGTGTGAATTTTGAAGTCAACAAGGACTGTGACAGGAGCCGCCGGAGAAAGTGACAGAGAATCAGGAGTGAACCTTCAGAAGGTATGGGGAGGCCCCCCCAGGGTTGCAGTGGACTTCACAAGGTGAGATCTGTTAATAAGATGAGGTTCAAAGCTGGGACTTTTTTTGGTGAAGAAGAAAGTAGTCTGGATGTGACCAGCAGAAGGAGAGCGAAGCGTACCTCTCCAGTGAATGGTGGTCCAAGGAGACTGGAGACAGAAGCACCCATGGAAGCCCACAGGGAGGTGGCATCACAGGCAGAGGCAGACAGGGTGGGAAGCTCTGTCACCACACAGAATTGAGGGGACGTGGCTTCCCCAGTGTGGAGAGGTGTCAACATTCAATAATGGAGAAAGATACTGACAATGCCCAGACCCCGGGGGAGGTGCTGTCATGCATCAGGTGTTGGGGGGATGCTCCAACTGCCCAGCATCAAGGGCCGAGGGAAGGTGTCTTGGTCCACTGGCCTGTAAAAATGAAAGATGCCTCTCAGGGTTAGGATTAGGGTCCTGGTCATCTGCTTCCTTCTTCTCTATACTGAATCCTGGGGTCCTCCAGCCCTAGCCTCTGCCACTCTATCATCCCAGCACCCAACTCCCATGCTCCAAGAGAGACCCTGCAATGACTCTAGCCTGGTCACATGGCAACTCTGGTCCTGGCTGCTTGAGTCCACAGGCTTTTGCCCCTTGGCAGGAGAGGAGGGAACAGGAGGATGGAGTTGCCGGTCATGCTCTACGGTATCTCTGATATCCTGGGACCCATGTGCCTGTGGAATGCTGAGGGGCAGGGTGCAAGTGCAGGTGCCATGCCCCCGTCAGAGGTTGGGAGGGGCCCATGCACAGACAGCATCTGGCAGGCCCCCGAGGGACACTGTCTGAATGTTGTGGAATGCTGTCATGGGAGCCAGATGTGAGAAAGACCACCCCCTCCCAAGGCTGCAGGCCAGTGTCTGGACTGGAAAATACACTTATCTTCCCACACAGACTCCCCCACTACCTTTCTTGCCTGGTGGCCAACAGTGGTCCCTAGAGATGCCCCTGGGACCATCAGCCTACTGGGACTTGGCCAACTCAAGCCTGGATCTAGGAGGACAGATAGTTGGCCTTGGATAGCTGCAAAAGTCACCTTGTCAGACGGACAGCCAGTGCTGGAAGCTTCTGCGACTGTGAATGCCAGAGAAAGGAAGGAACATTGTTGTTGGGGGTGGGGGCTGGGGAAAGGGATGGGTCCAGGGCTTGGGCCATCTTAGCTGTTCCAGTTACTATTGTTCGTAATGAATGACCCCAAAGGGTCACAGTAACACCAGTCATATGAATCAAAAGTGGAACAGAGCACACAGGGGCAGCTGGGAAAGTGTGAGTGGGGGCTCTGAAGCGGCAGGTTGGGATCACCTGTCTGGCAGCTGAGATTTCTAGGCTCCTAGCTCAACACTTATACGAGGCTTCTCCATGGGGCCTTTCCCTGAGGCCAGTTCGGGCTTCCTCACAGAGGGGCCAGTGGTTTCCAGGAGTGAGTTTCCCAGGACAGCAAGGTGAATGTTTTTAAAGTCAAGCCTCAGAATTCATAGCTCACCACTGCCCCTGTCTCTGCTGGTTAATATCATCACAAAATCTCACCAAGGACACACAGGTAGAGTATTTGGGGTGGATGCCTTGTAGCCATCTTTGGAAAATGCAGTGTTCCACGTCAGTATTCCTCAGCACAGTTTCCCCACTGCAGCCTAGGACTTTCCCTCCCTACTTGGAGCAAGGGAGCCCCTACGGTCCCCAGGAGTCCCCGGTCCTACCAGAGATCAAATCCAGATGTAAAACTCAGGGAGGGGACAGCCAGAGGCACGAGGGCCCAGAGAGAGAGTGGGGGTGCAGCCCAGTGGGAAGGACATAGGTATGTAGATGACACCCCTGGGAACTCACTCTGCTCTGGGTGACAGAAGGCTCCTTGTTGGGGCTGGAAAGGCCAAGAAACAGGCTTCTGAAGACCCCAGGTAGGGAGGGGGCGTCTCAGAGTGTAGAGGGTACAGTGGGGCATGTGGCAGAGGTGAATCCAGGTGACTCCATCCCGCTTGCACGTGCTGGGTGCTTTCAAAATCAGATCTCATTTATCTTCTCAGTCAAAGTGTGAAAGTGTTAGTTGCTCAGTCATGTTCGACTCTTTGTGACCCCATGGACTATAGCCCAGGGCTAAATGAAAAGGTAGCCCATTTTACAGGTGAGGAAACAGGTACAGGAGGGTCCTTCCTTCAGTTGCTCAGTTGTGTCCGACTCTTTGCGACCCTTTTGGCTGTAGCCCCCCAGGCTGTCCATAAGATTTCCCAGGCAAGAATACTGGAGTGGGTCGCCATTTCCTCCTCTGGGGAGGGGGCGGGGTGTCTTCTCCCACCCAGTGATCAAACCTGCATCACAGGCGTCTGCACTGGGCCCCAGACTGGACCCCTGGGAAAGGGTATTGAGGTGGGGGCCAGCCAGCATCGCCACCCACTAGGTAGAATGTAGTGTGGGAGATGGCCCTTCTGAGCTGCCAGTTGGGCCACGCTGCTGCTCAGAAAAGCCACGCATGACTCTCCTAGACCCATCTGGGGACCTGAAGCCACTAGAGCCCCACTCCCACCTGTCCCTGCCCCTCCTCCCTTGGTCCTGTGGTTCCTTTCCATTCTGGGAATGCCACTTCCTCCTCTGGACTTGCAGCTAGCTGCTGCTAAGTCGATTCAGTCATGTCCGACTCTGTTCAACTCCATAAATGGCAGCCTACTAGGTTCCCCTGTCCCTGGGATTCTCCAGGCAAGAACACTGGAGTGAGTTGCCATTGCCTTCTCCAGCAGAGCTCACTGAAAAAATATCATCCAGACCACTCAGTGGAAAGAAGGCTTTAAGCTCCCCCCAAAACCTACACATTTCTTTCTGTCTCTGGAAACCATGTCATTATTTATTTTGCTCATTTGCCTTTTCCTCCCGCATCAGTTTAGAGTCCAGGAGATGCTTCCCCAGCCCCAAGGGCAGTCGGGCCCACAGTGGGCCTCCAGAGAGGTTTGTGGGATGCAGACAAGACTGCCCAGGCCACCATGGGCTGGCATCCCAGAACTCAAAAGATGATTGTGCCCCACAAGGGAATTCAAAGTGAAAACAACATCAAAGACGAAAATAAGCTTAGCCCTCTTTCCTCCACGTGCTTCTTTGAAATAACAAACAGAAATGTAACAATTATCCTTCATTTTTTGTGAGTTCTACTTTCTTGGCTGCTGCTTGGCTCATCACTGTTGGGTAATCCAGAAGATAGTGACATCACCAGTGACCATACATCATTACATCTGGCTTGTTTCATCATCTCCCTTAAACCTGAGACATCACCTATGATTGCCTGGAGACATCACCAGCCTGACCAGTTACATCCTTACATTCCATACCATGACATCATCCTGCCTGTGATGACGTCACTATCTGCTCTGCGGCATCTCTTTCATTGGCCCTGTGATGCCACTCTGCCTTCCTCACGACCTTGGCCAGCCAGCCTCTCTCCTGTCCAGCGGCTGGTGTTCCATGTCCACTGTGTCCCCGGCATCGTGCAGGTGCTGCTGGCGGCGAGGGTCAGATTCGCAGGCCGCGCGGAGGTCCAAGGCCCCGGCGGATCCGCGGAAGGCGGAGGCTCGCCGATTCTTCGTGAGCGCATAAGTGCCCCTCGCGAATTTTCCTTTCAGACTTCCCGCGGTTCCCGCTCGGCCTGAAGGTGAGCCTCGCGCCTCCGCCCTCCCGGAGAGGTCCCCTCCCGGCGCATCGCTCGGAACGGGGTACCGGGGCGCGGCGATTTTCCCGCCTAGCCGGCGTAGTCCGAGGCAGACGCGGGCGGGGTGCCCCGGCTCGCCTTTGTCGCCAGCGGGGTCTGTGGGCCGGGAGCTGACTCGTGACTGACAGCCGGCGGGGGCAGCGGCCGGGGGCGGGCTGCCCGGCGCCGGCAGCTCATTGGCTGGCGCGAGTGTGGGAAAGAAAGCGGAGAGGGATTCCCACGCCCCGCAGCCGCGCTGCCTTAAATAGCCGGGCTGCTGCAGACACGCGCTTGGTGGCTGAGCCTGGGACCCGCGGGAGAAGGGCCTGGGAAACCGCGCGCCCAGCCTACCCTCGGCTGGGGGCGGCGAGGGGGCGCACCATGCCTGCGGACACCCTGGGGAAGCCGAGGGCCTCGCTGCAGGCGGGAGCGCCGGCCGGCGCCAGCCGGACCCCAGACCAGCCCCGGAGCGTGGCCGAGCACCGGAAGGTGGGAACCTGGCCGGGCGTGGGTTGGCAGGAGCGGGGGGGGGGGGCCGCGAAAGGGAGAGGGGAGCTGAAGCCTGCAGAACTCAGTGGCTGCCGGCTCCGCAGTCCTCCAAGCCCGTCATGGAGAAGCGGCGCCGAGCGCGCATCAACGAGAGTCTGGCTCAGCTACAGAGCCTCCTCCTGGACGCCCTCAGGAAAGAGGTGAGTTGGGGGTGGGGGCGAGATCGGGGAGCTTGGAATCCCGGCCTTCCTGGGCGGCCCGCCGCCCTCACCGGCCCCGCCCGCAGAGCTCCCGCCGCTCGAAGCTGGAGAAGGCGGACATCCTGGAGCTGACAGTGAGGCACCTGCAGAGCCTGCGGCGCGTGCAGGTGACAGGTGAGGCGAGGGCGGCGGCGAGGGCTCAGGGGCCGGGGCCGCGGGCGCGGGCGCCAACCGCCTGTCCCTGCCACCCCCGCAGCTGCCCTCCGCTCGGACCCCGCCATCCTGGGCAAGTATCGCGCCGGCTTCCATGAGTGTCTGGCCGAAGTGAATCGCTTCCTGGCTGGCTGCGAGGGCGTCCCTGCGGACGTGCGGTCTCGTCTGCTCGGCCATCTGGCAGCCTGCCTGGCCCGGCTGGGGCCCGCGCGCCGCCCTCTTCCACTGGCCCCAGCCACCGAAGCCCTGGAGCCCGAGATCTACGCGGGCCGCCCGCCGCCGCCAGCGTTTGACCGCCCTTGCCCCTTGCCGCGCCCCGGGGCGGCCTTGGCACCCATCTTCCTGCCGGGGTTGGTCCTCGCCGCCCCCGGGGCCGGGGCCCAGGGCCAGGGCGCGCCCTGGAGGCCGTGGCTGCGGTGAGGCCGCGGCCCTGGAACCGACTGAGACTGTGCCAGAAAATGGTTATTTCCAGAGACCCGGTGGGGAATTTTGTTTTGTCTTCTTTGTGAAGGGTCCAGTTTGGCCGAGGCCCAGTGGCGGGGTCGGTTGATGTCTTCTCATGAACGGGCGGGGTGAGCCGGGCCGGGCCGTGGGGATTTATTCAGCTTCCACCTGGGCCGGCCGGTGCGCCGCGAGGGGGTTCGCCCGGCCTTGAGTTTGGCTGTGTCCCTCTGCGCTGAAGCGGACTGCCTCGAGGGAGGAGGGTGTGTGTGAGATGTCCTGGGGGGCTCAGGCAGGACTGGAACAGTTATCACTTTCCCAGAGCGTCTCAGTGCTGAGAAGAGGTCGTGTGTCATCCTGGGGCACAGTTCTCTCCCCGAAACCTTTCCTGAGGCCCCTAGAAGGCAGAGATGTGTGCACACTGTTGTCTCTGGGGCTGAGCTGGGCTGAAGCTTGGGTTCTGACCTGGTACACCGCCTGCCTTCTCCCGGGGGAGCACAGAAATACCCTTGCGCACCGGTGGGTCAAGCCTGCCCCAAGCCAGTGTCTGCCCAGCAGATGGGGGCCAGCAGGAGAGGGCATCTGAGTCCTAGAGGCAGGGCCCCTGACCGGCCTGACAAAGCGCCCTTTGTATTGGAGCTCACCTCCCGCCAGAGGTGAGCTGACCAGTCCTCCCCTGAGAGGGGAGTCCCCCGACAGTAGGAAGGAATTGGGGGTTCATTGGCAGGCCTGTGCTCCTGTCTTGAATACTGGCTGTGTGCTGACCCCACAATACAGTGATCCTAGTTGGCGTGGGGCATTGGCAGGGAAGCCACTGTCCTGTGATCCCAGGTCTCCTCAGGCTGCTGCTGGGGGCTGTGCTCCAGGGGCAGTGAGGAGGTGGTTGAGTCATGTGGCTGACACTGCAGTGTCTTATCCTGAGCCCTCTGAGGCTAAGACAAGATGGGTTTCCCATCCACAGCCAATTTCATCAGATGGTTGCCAGCCACCTGCCTGGCCAGGGAGCATCAGGGAAGAGGAGGGTGAGTCACTCCTAGAGGCTTATCTCCTCCTCCAATGGCCCCAACAGTTCCTGAGCAAGGTTCATCTGCTCTCCAGGACTCAGCCGTGCACACCAAGCAGGGCCCTCCAAGTCCCACCAAGCCAGTCCCCTCCTGCTCTCTGACTGCCTGGCCCATCTCCCTCGGTGTCCGGGGTCTGGGCCAGTGGTTTGAGGCAGTGGCAGCCATGTGGGCCAGGAGCTGCACTGGGTCACCAGCAGGACTATGGGGGAGTTACTGCTGACCAGCCTCGGAGGCCCTCCCAGCAGAAGAGTTGCAGAGGGTCCATTTCAAGAGCCAGAAGTTCAGCTTGTTTGGAGAAGGGGAGCTGTTTGGGGTGGAGGCTCAGTGCAGGAGGGGAAGGCAAGGGATGTTGAGATATGAAGCCAGGTGGTTGGGTGGGTAGAGGGGTGGACAAGGCCTCCTTAGAGCTGGGTTCCATGTGGCCTGAAGGAATAAAAGGGACCTCCCCACCTGGTGGCCAGAGGGAGGAGGGTTGCCCAGGAAGGTCACCTGGAGCTTGGGTCATCACTCCTCAGGGAGAGGGCAATCACAGTGTCAAACCAGATCCCCCTATTCCTGGGCTGTGCTTCCCTTTACTTCCTTACTTCCTGTTCCTGGTCATCTGTCCTCAAGACGCTGTCGCCAAAGAGGTGTTTGTGCTGAGGCCCCTGTCAGCCCTCCAGGGACCTCTCCGGCTCTGAGGGAACCACACTGTTGCTCAGACAGGCAAGTTCCTCTTGTCTCTGTCCCTTCCCTGCCCCCTTTGGCCCTTCCCTACTCAGCCCCCTCCCTGCCCCCCGAGGTTCTCTCCCCACTTTCCCACCTGAGGTGGCCACCCCAGGCTCCGAGGGCTCTGGAGGCCAGGGCCCTGTCTGTGTCACTCACTCCTATCCCCAGCACCTGCTTGGAACAGAAAGACGCTCAGGCCATACAGACCTCATTAATTAGCTTGGGTGAAAGGAGTGTCACCCTTGATTAGATTAGGGAAGTCTGAGGAACCACAGCTGAGGCTGGGCCCCCTCCCCATGCTGCCCCTGGGCAGCTGAGGGCAGTATCCTGGCGTCTGCTAGGGGTGGAGCCATGGCTCTTTCCACACTCAGCCTGGACCTCTGCCTGGTCTGTGGAGAGCTGGGGTGGACTCTTCTTCCTCCCACCCTCCCCGTTCTTCCACCCATTGCCTGTCCCTCCCCTGCCTCAGAGGGGCTCTGGGGAATTCCTCTGCACCGCCTGCCCCCCTCCCCAAGTATTTATGTTTTGGCTTTTGTCTTGCAGACTTTCTTGAATAATAGAGGAAGCACCTACTCTGGACAGGCGTGTGGAGTGGGTGGGGAACTTCCTCCTTCTTGGGGGAGAGTGTGGCCCCTTTTCCCCTCCACTGGCAGGTGGAGCTGCGTTCCACTGTGGCCTCCGTCCAGCCCAGTTCCTGGCGGGGACCAAGGGTCAATGAATGTTTGCTGAATTCCTGTGTGCAGTCAGGTGCTCTGCCTGCCTCTGTGGGTGTCTCGGCCCTGTGGAACCCTGTGACTCTGGGTCCCTCTTTCTTGCCAGTGAGGTCAGGGCTTGGGAACCAACGACAGCAAATCATAGGTGTTTGAAATCTGGAGAAAGAGTTGGTCCTAACGGTGACAGCAGTTGGCCTCGCCAGGCCCATAAAACTCCAGACACTTGGGAATTTGAAGTGGGGTAGGACCTGGGGCTCCTGGGAGCCTTGACTTTTGAAAGGTGAGCCCTTAGCTTCCCGACCAGAGCTCCTGTGATTGCCTGATTATTTCCAGGCCCCAACAGCCTCCTCTAGGCTCCAGGACCTGCTCCCCTTTCCCCCAAGAAAGAAGCTGAGCCCAGAGGTATTCTGGAGCTGTGCCTGGCCGCTCTCTGCCCCTTGAAGCTCTAGGGGCCATACCTATCCTGGGAGGCACCACTGGGCAAGGAAACAGGCCCTGGGGTTGACAGCCTCCCAGGAGGCAACTCCCCCCACTCAAGAGCCCCGACCTGGTACTCTACCTCTGAGTGTACTGAGGTTGACCTGCATCAGCAGTAAGGTCCTGTAGAAGATGAGGTCGCAGGGGCCTGTCTCTCTCTGTCTCTAACATCCTCCACTTGGAGGAGGCCAGCTGTCCTTTGCTATGTAGAGGCCAACAGAGTGTGGGGTTTATAAGCTGGTTTCCAGCCTTCATATGGGACCCCAGCTGCTGCCGACATCTCAGCAGCAATCCGAAGAGACTGAGAGCCAGGACCACCCAGCTGAGCGGTTCCAGGACTCCTATCCCTCAGAAATTGTGTGAGATAATGTGTTTGTTGTTTTAAACTGGTAAATTGTAGGTTAATTTGTTGTACAGCTATAATTAACAATATGTTTTATGTAAAATTAAAGTAATTGTAAGTAACAGTAGCAATATACAACTAATGTGCCCACGGTCACCCAGGGCCGCCAGCATCACGTGCCCACTTGATAATGGGGTTGTGGAAGAGGTTGGGTGGAGTGAGGCCCAGAAACAGCCCTTGCAGTGGTGGTGATGAGCAGAGCAGACTGGACTCATGTCCATTGGGAAGCAGTTCCCCTGTGAGTGCCATCTGGGTGTGCAGGGACAGGCCAGCCCTTTGTCCCCTTCCATTCCCATCCTGAGCTGACCAGCCACAGCCCAGGCCCCTTCCCTGTGGCTTATGGGCAGGGCTGAGGGCCATTTCTGTTTCAGTAACTGAGGGGGCACACTGTATCAGAACATGGTGTTGGGGATTCTGGGGCCCCAGATTTCAAACAAAAACAGGTGTGGGCAATGCTCCATGCTGGGAACCAGAGAGCTGACCGCCCTGCCCAGAGAGGCCTGTTTCCATCTGCCCTGCCATTCCCAGCACAAACCCTGCAACCTGCCCCCAGGGCCACACTGACTTGTCCCCAATGGGCACATCAACCCTTTTTGCAGCCTGGTGTCCATGGTGACCAAGAGGCAACTGGCTGCTGTTGCTTCAGAGGTCTCTTCTTGGTGTCTTGCCTGACCCTGACACCCAACTGGTGACTTTGGGTTCACCTCCTGGGTTCCTGCTTCAAACAAAAAGTCTGCATGTCTGTGTGGGGACGTGGGGGCCAATTCCTGCCTTCCCGTCTTTACCTACAAGTGGGCCAGAGGCTGGTGAAGAGGAGGACTTCCCTTCGCTAGGATCCCCCAGCACCCCTTACTCTGTCTAGCACATGGGATAGGGCTCAGCAGCTCCAGATGTGGGGAGGCACCACGGTCCTCTCCTGGCCACCATGTCCATCCCCGGACATATGAGCTGACCATGACCTGGGCCATACATGATATCCAGGGGCTGGGCTCCAGCCAGGGTCCCTCAGCTCCTGACCCTCCCTTCACATGGCCTTTCAAAGCGCAGGCCTCTGGGGCCCTAGGCTTGTACTTTTCCTGCCAGCCCAGGATCAATAAAGTATTAGGGAAGACCTGGCTGAGTTTCTTCCTCTACCTGGATCAGGAGGCTGGTTCTGGACCAAACCCCAGGTGGGAGAGGGCATCATCTGGCTGTGTATACATGGAATTTTCTTCTCTTTGTGTCCCCTGAAGTTTCTTTTGTTGAATTAAGAGGTGAGGGTAACGTCCCAGGACTGAGCTGATCAGTCTGCCCACTTGGAGCCCAAACTCTTTGGTCAGACTTTTCCAGAGCAGAGCCCAGGTCCTATGGACTGAATATTTGTCTGCAAACTGCCCGTTGTCCTGCTAACTTATATGTTGAATACTACTCCCCAAGGTGGTGGCTTTAGGAAGTGGGGCCTCTGGAAGGGAATTCAGTCACGGATGGGATTAGTGCCCTTCTTTTTCCAAAGGGATGAGAAGGGAGAGCTCATGCTCACTCTGCCCTGTGAGAACACGGCCAGAAGGCAGGCTTTCGCCGGGAAGAGGTCCTCATGGAACACACACCCATGCTGGCATTTGCCTCTGGGTTCCTATTGTTGGTTTGTGCTGTCAGGGCAGCCCGGCTGACCAGGACCCCTGGACTTGATGTTACTACATAGACAGGAGGCAGGAAGGGGCTGCTGACTGTCCCTCCCAGGACAGGAATAGGAGTTCTGAGTGTTTGGGTTGGTGCTTCTTGTGCCCAGGTCCTTCCCTGCCACACAGATTTGACTCCTGTGCAAACCTAGCGATCGACGTCTTCCTGGGTTGGGAGGAGTTCCAGCCTGAACCCCAGGGTCCTGGAGAAAGTTGGAGTCACACCAGCCTGGAGCTGGGGAGTATTGTGTGGAGTGAATGAAATAAAGCCTCTAATGTGTCAATGAAATTTCATTTAACTATCAAAAAGGAAAAAAAAAACAGAATTTTATTTCAGCCAAACTGAGGATTATAGACTGAGAAGCAGATTCTCAGAGAGTTCTGAGGACTGTTTCACCTTTGTTGTCGTTCAGTTGCTCAGTCGTGTCTGAGTCTTGGCGACCCCATGGACTATAGCATGCCAGGCTTCCCTGTCCTTTACCATTTCCCAGAGTTTGCTCCAAACTCATGCCCATTGAGTCGATGATGCCACCCAAACATCTCATCCTCTGTTGCCCCTTTTTCCTGCCCTCAGTCTTTCCCAGCATTGGGTTCTTTTCCAATGACATCAAAGATATAGTCTTACACTTTTTTTTTGGCCACACTGCACAGCTCATGGAATATTAATTCCCTGATTAGGATTTGAACCTGGGCCACGGCAGTGAAAAACCCAGCATACTAACCACTAGGCCACCAGGGAACTCCCTTCATAGACATTTTTCAGACAAAGCATCTTATATCAAAATGACATACTGATATTTTACATAATGGGCACCAAGGATACGTTGTCCAGGTAAGCACTCACACAGGAGCAGCAAGTCACCATGACCCCCTACAGAGCTGGAGAAGAACTCTTCTTTAAGAAGTTTCATTGCTGACATCTGAAGAAAACAAATTGATCTTTTCTGTGGAGCAGATGCCTGTTTGAGGAGCTCTGGTTCCTGTGTGACGCCGATGCACACTGCATCGCCCGGGCCCACAGCAGTGAAAGCCCTCGTCCTAACCACTGAACAATCATGAAATTCCCAAAATGGAGATTGAAAATGAAAGACTGGTCCTTGGGAAGTGGAAAAGAAGTGGAGTGGGCCCTACACAAACCCAGCTGACGACTTGGAGACAATTTCCAGGCGCCGGTGCAGGGCCCGAAGCCAGGCAGACTCCCTGAGTCGAGGAGATGGAGCTGATAGTCCTGAGGGACAGATGCAGCTGGAGTTCATAGCACAGGGGTCAGAAAGAAGAGAGGTGCCAGGACAGAACTCCAGAGAGCTGCAGGGGACCCTCAGACCTGATTAGAACACCCTTGTGAGGAAACTCTTCCAGGCCAGGGAAAGGACCCCCAGAAGGTTAGACAGCAACCCCTGAGTTCACAGAGTTCCAGTCTTCACCAGCCAGAACAGAAACCCTGCAACTGCAGGGCGGGTGGCATAGTGACTGACAGGGCCTTGTCCAGCAGTGAGGAACACTCAGCACAGGTGAAGCACTGTCCCAGGCCTGCCCAACGAAGTTTACCAACAAGGTCTGAAAGGCTCAAGCTGTTTCCAAGTAACGCTGCACACAGAACAGCTCAAGATTGTTCATAGCAGAACAAAATTAATATCTAGAACCCAACACATTGAAATTAATAGCTGGCATTGAGTAATAAAAAATTACTGGGCACATAGGGAATCAGGAAAATCTGACCCATGATAAGGAGAAAGTTCAATCAAGTTAAAGCACCCTAGAAATGTCACAGATGATAAACAAGGACACTGAAACAGTAGTTAGAGCTGCAGTTCACATGTTTGAGAAGCTAGAGGAAAGACTGAATGTGTTGGAGACATTGAAGGTATAAAAAACCCCAAATGAACTTTTAGAAAATTATGATGGCGGGGGGCACTTCTTTGGTGGTCCAGTGGCTAAGACTCCACACTCCCAATGCAGGGGTTCTGGGTTTGATCCCTGGTCAAGGAACTGGATCCCAAATGCTGTAACTAAGAGTTCACATGCTGTAGCTGAAGATCCAGCATGCTGCAACTGACTCAGCATAGCCAAATAAATAAAAGAAAATTATGATGTCTGATGTAAGGAACACATTGGGTGGAAGTAATGCAAATTAGAGATTAAACACAGAATAGGAAACTCTTAGTAAACTGCAAATATAACAATAAAAGCTATTGAAAATAAAACAGAGTTTTAAACTAGGAGTGGAGAAAAGAGCATTAGTGAGCTGTGGTCAACATCAAGGGCCTGACATACGTGTCATTGGCTTCTGGGGTAGGGGGAGGTGAGAAACATTTGAAGAAATAATGACAGGAAGCTTTACAATCTTGACATAAATGATAAGCTCACAGATCCAAGCACAAGAAGTTTGAAGATAACTACATTTTTTTTTTTTTTACTAGGCAAAGAATTTTATTTATCTTTGTCTCAAACTTTATTCTTAGGCTTCTTCAGCTTCATTAGCTGCAAAGAATGAATTGTATATAAGCAAAAACTGAAAAGAGCTGCAGTGTCCAGGGGCTTAGGCTTAAAAATATTAGAGATCTAGATTTTACCAGATCCATAAACAAAATTTTAAAAAGCAGTCATAATATAAAATAGCAGCTCCCAGTAACTTCTTCAAGATTTATCTTCTTCAGAAGTTAACTCAATTCAGTTTGCTTCATTCTTGGAAGCCTCATCAAAATTCTCCACAAGATCTGGAACTTCATCATCATCCTCCTCTCCAGTGGCAAGTGGTGCTTTTCCATCCACAGATTGTTTGGGCAGAGCTTCAGCCAGTCTCCTTAAACTGGTGAGACTGTCGGCACCAAGCTGGTTTAAGATGCTGGGGAGCATTTCTGTCAGTTGCTTTGTCTCAGCGTGGCCCGTAATGGTGAAAGTGTTTGCTGCCAGAGATGCCTGAACTTTAGGGTTTGATAACTACATTTTAAAACATCATAATCAAATAGCTGAAACCTAGCAATAAAACTGACTTCTGCTCTCACCAGTTCTATTCAAAGATGTAAGCATAGTGAAGATGAAGATTCACCAAACAAGCTCTATACATTGGTTGTCTATGTACATGCCACCACTTTAAAAAATCTACAGACAGTTGATGTGGATAAGCACTAACTGCTGATTGTCCAGTAAAGTTAGAGAACTGCCAAAACAAAAATGAAACAGACAAAAAATTCCAAAAGGTGTGGGAAGTTCTAGCCAGGCCAACTAGGCAAGAAAATGAAATAAAATGCATCTATATTGAAGAACAGAAGTAGAACTCTTTATTTTCAAATGATATGATCTTATATGTAGAAAATTCCATGGAATGCACTAAGAAAAACCATTAAAATTAATAAATGAGTTAAGCAAGTTTCCTGGGTACAAGATCAATATTTTAAAATCAATTATATTTCCATGCATTGTTAACAAACAATCTGAAAATGAAATAAGAAATCTATTCAATTTATAATAACATCAAAAAGAATAGAAATGTTATGAATAAATTTAATAAAACAAGAACAAAACATATTTTGAAACCTATATACAACATTGTTGACAGAAATTATTTAGAAATTCTAAATTCATTTAGAAAAAATTTTAAAAGACCTAAATTGTTGGGAGCCACGTTAGGCATTACTGACAAAATGGAGGCACTGCCCCAGGCCCCCTCTCCTCATTCCGCAGGGACGGATCCCGGGATGAAGGAGTTAGGCCTTGTAATTCTGACTTGTCTTTTCCTCTCTTCGGCTGAGTTGAATGAAAAGGAATATTAAGGTGCTTATTGTTCTTGAGAGGAGAATGAGAAGGCACAAAGCCTTCTGCAGCATTGCTCAGAAAATAATTCATAAAGTTAATCATTGACATTTGTTCAAGGACTTTTACAAAAGAGTGTTCCAGGATGAGCACATAGGCCGTAGCTTGAGGCCATGGGAAGGATTGATATCTGAAACCTATTTGTGAGGAGAATGTTTATGTCAAAGGAGTTTACTGAATTTAGGGCTTAGAAATAATTAAAATAGTTAGAAGTTAAAGATTTAAGGAATGTTGTAAAGTTAGCATATTTTACTATAGCTTATAGAAGTTAGGAGTTTTTAGAGACACTATAGCTACAGGCCTTTTTAAGAGATAGTGAGCTCAGGATGTAAGGGGCAAACAGGATTTAGGAAGATAAGTAGTAAACTGAGGAATGTAGCATGAGTTACAATGTAATCACAAGTTAACGATAGGACACATTAGAAGAGGTAGATAATAGATGATAAGGCTGATTCCCAGAGAATCCCTGAAGCAGGAACTCTGTTTGAAGAGCAATAATGATTTATGGAGATAATAAATCTGGGAGAGGGGGAACTGAAAATATCAAACCTCTGGCCTAATATTTTTGTAAAAGTATAAAAGAGAATCTTAAACTTGGAAAAAACAGGCAGTCCAAAAGAAAATTGAGAGGCTGTGTCTCACTCACTGACACCGTTCATCTTTTCAGGTTGAATCCCTGGCTGCTGGAGTTGGACTCCGGCAAGTGGCGCCCAGAACAGGGCACACTGAAGAGTAAGTGATCTGAGATTGTAACGCTGGACGGTTAGGACTGTACCTGTGGGTGGCTGGTTAGTTTAGGCAGGGTGAGGAGGGTACAGAAGCAATAAGAATATTCTCTAGAAGAATGGGTTTCTCTGCATCTAAGAATAGACAAATGTTTATTGAAATATTACTTCATATGTTAGCCCATAGAGGCGTTAAAGTAAGCACAGGAAGACTGTCTAAATTTCTATGTTTGTTTTATACTTTGCATGGGCCAGAAAAGGTTCCTGTAGATGCCTTTGCCCTGTGGAATATGATTAGAAATGTCCTGGACCCCCGTCATGAGGCTGTTAGATAGCCTATGGGGGAGGCTACAGTGGTGGATAGTGGATCTCCACCTTCTACGCAGACCATGTTTTCTGCCATTGACGAAGAAAAGGAGGGAGACTGTGCTCTACCTCCCGAGGAAGGAGAGGGCTTACAGGATGCTGCGGCTGGGCGCCCTGGCGAGCCTCCTCCCCCTCTACACAAACCTTTAAAAGTTTATCCACCACTTTCTGATTTGAGGCCGAAAACCGCCACCTCCGCTTGCACCTCCCAGGGCTCAGGAGTTCCCCACTTTGCCCCCCAAAGCCTCCCAGAGCATTGCCTAAGGCTGAGAAAGATAAAGAGTGTTTTTTTTTTTTTTTTAAACAAAGGAGCTTTTAAAGCAGACGCATGCACAATATACAGAGCCTGCTCCTTGGAGAAAACCCCCTCAGAGGGGCCTCACCCAGGCTAAAAAAAAAAGAAGAAGATTAATCGTAATGGAAACGTTTCTACAATAAAAAATGTTTCTCTTGTGGCCAAATGGGGTATTTTTGCCCACAGTGTTCTGCCAAGCAGGGACAAACCGTGCCAAACAACCCCAGGTAGCGCAGGTGTGGGCTCCAGTAGTTGTGGTGTATGGGATTTGTTGCCACGTGGCATATGGAATCTTCCTAGACCAGGGCTCAAGCTTGTGTCCCCTGCATTGGCAGGTGGATTCTTCACCACTGGACCACCAGGTACTATTTGTTTTCTTATTGGTGAGTCTTAAGAGTTCTTTGTTGTTGTTTAGTTGCTAAATCATTTCCAACTCTTTGCTACCCCTCTGTCCATGGGATTTCCCAGGCAAGAATACCGGAGTGGGTATTCTTCTCCAGGAGATCTTCCCAACCCAGGAATCAAACCTGGGACTCCTACCTTACAGGCAGATTCTTTACTGCTGAGCCACCATGGAAGCCCAAGTGTTCTTTATATATTCTTTTTGTAAGTTCACACAAAGACTTAAACACAAATACTCTAGCAGCTTTATATATAATAGCCCCAAATGTCCATCAACATGTGAAAGGATAAACAAATCTTGGCATGTCCAACAATGGAACACTAATTATAAAAAGACCAGGGACTTCTCTGGTGGTGCAGTGGTTAACAATCTGCCTGTCAATGCGGGGGAAATGGGTTCAATCCCTAATCCAGGAAGATTTCACATGCCTCCAGGTAACCAAGCCCACGAGTTGCAACTGCTACAGGGAAGAGCAAATTTAGACTCCATATTGGATCTGTTTCTTTGACCTTCAGTTCAGTTCAGTTCAGTCGCTCAGTCGTGTCCGACTCTGCAGCCCCATGGACTGCAGCCCTCCAAGCTTCCTTGTCCATCACCAACTACTGGAGCTTACTCAAATTCATGTCCATTAAGTTAGTGATGCTATCCAAACATCTCATCCTCTGTCATCCCCTTCTCCTCCCACCTTCAATCTTTCCTAGCATCAAGGTCTTTTCCAATGAGTCAGCCTTTACCATCAGATGGCCAAAGTATTGGAGCTTCAGCTTCAGCATCAGTCCTTCCAATGAATATTCAGGACTGATTTCCTTTAGGATGGACTGGTTGGATCTCCTTGCAGTCCAAGGAACTCTCAAGAGTCTTCTCCAACACCACAGTTCAAAAGCATCAATTCTTTGGTGCTCAGCTTCTTTATGGTCCAACTCTCACATCCATACATGACTACTGGAAAACCATAGCTTTGACTAGATGGATCTTTGTCCGCAAAGTGATGTCTCTGCTTTTCCATATGCTGTCTAGGTTGGTCATAGCTTTTCTTCCAAGGAGCAATCATCTTTTAATTTCATGGCTGCAGTCACCATCTGCAGTGATTTTGGAGGCCAAGAAAATAAAGTCTCTCACTGTTTCCATTGTCTCCCCATCTATTTGCCATCAAGTGATGGAAATGGATATCATGATCTTTGTTTTTTGAATGTTGAGTTTTAAGCCAGTTTTTTTACTTTCTTCTTTCACCTTCTTCTTTCACCTTCTTCAAGAGGTTCTTTGGTTCTTCTTTGCTTTCTGCCATAATGGTGGTGTCATCTGCATATCTGAGATTATTGATATTTCTACCAGCAATTTTGATTCCAGCTTGTGCTTCATCCAGCCTGGCATTTTACATGAAATACTCTGCATTTAAGCTAAATAAGCAGGGTAACAATATAAAATTTTGACGTACAACTTTCCCAATTTGGAACCAGTCTGTTTTTCCATGTCTGGTTCTAACTGTTGCTCTTTTACCTGCGTATAGGTTTCTCAGGAGGCAGGTGAGGTGGTCTGGTATTCCCATCTCTTTAAGAATTTTCCAGTTTGTTGTGATCCACACAGGCAAAGGCTTTACTGTAGTCAATGAAGCAGAAGATATTTCTCTGGAACTCTCTTGCTTTTCCTTTGATCCAGTGGATGTTGGCAACTTGATCTGTGGTTTCTCTGCTTTTTCTAGATCCAGCTTGAACATCTGGGAGTTCTCAGTTCACGTACTGTTGAAGCCTAGCTTGGAGAATTTTGAGCCTTACTTTACTAGCATGTGAAATGAGTGCAATTGTGTGGTAGTTTGAACATTCTTTGTTATTGCCTTTCTTTGGGATTGGAATGAAAACTGACCTCTTCCAGTCCTGTGGCCATTGCTGAGTTTTCCAAATTTGCTGGCATATTGAGCACAGCACTTTAACAGCATCATGTTTTGAATTTGAAATAGCTCAGCTGGAATTCCATCACCTCCACTCGCTTGCTTTCGTAGCAATGCTTCCTAAGGCCCACTTGACTTCCTACTCCAGGATGTCAGGTTCTAGGTGAGTAACACACCATCGAGGTTATTTGTGTCATTAACATCTTTCTTGAATAGTTCTTCTGTGTATTCTTGCCACCTGTTCTTAATATCTTCTGCTTCCTTTAGGTCTGCTGCTGCTGCTGCTAAGTCGCTTCAGTCGTGTCCGACTCTGTGCGACCCCATAGACGGCAGCTAGCGCCCCCGAAATGTTCCCTCACCTGCCACCCCACCAGGGCCCGGTCGACTTCCGGTGGGGCCCGCGCGCCCTCTGGTGGCGCCTTGCGGTACCGCTGGCCGCGTACCAGACAGACCCATTCTTCGTACTCCTTACTGGTATCCCGGGAGACCTCAGGCCACCTGCTTCAGAAGTGCGCACATGCCCAAGTTCTCCAGAGCCCTTCCCACAAGGAGGCCCATGATTGAGGAGGGGGAATGGAAGGGAACACTTCGGGTAATTCCAGCCACAGGAACCAGGCACCTCTGCCTCCCTGCAGAACCTTACTTTCTCCCAGGGCAGTCAAGGCAACTGTTGAAAAACTCCTGCCCCAAACTCTCCAAACCTCCTTATTGTGTGAATCCCATGGAGGGACTCTACTGCTGTGCTTCTGTAGACATGCGTGCACGCGCACACACACACACACACCTGGGCCATGGAGTCCTGACGTGGTGCTGGGATAACTGGTGCCCATCTGGAAACAAAATTGTGATAGAACCTCCACCACCCACCGCCCACTGAAATCAGTTCCCACCGCCCACTGATATGAGATTACGTGGGCTGTATTCCCAGTGAGAGAGGTGAAATGATGGAGCTTTAAAAACGTGAAATCTTCATGATTTGGGGGGCAGGCAAAGAGTTCTGTAAAAAGACAGAAACAGTGATAAGCATAAAGGAAATTGTTGATAACTTGGACCACTTTAAAATTTAAAACTGTTGTTCAGTCACTCAGTCATATCTGACTGTTTGCGATTTCCTTCACCATCTCCTGGAGCTTGCTCAAACTCATGTCCATCCAGTCGGTGATGCCATCCATCTCATTCTCTGCCATCCATCTCATTCTCTGTCATCCCCTTCTCCTGCCTTCAATCTTTCCCATATCAGGGTCTTTTCCAATGAGTCGGCCTTTACCATCAGGTGGCCAAAGTATTGGAGCTTCAGCTTCAGCATCAGTCCTTCCAATGAATATTCAGGACTGATTTCCTTTAGGATGGACTGGTTGGATCTCCTTGCAGTCCAAGGGATTCTCAAGAGTCTTCTCCAACACCACAGTTCAAAAGCATCAATTCTTTGGCGCTCAGCTTCTTTATGGTCCAACTCTCACATCCATACATGACTACTAGAAAACCATGGCTTTGACTAGACGGATCTTTGTCCGCAAAGTGATGTCTCTGCTTTTTCATATGCTGTCTAGGTTGGTCATAGCTTTTCTTCCAAGGAGCAATCATCTTTTAATTTCATGGCTGCAGTCACCATCTGCAGTGATTTTGGAGGCCAAGAAAATAAAGTCTCTCACTGTTTCCATTGTCTCCCCATCTATTTGCCATCAAGTGATGGAAATGGATATCATGATCTTTGTTTTTTGAATGTTCAGTTTTAAAACAGTTTTTTCACTCTCCTCTTTCACCATCAAGAGGCTCTTTAGTTCCTCTGCTTTCTGCCATAAGGGTGGAGTCATCTGCATATCCAAAGTTATTGATATTTCTCCCAGCATTCTTGATTCCATCTTGTGCTTCATCCAGCCTGGCATTTCGCATGATGTACTCTGCATTTAAGTTAAATAAGCAGGGTAACAATATACACCTTTGACATACTACTTTCCCAATTTGAAACCAGTTCGTTGTTCCATGTCTAGTTCTAATTGTCGCTCCTTTACCTGCACACAAGTTTTGTAGGAGACAGGTCAGGTGGTCTGGTATTCCCATCTCTTTAAGAATTTTCCAGTTTGTTGTGATCCATACAGTCAAACGCTTTAATGTAGTCAATGAAACAGTAGATGTTTTTCTGGAATTTTCTTGCTTTTTCTTTGATCCAATGGGTGTTGGCAATTTGATCTCTGATTCCTCTGCCTTTTCTAGATCCAGCCTGAACGTCTGCGAGTTCTCAGTTCACCTACTGTTGAAGCCTAGTTTGGAGAATTTTGAACATTACTTTGCTAGCATGTGAAATGAGTGCAATTTGTGTGGTAGTTTGAACATTCTTTGTTATTGCTTTTCTTTGGGATTGGAATGAAAACTGACCTTTTCCAGTCTTGTGGCCACTGTTGAGTTTTCCAAATTTGCTGATCAACAGGAAAAGACAGAAGCACTGAAGAGACACACATCCTCATTAAAGATGAAGCCAAAGGCCAATAACTTTATTATTAAGGAAAGTGCTTCACCAGATGACGTGGGCGCAGACATGTTGGAGCAAAGGCACAGCCATCCCATGAAACTGTTGGGCAGTGTCCTCTAGAGCTGGACAAACACCTCTGACCCCATGACTTCAAGACTGCCCAGAGAAAGGTTCCAGAATGTTCATAGCATCACTCTTTGTAATAGCTGCTGCAAACGACCCACATCTGTCCACAGGAAGTGATGCAGTGGGACCTCCCTCCGCAGTGAAGTGATCAACAGGGCCTCAGCTGCTGAGTGCAGAGCCTGGTGAGGAGCAGGGAGTGGATGGTGGGATGGCAGGCACATGGACAGCAGGGGTCCCTCTGTCTGCCCTGCTCCGGCGCAGAACTCCTGAAAACCTGGGAATTTCTTCTGAGAGCACAGGGCCATCTTTTGTTCTAATGAGGCCCCTGTAGGGGCTGGTCACCAGAAAGACCAAGCCAGATTAGAAGCTTTGAATTTTCAGCCCCACTCCCATTCTCTTGAGAAGGGAGAGGAGCTGAAAATGCGGCTAATAAGTGATTATGCCTTTATGAGGAAGCCTCCGCAAAATCCCACAGACACATGGAGGCGTCCTTGCCCCCAGCCGCCCAGCCTGCCCATCCCCCATCTGGACCTCACCGATATCCTTCGTCTTGTAGATGTGTGTGTTCTCCGTCATATCCGACTCCTTGTGACCCCGTGGACTGTAGCCCACCAGACTCCTCTGTCCATAGGATTATCCTTCAACAAAACATCAAATTTTATAATGAACTAGTGAGCGTTAGTAAAGGTTTCCCTGAGTTCTGTGAGCTCCTCTAGCAAATTAATTGAATGCAAGGGGCAGGTGGTCATGGGAACCTCTGAGTTGTAGCCAAGCTAGACAGAAGTGACGGGTGGCTGGGGGACCACTCTGCCATTGGCATCTGAAGTTGAAGGCAGTCTGTGGGACTGAGCCCCCGACCCAAGAATCTCCAGATACTATCAGAACTGAATTAACCTGTGGGACACCCAGCTGGTGTCACCAAATTGCCTGGCATAGGAACCTCCCCCACCACTTTTGGTGACCAGAGTGTCGTGGTCTGTGCGTGGGAGAATTTCCAGACATGAGGCAGGATGAGAGGAGAATAAAGTTTATTAGAAGGGGAGAGGGAGATGCTGTTAGAACAGCGGGCTGGCTCAAGGGAGAGATGATGTTGAACAGGGGTCCTTGGTCCATTTTTATAGCCAGGGTTCAAGGAGCGGGACAGGGGTCTTGTGGGTCATTTGCTGATTGGATGAGCCAAATGGAGTCCTAAGGTCCTCAAGAGGAACTGAAATTCGTTAATAGTTACTACATGGGGGAGGGAAGGATGATAAAGGCCTGTCCGTTCCTGCATTCCAAGACCCTCCTTGGTTTTTTTAATCTGTTCTTTCGTCCTTAGGACACCGCGCAGAGCAGTGTTCTGTGTGAGCAGTCTCGCAGGAGAGACACAGGAGGGTAACCTGGGTTTTCTCCACACTCAGTGATGAGGAAACACCCCGGGCCAGGCTCACCCACCCAGGGTGGCCAGAGCATCTGAGGATGCCACCTGACTTTGCTCTTCCTGGGTGTCTTGGTCTCCACCTCAGTCCTCGTGGTCCCCACACCCCATCTCCCCCTCCACCCACAGACGCTCCTCAGAGGGCCCCTCCTCTTCACTCTAGCTCCTTCTTATGACGTGTTGCTGTCATAAGTGACCCCGCTTACCCGTCTAGATGGTTACTGTCTGACCCCCTCACTCCCTCCTCTGTCCCTCAGCAGGAGGGGTGTGTGTCACTGTCCCTGCCTGGGGATAAGCAACACTAGCCTTGAGGGCAGGATGGCTCTGAGCAGGGCCTTTAGGGTTCGCTACTTACTAACTGTGTGGTTACTGACCAGTCACTCACCCTCTCTGTATCTTACCAAGCTCAACAGTGAAAGAGGGTCCTTCTGGCACCCTTCTCAGGACGGACACATTTTGGAAAAGTGCTCAGAGGGCTGAGCAGGGTGGTGCCTGCAAGGGGCTGTTGTTCCCAGAAGCCATGGTTCCTGCCCAGCTCCTCCTGGTAAGCTGTGGGTGGCAGCACCAGACCCCCGTTTCTGGAGGGACAGCCTGCTTGGCACCCCCATCTTGGGCTCTGCCTGCAGGAGCCTAGATCAGGAGAGATGCTGGCAGGAGTGACTGGCTCTCCCTGACTGCTTGTAACCACTCCCATGTGGGTGTTCTACTGAGAGCGCAACCGGGCAGGTTCACGACATTGCCAGGGGATGGGCCAGACCAGAGGGCAAGCCTTGACCCAGGTCAGCGGTGGCCATGTCCAAATGACCTCTAGGAACATTCCAGGACCCTCATTTCTGGGTTCATCACTTTCTCACTCCTTCTGTTCCCCAGAGGCATCAGGGTAAAGCCCTAAGAACCCGAAGCACTCAGATTGGTCTTGGGGGGCTGCCAGCAGGTGAGGAGACAGGAGGAGCAGGGGTCTGAATTTTCACAGTGGGTGGGGCCACTTTAGGAGGAGAGAGCCAAGTCCTTCAGCCAAGATGGACTGCAGAGTGGCCTTCAGTTTGGGAAAGGGAGGCCCCTGCGGGCAAGACTGTTGGTCAGCATTCTCTGACCAGCATTTGACCTGACCAGGAAGGCATCCCTCACGTAGCTGGAAGCCCCTCAAATGCCATCTATTTGTGGCCTGGACCATGCTGCCTGGCAGGAGACATGTGACTATGGGGCTGCGGTATTTTTGGCAATGGGGGTGGGGCCTGTGTGGCGAGCCCTGCACCATGCCGCTCTGGAACAGGCAGCTCGGACGCCCAGCTCTGCTGCCCCGGCTGGCTGTGGGGTCCCAGGTACAGTACTGTCAGCCCCTCATTCCCACCCTAAGGGGTCCCAAAGGGGACAGCCCCTACAGGGGGCTTCCCTAGGACCAGAGAGGAGGACAAGGGGCAACGGGTCAGGAAGCCACAGTGCCCTGGTCTCAAGGCACCTCCATCGCAGGACTGGTCTGGCCAATAGCCTCCCACCCCCTGGGTCCAGCGGTACCTGACCAAGGGTCAAAGGGCAGCCCCCCATCGGGGGCTGAGAGGTTAGGGCTCCCAACCAAGAAGGGTTGCCTTGATTCAGTGAGACGTAGGGAGGAGGGCTTTGTCAGCTGGGCAGGTCTGGGTCAGGGGCACAGACTCTGACGGTGGCCCTAGGGGG
The DNA here is from genome assembly GCF_014754425.2 of Oryx dammah. Lineage (NCBI taxonomy): Eukaryota > Metazoa > Chordata > Mammalia > Artiodactyla > Bovidae > Oryx > Oryx dammah. The sequence goes on along the minus strand of NW_024070205.1, from coordinate 29,181,943 downwards.
ATGGTGGGAACCAGGAGGCTTGTTCTGTTCTGGGACCTCCTGCCCAGGCAGGGGCAGAGCCAGCCTCTCCCTGATGAACTCTGAGTGGGGTCTGGCTGCACTAGTGTGACCTTGGTAGGCTCAGAAGAAGCCCGGCAGCCTGTCCCAGCCAAGGCTGGTGGAAGGTCATCCCTAAAGACTGGTCACCTGCTGGACACCACGGCCCTTCCCCCCGTGGCCAGCTGCCACCTGGGGCACGTTGGGACACTCCAGAACTATCACTCAGGTGAACTGAACCCTAGAGGGTGGTCCTTGAAATGGGCTTTGCTGCATCGAGTTGGCCTTTGTACTAGCAGCTCTGCAGGAAAGCTAGAGGCTGCCTCAGCTAAACAGAAAAAACACACCTTGAGGAGGGAAACTTCTCCTGGGGGTGAGGAGCCCTGTGTTTTAGTGAACTTTACTGACTTGAACCCAGGATTGTAGCAACATGTCCTTTTAATGTTACCATTTGCGCTCAATTGGGGAGCAGGGAAGCCAGGAGTTTTGGATGCTCCAACTCCGGGGAGCAGCACAGCTTCTCTCTGGACTCTGTTCTGCTCTCTTTCAGGACAGAAATGGAGGGCTGGCCTCTGGGCCAGGGAAACCCAAGGGGGCAGGTGGGGTGGTGGCAGTGAGTGCAGGCTGGGGCCCCAGGCCTGGGTCTGTGAAGAACCTGGTCTGTGGCTCATGTGCCTCTGCTGACCCAGAATGGAGAACTTCCAGTACAGCGTCCAGCTGAGCGACCAGGACTGGGCTGAGTTCTCAGCCACCGCTGAAGAGTGTGGCCTCCTGCAGGCTGGCCTGGCCTCTGGGGATGAACCCTTATCTAGCGACACTGACCAAAGGGACAGCAGTGGCAGCAGCCCCCCAGGACCCTCACCCTTTCTCGAGGGGCAACTGGCTCCCGGAGGAAGTAGCTGGCCCAGCTTTGAGGAGGAGGACAAGGCTGCCACCCGGCAGCTGGTCAGCAGATCTTGGCATGAGCCCATGCTGGCCCCAGAGGCCTGTCAGCAGACGCCCAGCACGTCCGCACGGTCAGAAGCTCGGCTGTCCCTCAGCCCTGGTGCCACCCCTCTCATCCAGGGCTCATCCCTCCCGGGGCCAGTGTCTTCCAGAGACGAGATGCAGAGGCTTCTGCAGGGGCCAGCCCCCCGGGGCCCTGCCCCTGCTCCCGCTGGTGAGCCCGCTGGGAGTCCTGAGTCCCCTGGCCACAGTGCTGCCCCCCAGAGGTCCCCTGGCAGCCCTGGAGCCCCGCCAAGAAGCCCTGGCCGAAAGAAGAGGCGCACTGCAGGCACCAAAGCGGGTGGGCGTTCCGGTGGCCCAGGCCCTGCTCCCACCCAGCTGGGTTCCCCACTGCTCACAGAGGCCAAGCCTGAGGACAGCCTCGGTCCTGCTGGGTCCAGGGGGAAGGGTATCCCAGCAGGAGCAGCAAAGCAGACAGCAGGAACTGGGCCAGAGTCTGCAGGAGCCCCCGAGCAGGTGGCCAGACAACGGCCAGGTGTGGATCTGCCTACGTCTGTCCCTACTACTGAGCAGGGAACAGACCAACTTGGAATGAGCCCCAGAGCTGAGCCACGCGCTGCGTCCATGTCTGACCCAGGGGCTCCTCTAGACGTCACAATTAAGTCAGACGTGGCTCTATCCACACCTGCCTCCAAACCTCAACCCGATGAGTCTCAGTCTACACCTGCCTTCAAGCCTCAACTTGATGAACCTCAGTCTACACCCGCCTTCAAGCCTCAACCCGGTGAACCTCAGTCTACATCCACCTTCAACGCTCAACCTAATGAGCCTCAGTCCACACCCACCTTCAGTCCTCAACCCGATGAGCCTCAGTCTACACCTGCCTTCAAGCCTCAACCCGATGAACCTCAGTCTACACCCACCCTCAACGTTCAACCCAAAGAGCCTCAGTCCACACCCACCTTCAGTCCTCAACCCGATGAGCCTCAGTCTACACCCACCTCTGAACCTCAACCCGATGAGCCTCAGTCTACACCCGCCTCTGAACCTCAACCCGATGAGCCTCAGTCTACACCC